>NC_090747.1:107576157-107598657 GCF_036898095.1 Palaemon carinicauda | reverse complement strand
ATATATACATATCTTTGTGTGTGTACATATACAAGTACACATACAAATATCACTCTCATAACAAATGTTGCTTCAAAGGAGGTTCATCTCTTTAGATTCTAAGTAATCTTTTTGGGAACAAGGCTGATAGTTCCACGCCATCCTCACCCTAGCTCTAGCCTATCATAGTCAGCATAATTGCTAAGGTATAGGATTAACTGCACTGGTCAACAGAACCTCAAAGTTACAGCTTTAATTACACTAGGTATAATCTAGAATAGAGCATAAATAATGTTATCAAACCGGATAGTGAAAATATTTTTACTAATTCTTTTATAAAAAAAAAAATTCAATTAACAGGACGATCAATATTATTAATTTGGCTAAGTCGTAAGACGGCATTCTAAGAATTGAAGGCAATCATACAAATATACTTCGAATACATTTTTAGATTTGAATTTCTCAGTATATTCCTATATATCCCAAGGTTAAAACTTATACTTCGCGTGCTTTACTGATCATAAAAGCTATCTAACCTTGTAATCAATATTTTATGAGAACTTCCGGTAGAGAAATCTTCAAGTTATATATACATATATATATATATATATATATAGAGAGAGAGAGAGAGAGAGAGAGAGAGAGAGAGAGAGAGAGAGAGAGAGACACCTGAAACCAAAAGTAACGCCACATCCCAAATATAATTCTCTTCCATAATGTAGTGTCTATTCCTTCAGATATGTGAAACGCAGACCATATTTATACTGTATCCTTTAATACTTCTCCACCCTTCCTCCCCCCCGAGGTAAATGTTACATAGCAACGAGCTAAAACAAAGCGCCTCGGGATCTCACCTAAATACCCAGGACTCTTGGCAACATGCCACGAGTTCTTTGAGAGGTCAGGTGAGGTCTATGGAATGTTAATAGGTTTATTCCCTCCGCCCTTCCTCTCCCACGAACCCTTAATGCCTGGCGATTCTGCTTAATGCGTGTATACAGGCTGAGAAATGTGGGCTGTTGATTCTATGAAGAGAGGGAGATTTAAGAACGTGGGCGTGGAACAAGCGGGAGACTATAATTTTTTTTTCGCATTCCTAATTTTGCAGTATAATGGTGTTGTTTGCTTGTTTGTTTTGGAGAAGTGTCATATAAATAAAAAATTAGAATGAATAAATATAAACGTAAGTTGCATAAATTTTTTGTATAATATTTGCTATACCAAATTTTCTCGTTTCTTATCTATTTTGATATCACAATATTTAATTCAATATTTGGATATCAATATAGTACTATGGAACATACTCATACTGTTGAAAATACATTTTGATAGATATGTTTCACTGTATGTTACGCTTACCTAAATTTATTTTCCACAATCACATCTTTTGAGAACTTACGAACCCGTTCGCCAATTTTACTGGTTATTCTCTTCCCTGATATTTCCACACACATGCTATGGTAATACGCATTAATTTTTATTTCCAAAATTTATTCTTTTTCCATTTAAAATAAAATTCTTCTCTTAATAATTCAATTCCAACATATTCCGCACCATCCATAGGATTTATTAACACAATCTAAAATTATCACTATTCAGCAATTGATTTGAGAAATTAACATTCACAACTAATGCCGTTGGTTCGGTCTGAATATTAATGTTTGACAGTAAGGTGAAATATCTAATTATCGAGACAGGTTGCTTGTTTCTGTTTCACTGTTACGACCAATAGACTATCGTTCTAGGAGATTCTTAATATGATTCTAATATGATATTTAAAAAGTAGATTTCTATTAAACTGTAATTTCTCGTTAACAAATATAAAGCGAGTTGCAATTAACACTCCAAATCTATGGTATATCCAATAAAGGTCTTTTCATTGTAAGTTTTTTTGAAATACAACCATTACGTTGATTATTTTATTTCCGTGATGCCGACTGTTGTCGTTAACTTGCAAACTTCACAAAGTCCAAGATATAATAAACAGTTCTAGATGCGTAGTAAAGTTTTGTTTACTTTTCTCAAATAAATATAAACTATCTGAATACATACAACACTAACAGCTGACCAAATTTATTTCATAAACAAATAAACGTTCACATTTACATGGGGAAGGGTTCGCTATCAGCCTACCTCCCACAGTTCATTCAGTTGTAAATGGGTAAAAGTATATGCTGTGATCAAGATTGATGTAATTTATTAAGCAAATACTTCCTTGACGGATAGCTGTACCCTTTTGGGGACGCCCCCCAGCCCCAATGAGGAAGAGGTGTGTGAATGTGTGTGTGTGTGTGTATATATACATATATATATATATATATATATATATATATATATATATATATATATATATATATATATATATAAATATAATTATATATAATATATATACATACATATATATATATATATATATATATATATATATATATATATATATATATATATATATATATATATATACACACACGCATACCTACAAACATATATTAAAGCCGAAGTACTTCTTAACATCGACTTCACACCATATTAGGAATAATACCTTATAGCACACTGACACCATCAATTGACCATGCGCGCTAAATATGAAGGCGCTATCTTGTATAATTCAGAAGCCGCAGCTCAAGTCTAATTCCTATCTGACCTTTCCATCTAAGAGTTACATTGATATTATCCTTGAGTTCACTGCAATTCAGCATGAATTTGCATGTGTGTATCAATTTGAAAATATCTAAGGGCAGCCGTGGTGAAGGTTAAGAGTAATATATATACAAGTGAACACCATATCTCTCTCTCTCTCTCTCTCTCTCTCTCTCTCTCTCTCTCTCTCTCTCTCTCTCTCTCTCTCTACACACACACACACACACACACACACACACACACACACACACACACACACATATATATATATATATATATATATATATATATATATATATATATATATATATATATATATATGTATATATATACATATATATATAAACACACACACACACACACACACACATATATATATATATATATATATATATATATATATATATATATATATATACACATATATATATATATATATATATATATATATATATATATATATATATATAAGATACTGGCTAATAAAAAATAAACCTAATCTCCCAAAAGTTTTTTTATCCATTCTCTACATATCTTATCAAGAAAAAACAAATGCACGCATACAAACACAGGTACAAATATACTTTTACAAATCTTAGAAGGCGGAGGTAAGAAGAACCGACCTGTAAAAAAACATGTTACATGTAGAAGCCGATTAGAAGGTAAAACTACTAGATTTTTTAAAATCAAACTGTTTTACCACCTCGGGGGAGGCTACAGATAGAGGAACAATCCAATGATCCCTAACTTATTGTCAGTTCAAAAGCTAATGTGATAAGCAAAAGAAACATTTATTGAGGATATTTAACCGAAATCTCTTCCCCTTAATTCAGTTGAGTTATGAAAGCTGGGCCATTAAAAATGCAGACACAAAACTGGGACTCTCTCTCTCTCTCTCTCTCTCTCTCTCTCTCTCTCTCTCTCTCTCTCTCTCTCTCTCTCCCTAGGCCACATGACCTTTTATAATTGACGCGAGACCGAGAAACGATATCTCTTATGCACGACTCCCCACGGACATGATGTCAACAGACTCGGTGCGGAGTTGATGGTTAGAGGAAACGCCTCTCCTCCTTCAGTAGAGATTCATAAATACACATAATCATGAAATACAAATGCGCAGAACGCTCAATCATTAATGGGCTTGTCTACGCACAAACAATGAGACGTAAATGTTACGTCACGTGGCATTCGATATACGAAAACATACTAATTGATAAATGGTTTTACATAAACAAAAACATTAAATCTTAAGATATACTAACAGGTAATCATGAAAAGCAGATGCCTAAAACCTTCAATCATTAATGGTCTTATCTAGGCATAAACATAGAGACGTAAACAAACACAAATACATTAATGGAAAAATTATTTTACTTAAATGCATTAAACCTTGAGATATTCAAACACAGATGCATAACGCATTCATTCATGAATGGTCTTGTCTATGCATACACACAAAAAACGTAAAAATTACATCATGTAGAATTTTGTATAAAAAAACACACATATATAAATGATATAACGCATATATATTATTATATATATATATATATATATATATATATATATATATATATATATATATATATATATATATATATATATATATATACACACACACTCATATATATACACACACACACAAACACACACATATATATATATATATATATATATATATATATATATATATATATATGCATATATATATTATACAAAATTTAGATGTAATAGTTATCAATGACTAAATATTAAACTCATACATGTTCAATTGCACGCACATAATGTCAAGATGTTCTAAATGCAACGACACACATCGTAGAGATATATACAGAAACATTAAATCACACAGATCACCAACATACACGACGTAGTACAAACCGTATTTGCATAAACTATAACAGCCGAAAAGCTCAAACTAACTTATGGAGTAAATAAAAAAAAAAAAGACTTTTGATAAATAAAAAATCCCCCAATGAATTTCACTGAATGAAAAATATGTAAAATCAAATAACCCGGTGACTCAAACGGAATTCACTAAATGAAAAATAATGTAAAATCAGATTAACAAGTTTTTAGCGATAATTCTGTGCCTTGTTACTAAGTCAAACATCCAGGGGGAATAAAAATGATTAGACGATATCTCAATTGGTCAAAAGGATTTTGGAATTTTGGGAACGTTTACGCAAGGAATTAACTGATGTCGAACTACATCTTGATGTATTCCATGGTAGCACGATGAGAGTAAGTTTACACAATCTAAAAAAAAAAAAATTACTGTTCATACATGAATTCATAAATTTCTGTCAGTTTGTCTGTAAACGTTTTAAAGTTATAATTCTAGGCTAATTAAAGCATGAATTATCTTAATAATGTTAATGAGTAAATAAGTGTGTACCCAATATATATATATATATATATATATATATATATATATATATATATATATACATATATATATATGTATATATATATATATATATATATATATATATGTATAATATATATATATATATAAATATATTTATATATATTATACATAAATTATATAAAAATACATACATATATATATATATAAATATTTTACGTAAATTATATATATATAAATATGATATAATATATATATATATATATATATATATATATATATATATATATATATATAGATAGATATATATACATATAAATATACATATATATATATATATATATATAAATATATATATATATATATATATACATATATATAGATATAGATATATATATATATATATATATATATATATATATATATATATATATATATATATATATATATATTGACTTTATTAATACATGCATATCCCGAAGGTTTAAACAATACAGAATGATGACAAGTTTCCTATGCCACTATTCTCAAGGTCAGTGAAAATGAGCTACACTGGGTTTGGTTAGTACCTGGAAGGGTGACCAACACATGCGACACTCCGTTGCTACATGTATATATACGGGATGGCAGCTTCGAAACTTGAAACAAACATGGGGGACAAGGTAAGAGCGGCAACAGTTGAGAAGGAAAAATTTTTCTCTATGATTTCTTTAGGAGAAAATTAAAACAAATAAAAAATGTACGGCTATATTTGAGGCAAATATCATCTTCCACGAAAAAATTCATGATAATGACATGTTAAGAAACTGAAAAAAAAAAGAAGCTTGAAGGCATAATAATACTGGAGGGTGGATTAATCGTTCGCTTAAGGTTAAAAGTGACATTAGTATCACATCAATATGCAACCCACCACCTGTTGCCTTTTCTTTGCAACTCGTTTGCATGTTCGCATTCTCTCTCTCTCTCTCTCTCTCTCTCTCTCTCTCTCTCTCTCTCTCTCTCTCTCTCTCTCTCTCTCTCTCTCTCTCTTTGGCTTGCTCTTATTACTTGGTTGTTCCACTCGTTAATTTAGCTTTGTCTACTGTTTACCTGTCTCTCTTTTAGGATTATTTTCTAGCTTGTCTGTCTTTCAAGTTCTATTTGCTTTTCTCTTATGTTTGTTATATGTGCATATTATATATAAGTGTGCATATGTATGTATGTATATATGTATACACATGCACGCGCGCGCACACCCACCTTAAAAGAAGGATACGCATGGGATGGAGCGCATTTGGTAAACAAAATGAGATTAAGAAAAGTAAACTGCTTCTCTAGAAATTTAAGTATTTAATGAGATGGTCCTACCAGTATTAACTTATGCAACAGAAACTTGGAGCCTTACTAAAGCCTTAGAACATAAGCTAGTTACAACTCAAAGAGTTATGGAAAAAATAGCGATGGGAATAACACTAAGAGACAGGAAAAGAGGAACATGGATACGAGAGCAGTCTAAAGTAAAGGATATTCTAACAACTTGTAAGGAAAAGAAATGGACATGGGCAGGGCATATAACGAGAATGACAGACAATCGATGAACATTAATAATAACGGACTGGGTCCCTAGAGATTGTAAAAGCAGCAGAGGAAGGAAGAAAAGACGATGGATCGACGAACTAAGGAAGTTTACGGGTGTGGACTGGCACAAAAAGACCATAAACAGACGCAAGTTGAAGGACGTCTGAGGCTTTTGTCCTGCAGTAGGCAAGTAACGGCTGATGATTATGAATATAATATCATTTAACCAAAACTATAAAATATATAGTCTAGTCTTTTCACAACCTAATGATTGATAACAAACCGAGTGACGCAATCCAAGTGAACTACTATGAACATCGGGTCATTGGTCTGCTATGGTAGCAGAAGCCTGTGCTGGTATATGGCCAGCCTAATCTAATAGAAAAAAAGATAAATCTTCGTGTCTCTTTGAGGTTCATCATAGGGGAAGTCTAAACATTGGGAGGCATTCACTTCAAAAGAAACTTCAATTTAATTAGGATTGGTTTACGATTAGTGAAGATAAAGCATGGGCTATTCAATGATTCGGGAAGATAAAGCGTGGATTTATTAAAGATCAGGGAAGATACATCATGTATTTATTAACGATTCGGGTAGATAAAGCATGGGAATTATCAAGAGCGCAAAGCAGCGACCGATAACCAAAAGTCTGCAAGATTCTGATGTTTATTTTCTATCGTCTTATAATTGTTAAAGCCAATATATTAGTACAGGTGTACACAACCCGCCAAAAGACGGCTAACTATTTAGATAGATATGCACAGGCACACGCAACCGCCTCTCACCTGAATATGACTATTTCTTCTAGCGTGACCGAAAATAAACTCACACACACATACATTATATATATATATATATATATATATATATATATATATATATATATATATATATATACATATACATATATATATATATATATATATATATATATATATATATATATATATATATATATCGCTGTGAATGGTTAATAAATTAGTTAACGTAAGGAGGAATAGTCTTGATCATTCTATAACCACTTTGAAGATTATCTCTGATATATAAATTAATTAACAAAAATTCGGTCCTTATAACCATAAAACCCAAAATAACTTCAACAAACAAATTAATTATCTATCATCCATAACTTTTTGAGGAATCCTATATATATCACACATTTACGAAGCAATAATTTCATCCAAGATTGCCAGAAAAATACCATCCATGTGATTTTAATTATCAAAAATTATTAAAAATTAAAAGAACTTGGATTGATAAATTTTCTTTAGCCCAAAAATGCTAATAGGAATGAATGGATCTATTAGAGATAAAAATTAAATGTACGAGATGACCTTTGAGGAATCGAGAAAGCACGTTTTCTCACGAGATAATGGGGTCGAGCCTAACAATGAATTACAATGGACGCAGGACATGAAAAGTATTTTTTTTTTCTTTTTTCAAAATATAAAATATGGGAAAAGTTATCATGAGGGAATTTTTTATGATAAAACAAACATTTGTCTGATGGTGAAATAATAATAATTTTTTCGTGTAAAAAGTTTGTGAATTTTTTTTTTTCAAAGAAAACAGAACTTTCTTTTTCTTATTTAGTTTCATATACTCATTACAGTAAATACAAAACTGTCTTCATTATAACAATGGAGCAAATTACTTTCAAAGTGAAATTGAAATAAAAATATTCCACTGATGAAATTAATAAATTAACTTTTTTTCATGCGATAAGGGGAATATATCTTTATTGTGGATAAATAAGATAAAAAGTTTTTCATTAAATAGGGGAGGAAAGTTTTCCATGAGAAAATAAATCTGCAGGAAAAAAATAATTTCTTTATAGCAAGATAATGAAATACACTTAATTATACAAAGAAACACGGGTATTATTCTTATACATACTAGACTCATACACCTAAGAATGGAAAGAATATGTTTGGCAGAATAATAATTGCAGGAAACGGAAAATGAAAATAATGAAATCATAATTTTGGAATCAATCGAAAAGAATTTATACGACGAAGAAACGCCGATGCTTTGATTTCTGGGCAAGTGCAAAGGTTTTTCATAATGTGGAAATTCCTGTACAGATATCTATCATTATACAGAAAGGCGTTAATTCCTACGAATAAGAATATAGCCTCATCCTTAAATGTAAATTTATATAAGCCCCTGGGCTTATAGCATCTTGCTTTTCCAACTAGGGTTGTAGCTTAGCAAGTAGTAATAATAATAATAATAATAATAATAATAATAATAATAATAATAATAATAATAATAATAATAATAATAAAAAGGTTGATCAAAAAAGGTGAATTTGCCCCTGGCAAGTATAAAGGTTCATCACAAAATTTATGGAGTCAAATGTAAGTGTTCATCATGATAATTCAATTTATATAGGCAAATTTTCATTAAGGGGATTTAATTTTTATCGGCAAATGCAAATGTTCATCATAAGAATTGAATTTATATAAGCAAATACAAATGTTCATCATGAGAATTGAATTTATATAACCATATACAAATGTTCATAGGGAGAATTTAATTTCTAATGGCAAATGCAAATGTTCATCATAAGAATTTAATTTCTAAAGGTAAATACTTATGTTCATCATAAGAATTTAATTTCTGAAGGTAAATACTTATGTTCAACATAAGAATTTAATTTCTAAAGGTAAATACTTGTGTTCAGCATATGAATTTAATTTCTAAAAGCAAGTACATAGGTATAGTATGAGAACCTAATTCTTATAGGTAAGTGCAAATATTCACCATAAGACTTAATTCTAATTACAAGTACAAATTTTTATCCAATGACGTACGTGCAAATATCCACCAAAAAGACTCAATTTTAATAACAGGTACAAATATTTATCAAATGACGTACTGTACACTCTTGGTATGATAAAAACGCAAGAACTACTGATAACAGGGAGAAGAGAGAACATATGAAATTCAGCCGACCTTCTAATTCCATGAGAAAAATAATGTCGAGATCGGCAATGATAATTCAGGTTAGAATGAGTCAGAGTACCAACCTTTGTAAGTAGAAGAAGATCGATAACAGATCCAAACCGGTGAATCGATACACAAAGGAATTTACGGGTCAAGGACGAATCTTGGAAGAAATTTTATCGTTGCTATTATTTATACTACAATAATTAGTAGTTTAAAGGTTTAAAGGCCGCTCATGAATGGCAGAGGCAAGGGACAGTGACATTGGCCTATGAGACTGACCATATATGATCAGCCCCAAGGTCTCTTCTCCACCCAAGCTAGGACCAAGGAGGGCCAGGATATGGCTGCTGATGACTCGGCAGATAGACCTATAGGCTCCCCCTAACCCTTATCCTTGGTTCACAAGGATAGTGAAAATGCAGCGACCAAAGGAACTAGAACTAACGAGTTTGAAAGGTACTAGAACCCCAGTCTGGCGTTCACCAGTCAGGGACGTTATTATTATTATTATTATTATTATCATTATTATTATTATTGCTACAACCCTATAGAAATGTTTTACCTTTCATCTCCCTCCGCGATAGGATCGAATCAAAGTGAAATAAGTTGGTTCAACAACGCTGCCCTCAAGACCTTTTTTTTTTTTTCCCTCCCTCTTTTAAGGGTCAAGACTTCTTATGAGCATCGGGTTGCTCGCCCATTTTTAATCTTCATAATAAGAACCAAGCAAAATGTAGAGCGCAGTCAAGTACCACACACACACACGCACGCACACATACATACATACATTCATACACATACACACAATATATTGATGCTGCTCAACTTGATGGTACTTTTTTATAATTCTTTGTTCAAATTTGGTTTTCTTGCTAACCCAACCTGATGTTTTGTCACAAAGCTGTCCAAACGAAATTAGCTATATTACGCAGCGGAAAAAAAAAACACTAGACTAATAGTTGAAATGAACATCTGAAGCTATTAGAATGCAAATTGGAAAAACTACTATTAACTGCCTTTCAATTCATGTACCTTGACGCTATTTATGTCACATTGCTCAATAAAGCCTTCTACCCTGACTATCATCAGTCATTTTGAAATTCTTATACCGGTAATTGTTTTTATGTATTGTATAAAAACAATAAAAAAACCATTGTCCATTTTCTATACATTTATTCGCATATAAGAACTGAACTCTAATTCACAGGGCTAACGTTCTAAAGATTTAGATTGAGAATAAGGACTATAATCTTGATAATATTCACAATGAATATTTATTTTTCCCATTATGAAATCTATGAAACACTGACTTCGATCTTTGCTACAGATACAGACTACAGAGGTAAACTATTCCTGGAATCTATTCATTAAAAAACATCATTATTCGAGTATTGATAAAAATAGGCAGAGAGAGAGAGAGAGAGAGAGAGAGAGAGAGAGAGAGAGAGAGAGAGAGAGAGAGAGAGAGAGAGATCAATAAGCTACAAATAAGTGAATGGCTAATGAGATTTTATCCATCGCACGTCATCTTATTATTCAACTTCAAAACAAAAGCGAACCATTTTCCACTCTAAATTGCATAATAAATACTTGAGTATTAATATCCTCCTTTTAGTTGGCTGGAGTGCACGAGTGGCTTGAAGACAAGACCAGTTGAACAATCGATGCTTAAAAATAACTATTAACATAATATTAGATGACGGTAATAGGAATTTTATTTAATACAAGTATATAAAAATAATTGAATAAGCTAGATACATTAAACAATAAAGTATTATATGCATGATATAAACTGCACACACACACACATACATACATACATATTATATATATATATATATATATATATATATATATATATATATTTATATATATACATATATACATATATATGCACACACACAATATATATATATATATATATATATATATATATATATATATATATATATTATACAAATAAAACATATATACATATATAATTCATATATATATATATATATATATATAATACATATAAAAAAATATATAAATACATATATATATATATATATATATATATATATATATATATATATATATAATTCAAAATTATTAACAATAAAATGTACCACTGTACAGGCATTAGGTCCACACGTATTGAGATGAGACCTTGGAGAAGAAGAAGAAGAAAAAGAGGAAATCGAGATGGGAAAGATACGTCACTCACGGCAAAGGCTACAAATTTCACATGCAAGAAAACATCTCTCTCTCTCTCTCTCTCTCTCTCTCTCTCTCTCTCTCTCTCTCTCTCTCTCTCTCTCTCTCTCTATACAAACATACATTTATTTTACCTGGGGTCACTACTTGCTAACACATTGCCCACTCTTCAGGAAAAGCAAAACTTTCCACAAAACCAATAGGTATCTTAAGCAAAAGGTAATGAGTCACAATGTAGCTGTTAAGGCCTTGGAGTGACCCAGTTAAAATAAATCCTTCAAATAGATGAAAAGTCTTCTCTTGGTAGGGCAGAGTCCATAAAGGAACAACATGTCAAGAAATTAAGATCGGTAGTATTTTCACGTACAATGCAAGAGAACCTAAGCTGGACTCCTTGTAGAGAAAATGCCGCATATACGCAATTTTCATTTTGGTGACCTTACTTGTTAATTATGGAATGTATCTGGTAGTTAGGTGAAGGAGGTAGTCACAACCAAGCTAGTCATATGAAATTAAACACTTCATCCTAAATGACTTAAGAAAATCTATATCTATCTATCCATCTATATATATATATATATATATATATATATATATATATATATATATATGAGAGAGAGAGAGAGAGAGAGAGAGAGAGAGAGAGAGAGAGAGAGAGAGAGAGAGAGAGAGAAAATACATGAAGGTAGAAAATTAAAGCAGGTTAATTCCAGACGCTGTCATTCCCATGACACATTTCTAGAAACTTTCACACAAACACCTACTCCATTGTCATTACAATTCAAAGGTCAAACCCACCGACAATACAATTATCCATTTGGGGCTGGTTTCCAGATCGGGTCGGGTTTTCGTGAAATAACGGAAAATAACACAATAACATATGAAACAAACATTGCAATATCTCTGAAAGACAGCAATTCTCGTTCCTCTGAGTTTGCCAAAGGTGTAAAATCCCCTACATGGCCTAAAAGACAGATCTACTTTAAAAGTTTCTTCGCTCTTAATTTTTTTACCAATCTCTCTCTCTCTCTCTCTCTCTCTCTCTCTCTCTCTCTCTCTCTCTCTCTCTCTCTCTCTCTCTCTCTCTATTTGATTTATATAATAAGGATTACACTGAGGTGGCGATATTAAGTAATGAAAGTGAGATTGAAATGCTGATCAGTGTTTATAAGGTAAGCTTTTGAAGTTACGGTGAACATTCCGATGTGATCAGTAAGGGTATAATTGTTACACTATATAGTTATAGGTGACACAGGCAAATATTCAAATACAGGGGCACATGTTACTTAATGTATTTAGGATGGTCCATGGGAGGCTATTGAGAGGGACAGGTGAAGAAAAGACAGATAGATTAAGTTTAGATTTCTTTTACTTAGCAAGGCATTTGTTGCAACAGTTTGCGAAAAGTTTCAAAGTAAAGGGAAAAAAAGGCGTATGCTGCATACATGGACATTCGTAAAGCTCTTGGTAGAATTTATAAAGAGCAGTAGAGAGGCTCATGAAAAAAAATTAATAGTATAATTCAACTCTCCTCCAAGAAAGCAAACTGTTGATAATGAATACAAATGAATAATATGGATGATGTTAGAATGAACTATTTGTGTGGGATATGCAGCAAAAGAAGAATTAAAAGGGTAAGAACAGAAAGTATTTAAATATGTACTAACATAGGTAAGTGTGGGTGAAAAAATAGATAAACATGTTTTGAGACAGTTTGGTCACATGAAAAGAATGAACGATAATAAATTGATTAAAATTATTGATAATATTGAAGTACTAGGATGAGAAGAGGAAATATTAATAAGAGTTGTAAAGATACTGTGGATGACATAGTAAAGAAATAGACTTATTGACCAAGAACTCGGGAAACGAGCACATGTAAATGGCGTAGCTTGTGTATTGGGGTTCAACGCATTACCAATGAGTCTTGTGCGTACATGATTAAAAGCATGAAGTAACAGCTAAATTACGTACGTATGTGGCAGTGACTATTATTTCCTGCTTTGAACCATGTCTGTCTTTAGAAATGGCTTACATGCTGTACATACTGTATATACGCGCTAAGACATAAGTGGTTTAAAGTTTAAATTTGAGATATGTGTACTAACAGAAGTCAATAAGATAAACATTAAAGTGCTTCATCATGAATAACTTATTCAACCACCTAGTGCCACATATCATTTAGCGATTTAATGCCACAGCTCCAAAACCTACCTGTACCTCATTAATTTTAGTCGCCTTACAATACCACTCTAATTGCCAAAATGCAATACCTATATCTCTCTACTCCCCGAAGCTTCCCGAACCTATGCTTCCCCTATATATGGTGTGGTACCACTCCCGGCGAAACTGGATAGTGTTGGTTGGGGGAAAGGAAAATAGGGCACAATATGAACCAATGCCAGCATGAGCTGACCCACTTCCCTAATCCTTGAAATGTACCATTACCTTGACCGTCTTCAAAACTCTATCTAAAACTTCCTAATCTTCAAAGCCTACATTTACCCGTGTGATTTTCGAATTTAACCTTTAAATCCCTAGTCTTTGAATTCGACCATAACCTCCATAATCCTTGAATCCTATCACTACCCTCTTAATCCTCGAAGCCTATCCTTACCTCTCTAACCTTCTAAAATTATCATTATCTTCACGATTTTCAGAACAACATATACCTCCCTAATCTTTGGAGCCTACCTATTGCTCCTTAATCCATGAGGCCAGTCTTCGCCTCCCTTAATTTTCCGAGTCTACAAATGCTACCGTAAGCTTCAAATAATAGCGATACCTCCCAAATCCTCGTAGCCTTTCATATTTCCATAATTTTCAAGACATTCCTGTACCTTCCTAACCTTCCAAGACTACTTTTACCTATGTAATGTTACATTGACATTACAAATAACGACAGAGTCAAAACGCCACACTTTCATCAGACCCCCCATTATTTCAACCCAACCAGCAGCGCCCCTAGTAACCTCAATTTGCATGCCATTAACAACTGACTACTGGCAAAGGACCTGGCCGGCATCTGCATCAATTGGCTGTCCTCTTCTGTTGTTTGTTTATTCAAATGTTGTGTCACGCTCTCTTTGCCCCATGCGACAACCAATCAGGGAAGTGAAATGCTTATTGCGCGTGCGTTGAAGTTTGTAATTACGGGAAATTGGGTCCGAAAGACAGAGGGCGATTGATTGGTCAAGTCGGTGAAGGCCTTGGGGAAAATGAAAAGTCTGGGTATTGGTTGCGAAAAGGACTTTGTAATTTATCAGTAATTACCTATAATGACCTAATGAGTGATCGGGCAGACCCACGAAAGGTTACATATGGTAAACATACTTAAACTTCAATGCCAATCAATTGATATTTAATGTATATTTTTTTCAAAATTATTTATTATCCAATTTTGCGAAAGTGCCAAGGTTTTAAGTGCCATATAACCCAAAAGAACACCTATCAAAATTCCCCCACTGAATTTATGGCTAGAGTTTATGTTATTCATCCTGGGATTTACATTGCTCACGGACTTCGCAAATACATTTTTAAGTGAAAACTTTAGTTCGGCCTACACGCAAGTCAAAGTTATATGTTGTTTCTGGAGTTGACCATTCTCTCTCTCTCTCTCTCTCTCTCTCTCTCTCTCTCTCTCTCTCTCTCTCTCTCTCTCTCTCTCTCTCTCTCTCGTTCATTACATTAAGCATGTGTGCATCAAAAACGGCATGCGAATATTTCAAGTAGGTCTGAGGATAAAATCCTTATATATTTATTTATATATATATATATATATATATATATATATATATATATATATATACAGTATATATTTATATATATATATATATATATATATATATATATATATATATGTATGTATATATATATATGCATATATATATACATATAATATATATATACATATATATATATATATATATATATATACAGAGAGAGAGAGAGAGAGAGAGAGAGAGAGAGAGAGAGAGAGAGAGAGAGAGAGAGAGAGAGAGAGAGAGAGAGAGAGAATTTTCCTCCACCTGTCAGGGCAATGTTTGGATCCGAAACATTTCTTTTCTCTTCAAATGATGAATTGAGACATTCAAAGAATGAGAAATGATAATGACCGTCGAGATGAAACCTAAAGTTCCTTGACATTAAGGAGATTAAAAAATATATATGATAATGAATTCCCTTTTTTTCAATTTCATCTTTCTCCTTGACTTCAGCCTCGCTGTCTTCTTATTTTTACTCTCGTGAGTCTCATCTTATCGGAGTCTCATCTTATCGTTGATCTCGTAAATCTCATCCATCAATTTCTTTTATCTATTCGAGATCTTAACATTTCCTAATGGTTAGTTTTCCCTCCTTAATTTTCCTTCATCTTAATTCATCTGTATTAATTTATTACTTTTACTTACATCCTTTATACCTCCGATCTCAATACCCATTCCCCTCCTTTCATACCATTCCTTTCCTCCCTAATAAGATGCCTCCAACAAATTTGTGAAATTTTCGAAATTGCCTCAAGGGAGCTATAAGGAAGGAAGTTTCTCTACCTTTTATGCTTATTTAATGTCGTTTGCTTCCCTACCCGGTAGGGTCTTTTTTCATATAGATATATATATACTACTTAGCATACTGAAGGCTTTCACCATTGGGCAGCTCATATGATGGGTAAGGTGTGCAGCTGATATATCCATATAGATGACACTAGTGTAAGCGACCCGTCAAAAATTACTACTAAATATTTAGATAGATATGAGGACAAATACATTCATCCCTCCTTGTTTTCTAACTACACCACGCTAGTTTGGGCACTGATAGCGATTGTTGTTTTTCCAGTGGTTGCCGTTCATCGTGACAGGAATACATACACACACACACACACAATATATATATATATATATATATATATATATATATATATATATATATATATATATATAGGTCGACAGATATAAAACCAGACACTTGTTTATTATATAGGGGAAATGAAACTTGGATCGCCAGGAGTCCAAGGATGGCACCCATCATCTGGACCCTTATTCTTAGTCAGTCCTTCAAAAAGTTGTAATTGTCTTATCCATACTTTCCGAATGAATACCTGATAGAGAATAACGGTGCGTTCAGATGTTTGGCATTGCGGATGGAAAACGGAATTAACTTGGTTTCTGTATAATTCCAGAAAAAGGTTGCATATCTGATCAGTTATAAAACCTTTAATTCGCTGTTCGCTCGATTGATCAAACTATTTAAGCTGCAGTGCAGATCCAGAATAATCATGATTATTTTTTTTTTTACCGATTATCTAAATTCTATAAACTATACTGCATATCAATGACACAAATGTAATTTCATTATGAATGCAATTTTGCATCCAAAATGTCAAAATTAATTCAATTTACCTATTTTCACGTTTTCCACTTAGCACCCAAATAACTATGACATAAAAGGTCGAATATTAATTCATTGTTCTTAAAACAATCCATTTCTACTATTGAGAAAAAATCTCATACAATGGTTCTCTCAGTAAAAATATACAATCCATACATACCTATCAATATTCTAACCACAATATTTAATATAAGAACTGGTAAATAATGGGAATGAAAACATCCATTTTCTTTCCTTAATTTGCCAATAACTAGGAATGAAACATACGTGCATTCTGATAGACCAATAAAAAAATGAATAGGTAATAGGGAAGCGACTCGACTAATGAACACAGGCTATTTTACCAATGCTAGAAGCACAATGGGCACTCGAATCTGACATCACGTCATTAATACCTGATTGAGACACCTTTTAAGCCCTGCTTTCATTTTTGCGATCTGAAAGCAGACTACCGCTAATTAATTAAAAAAAAAAAAATCTTTGATACGGGATTTCGTCGTTATACAGGAAAAATAATCGTTAATGACTTTTTTGCATATTTGGATGAATTGATAATCATATGTGAGAATGATAATGAACATGCTTATTAACCAGAAATTATATTTTGCGTACATGTCCTGGTTTGGTGATATCCTTTTTCTACATTCATCGGTTAACAGTAGTGCTTTGGATCAAGACCGAAATTTGGGCGACAATCAGCTTATATCGACTTTTATCAAATTTGATGAAAAAAAAAAGAATTTTCAAGATCAAAACGAGGATGGATTATATTTCATATAATTTACTATTGGAGATAATCCTTATAACCCCGAATAGTTGCCGTGGAGATTTAAATTTAAAATACAAGTATGCAAATAAAATTTAGGTTTGCACTGTGATGTTTTCGGTCATATTCTTTTTTTTCGTATACTTTTCTGAAGGATTTTGGTTTTTATAAACGTATCTCTTTACTTGGATAACTCCCAAGTATCGATAGCCTGTTTGGTCAAATCATCATCATTGCTCGCACCTTAATATCAGCTCTTCCCTTTATGAGGTCAAAGGTGAAAATAATTCTCCATAATCACTGCTGAGTTTTCCTCTTGAATTATCATCTGATATAGATATTTGTCTATGCCAGTTTTTCACAATTTTATCGGTCTCCATGCTGAATTCCTTACTATTATTTCCGGTTCTAATCATTTCCTGGCCAACTGATCATCTATTCTCATTATAAGCCGAAAACACCTTAACTCTTCAGATCTTCACTATTTCACAATGGGGATAACACATTCCTCCACAATGCCAAATTTGTATAAGGAAAAAAAAAGAGAAAAAAAAAAAAAAAAAAAAAAAAAAAAAAAAAAAACACTTAACGGTAAGAGGAAAGGTACCATCTTGTCAATTAGTAATGATTTTCTGATGCCACGTCAACTTTTGAAGAGCACTTGGATAGGAAGGATTCAAAAAACTTCATAGCGATAGTCTCTTCATACATTATCGTAATTCCCGATGTTTACTTGTCTAAGATTCCACCTTCCTTTGTAAGCAAACTCTTTGAACTGTACCCTTCACCACACACCACACCTTTCTAACTTTTCTTCTTTTAAGTTCCATTCCCCAAGCTCTAAACTTTAAACTGGGTATCGTAACTTTATATATGACCTTCCGGGCCAGACTTTGCCTCTACTTTGTACGCCTATTGTTGAACTTTCTCCCTCTTCCGGTCCAAATCTTAACTAGGATCTTCCTTGAACCTTGACCTTCATATATTCCATTATCTAAACTAACCCTGTTTTTCTAGTATTATTATTATCACTAGCTAAGCTACAACCCTAATTGCAAAAGTGGGATGCTAAAAGCACAACGGGTCCAACAGGAAAAACAGCCAGGTGAGGAAAGGAAATAAGGAAACTAATGAAATAGTATGTCTGAGTGTACCCTCAAGAGGAAGGGATTTACTTCGACTGACTCCTGCCTTAAAATGTTCACTTTCAAATCGTACCATTCCGGTTTTCTTTCTCAATTCCATCAAGCCTACACTGGATACGATCATGAATCAGGGTTACAATATGCCAATCAACCATTCAATCAATTAAATACGCCACTTAAAACGTCAATTCCTCTGACATTTTCCCCAGACTCAAAATTATTCAAAGGTATGAAAACTTTCAAGAAGGAAATTCAAAATTCTCGTTGTTCGAATTTCGTGAATCTGAATTTCTGAGTGATTTTCTTTTTTTACTTGATAACATTTGCATAGTGCATATCAAAGAATGTTATACGTACGTTAAATAAGCACGTTTCACTTATTTTTTAATACAATATACATAAATTTAACGTACATATAACAAAGAACGCTTCCAGTTTTACGCTAACTTCCTTGTTAATCCCCCTAGGAATAGTGCCAAGCTACCCGAGCAGTCTAAGCAATTTCGCATCCGTCTAATATAATTATCAAGTCAATCTCCCACCTTCCAGGTATACCAAATGACGCAAGCGGAATAGGGGAAATCGTGACGAGCAATTCGCCACGTTTAATATTTGAACATCGCTCTTGTACCTGTGGTGACCCAAATTGGACGTGACCCGAGATCGGCGGCCTGATGAATATATCATCACTCCCGTTCAACTAGGGTCACGGTCATGCTCGTCTGAATCATTAACGACTCACGATGGTTTCCTTGTACGTGATTGGCTAACTGGGCCTCTTCATCAATGCATGTGACATCCCAGGAACAACCAATATCACCGGTCCGTGACAGAATATATTTACGCGTATTTCGGTTATATCATGTCCGCGGATTCAACGTGTTTGATAGAAGCCAATAAAACATTAAGTTAAGAAATATATAGAAATCACAAAATATTTTGTTGACATCCATGCAAAGATTTACTTTATTCTCTAAATGTTAAGTTTGATTTATTGGTTCATGTTAATAACGAAGTCAATAACACATTAATTAAAAAAAATATCAAGTATATACAAAATAATCTTTTCTTGATATCCAAATAAAGATATACTTTATTCTCTAAATGTTAAATTTGCTCTATTGGTTCATATATATATATATATATATATATATATATATATATATATATATATATTATATATATATATATATACTTATATATACATATATATCCATATATATACATATATATATACACACACACACATATATATATATATATATATATATATATATATACATATATATATATATATATATTAATATATATTTTTATATATACATATATATATCTTAATATATATTTATATATATAGTATATATATATATATATATGAATGAAATATAAGGGTTGCTTGTAAATTTCCCGGGCATGTGTAAAATGTACCTTGAATTAATCTAATAATTAGACACAAATAAATCCAAAAATACATAAGCAAAAAGGAAAAAAATATGGACTACTTAAAGATATTGCTTAAATAATGCTGTCAAATGTCCTTATATATATATATATATATATATATATATATATATTATATATATATACATACATATATATATATATATATATATATATATATATATATATATATAAAGATGAACTATAATTTAGGGGATTTCTAAGTTCAAGTTAGAAAGAACAATAAGTTACTTAGATTCTGTTCTGCAACTGTTTGAACATTCACACTAACGTGTTCTCTCCCCACTGCCCCCCTCAAAAAAATAGACTAACTTTATAATCACTCACGAGCTGAGCAGCTAACCTAATCTCCTTCAAAATAAGCCTAACTTGAGGCCTTACAAGACGCGTCAAACCAGGACTATCTTGAGACTTGCTCAGAAAGACTGAGTCTGGCAAGCAAAGATTAGATTCAAATATCAACAAGAATTTACGCTTATTTGCATCGTTGTTTACAGTCAAGTTACGTTCATAAAAGTTCATAATTAGTTTATTTCTTTAATAATCTGGTAAATATCTTCAATAATTAAAAAAGACTTGTCCCTCAATATTTGATCTACGCACTAATGACATAAGTCTCTCTCTCTCTCTCTCTCCTCTCTCTCTCTCTCTCTCTCTCTCTCTCTCTCTCTCCCTCTCTCTCTCTCCTCTCTCGTTATATTGTGAAGTAACTCCGTTGTTTCCTGGTGTTAAATATACACATATATATATATATATATATATATATATATATATATATATATATATATATATATACCTGTATATATATATAGATAGATAGATAGATATCAAGCTCACTTTCACCACAAATGAAACCCACAACAATTAACTAACTAAAAAATACAAAGCTAATATGTATGTCAACAATAATGAAATATACTTCCATCTTCGTAGGAATTATTGGACATGGCACACACATAATATATATATATATATATATATATATATATATATATATATATATATATATATATATATATATTATATATATTACTGACTTTGATTGTTGATTAATTTAATATAAATAAGTCCACTTACAAAAGGTGCATTAGTGCAACACTATTAAACAGAGGTCAACGACTTAGTCCTCCAAATTTACATATGACACGAAAAAGCTTTTGCTGAAAATGTGTAATACTTTTATAATCTTTTATTACATCTGTTAAGTCTATCATGATACACTGTTTCCTGCAGTGCACTGGAGAAAAATGTCATATCTACATTCCAACCAACAGATCCTCTTGTGAAAGGTTATATATATCAGAAAATAAAAGGTGATTAAATATGTGCATACACGGATCTGCTGTATGTGATAAGAAAAAAAATTAAATCTACCTTTGATATACAAACATATTTTTATATATGTTTTCACTACACAAATTTAAAGGTGTAGTACCGAGAGGTTTTAAACGTCCGTTTCTTCAACGAATCTCTAGAGTGAGGGTGCCAGTAACACCCTTTTACAGCAAAGTGGACTGGTGGGATGTAGGTATGTATGTGCAGTTGGACACATGAATTCCTGGGAACCCTCACTCTGAGGAATTACACCCAGTAACACCCTAACTGCAAAGCGAGTTACCAACAGATAAGGCAAGGAGGGATGAGAGAGGAGGTGCTTGGAGATAAACACGAAATATTCGCGCAGAAAGTATGGTAAGGTGCACTTCCTCAGATGCAAGTAAGCCAGGAATATCTGTATCCAACTGTATGTCTATGAGTAAATCGGAATAATAAAAAGTTTGATGAATTTTGTCACCTTCCAGAGTAATAACTGTATTTTCTTAAAAAAAATCACTTTTTCTTGTTACTAATAAAAAGTTAGGAACGGTTAAAATCCAGTAGAATAAATTGCCTTCATGAAATACACCACCAAATAAAACATTCAAGTTCAGGAGAGAGAGATGAAGTCCCCCGAGGGACCAGAAGAAGCATACAATTAAGCAGGTTCTGCGAGCAACGCAGGGATTGCATTGAGAGAGAGAGAGAGAGAGAGAGAGAGAGAGAGAGAG
>NC_090747.1:107553657-107558657 GCF_036898095.1 Palaemon carinicauda | reverse complement strand
ACCACCAGCCATCAGCTATTCATCCCCCGAAACACTAATTCGAGTCCCTTGAGGCCCTGAATCGAGGCTGTCAAGAGCGCCGTTTCGTCTCTTCCGAAGGAGAGGGCGTTCTCCTCATCATGAATATGCTAATCGTACCGCGGATATTAACGTAGAAGCACCAGCCGATGATTTTGGATATGGGCGACTCGGCACAATTTCCCCTGTTGTGTAAGCAGCGTGATTGGGAGTGTAGTTGAAATCGGTATGATATAGTCATGTTGGTACCATACACTGTTAAAGACAACTGTAATTTTAATCGGAATTTCTCCGTAAAAATAATTGTTTTCAGCCGCGTTTCAGTAAAATATAGGCGACCGTAAATTTTATCCTATTTTCTTTTTATCTTTTAACGATTGGTTAATACATCCGTTTTCAAAAAGGTTTATTCAAGATTTTTACAAATTTTTTTTACGGCAAATTTTTAAGTGTATTGTCGGTTGTGGTAAAGTTGCTGTATGTTACGCAAGGCTCACAAAAAGTGTAGGTCTTTACTTCAGGTGTGATGAGTACGTGAGTTTTGTCAAAGTAATAAATGTGATTTCGTTTATTATAAACCTGTAAGATTGTAAATGTGTATTCCATGATAATAATAATAATAATAATAATAATAATAATAATAATAATAATAATAAAACAAAAACAAAAAACTGCGATTTCGGTCCAGACAAACGCAATATTTTAGCCACACAGTAAAATGAACCCTAATTCTAATCGGAATTTCTCCGTTAAAAATAATTGTTCTCAGCCGCATTTCAGTAAAATACAGGCGACCGTAATTTTAACCCTACTTTTTTATTATCTTTTACGGGTTGGTGACCGTAATATCACTTACATACGTCAATATATCCGTTTTTAAAACTGTAAATGACTGAGAACCTTTTTTTCCAGGATTTTTATGGTTATTTTTACGGCAAATTTTTAACACTGTATTGTCGGTTGTGGTAAACTTGCCGGATTTCAGGCAAGGCCCACAGACAAGGTGTATGTCTTTTATTTCAGGTGTGATGAGTTCGTGAGATTTGTCAAAGTCATTCAGTGTGATTTCATTTATTGTCAGCTTACTTTGGCTTTCGTTGTCGTGAAATCAAAAACTTTGACTATAAACTATTTGTGATTTCAGTCCGGACGAACGCGATGTTTTTAGCCACTGTAAAAAAATTAATAAAAATAAATAAATAAACACTAATAACTAAATTAAAAAAAAAAATCAATCGGAAATTCTCCGTAAAAATATACTGTTCTCAGCCGTATTTCAGCAAATACAGGCGACCGTAAGTTTTACCCTACTTTATTATTATCTTTTAACGGTTGGTGACCGTAATATCAATCCTTAACATCAATAAATCCGTTTTTAAAACGGTAAATCCCTGGCAACATTTATTCCATGATTTTTTTTTTACGGCAAAGTTTTAACAGTGTATAGTGATTCAACATGGCTCAAGTCATGACAAACAAGAGATGACTTTTTTAATACGCACTGTACTAACCTCTGGTTAGTACAGTGATTTCAGATAAGGTAAATTTGCGTTCACTTTGATCATACCTACTCGGTGTGCTCTCGACTTTAATGGACACAAAATAATTTCGTTTGTGGTAAAATTATTTTGAGCGATTCACTTATGATATCATTTACAGGGACTCAATTGCAATTTAAATGATGATGAACTTAAATGTGATTTTAAATGGAAAATACTGTGATTTCCAATAAAGTGACAACCTGATTTTGGTTATGATGAATTCGTGTGATTTTGATCGTAGCAAAATCATTGTGGCATTACTTGAGGAGAAGTGATACCGGCAAGATAAAAGAATGGGAGCCATGATTATAAATAAGTAAAGCCCGAATCTGCAGGATTTATAATAAAGTAAACAGAAAGACAGAAGGATTTATACAATAGAGAAAAGAAGACAGCACAATTTATAAAAAAATAAAAAGAAGAGTAAGATTTATACAAAAGAAAAAAGAAAGACTTTGTCTATTTAAATCCAAAGGGGGAAAATGTAGAAGGGGGATTCATGATCCAGCTCTTCGCCATGAAAGCGAAGCTGTTTTAGATAACTTTTTGCGCGGTGTGTATGTATGTTTGTATGTGTATGTGTGTGCGTGTGCAAAACCGATACGATAAAAGAAGTCCTAGATACGCACAGTACAGGTGTTAAAAAAGTTTACTATTGGCGAAAGTATCTTAAGGATATTCAATCGAGAGTAAAGATTATACGAACAGATTGTGATAGCCCTTTCATAAAGGGAAGTGCTTGATGTACGGGGAAACACAGGAGCGCTATCAATAGACAAAGTGTGTAAGGGGTTTAATTTACTGCTGATGAGCATTCTGTGTATGCGTTAAGCGACTAATGTTGTAAAAGTTTCACTATATCAATGATATAAAAGTTGTAGTGATTGTTATGTTATTCACTAATGCCAACACTTGTTATGGGGAAAACTTAATTGTATACACACCAACTCAAGCATGCACAAATATATATATATAGATATACATTTATATATATATATATATATATATATATATATATATATATATATATATATATATATATTTATATATATATTTATATATACATATTTATATATATATTTATATATACATATATATACATACATATATATATATATATATATATATATATATATATATATATATATATATATATATATATATATATATATATAACTTTATACATTTCTTAAGATCTACAGCATACAAACTATATATGTGTATAACATCGTTTCTTAGAGCAGGTGTATTTTCTCGTATCTAATGCACGCATTAATGGACATAATGCCTTGCTTGAATTTACTTCAGGAATTTCCTGTGCAAGGCTGAAGTTTGTCCTCGAGACCATTTAAGAAAGTGTGTACTTGAGGAAACATTCCAAACTAATTCTCGAACAACAGACTTCCCAAAGGCTTAGAGAGAGAGAGAGAGAGAGAGAGGAGAGGAGAGAGAGAGGAGAGGAGGAGAGGAGAGAGAGAGAGTGAGAGGAGAGAGAGAGAGAGAGAATGATTTCGTCTATAGCTCATCTATATTAATTATTCATTACTTTTCTCGTAGTTTTTTTATTTCCTTTCCTCATTGGGCTATTCTTTGCTCTTGGAGCCCTTGAGCTTATAGCATTCTGCTTTTCCAACTAGCGTTGTAGCTTACCGATTAATGATAATGATAATAAAAATAACAATGATAATGATAATAATAATAATAATAATAATAATAATAATAATAATGATAATAATAATAATAATAATAGTGTGAATTTTCAAATATATATATCTAAAGCAGTACCTACCCCATTACACCTATACTCGAAAACCTCTTATTATGAATGGTACACTTAATGATACATTCATATCAATTAAAACTTCTTAGTGCATATCAAATAACAAAAAATACCTCATAACATTAATGTTGAAGAAATTTACTTATACTTCAATTCTTTCTATCATTTATAATTACATTCAAAATGAGTAAAGGATTATAGTATCATTAAGTTAAACATGTATGGTAAACAACAAAGTTTTTTGCTTGACTGCTAATACAAATGAATAATCATCTCTTCAATTTTAAAGATAAGTAACTGGAATAGGTATATACAGCATACATATATATATATATATATATATATATATATATATATATATATATATATATATATATATATATATATTTATATTTATATATATATATAAATGATAATTTCGTACCTAATACTCCTGACTTTTTTTTTTTCAAATAAGCCACAGATACACTAACATCTTAATCATTCTGCCATCGAATCTCAGGCCCATAGAAAAATTAATTTAATGATAAATATATTTACCCAGCCAAGGATTCGAAACCTCAGCGCCGATACATATACGTGCAAAATGCAAGACTTGACCAATCAGACTGTAAAGAGATAAGAAGTGATTCTGACTCTGCTGAATTTAATCATGCTGAAATCAACCCATCTTCATCATTAAGACTGATTGGCAAGTATATAACGCTTGACCGCCTTATGATAATTTTAGTTAACAATCGTGATTTTCCTTTTTTTTTTTCCAAATAAGCCATAACTACAGTATACTTTAATATATATATATATATATATATATATATATATATATATATATATATATATATATATATATATACATATATATACATATATATACATATACATATATATATACATATATATATATATATATATATATATATATATATATATATATATATATATACATACATATATATATATATATATATATATATATATATATATATATATACATATATATATATATATATATATATATATATATATATATATATATATATATATATATATTATATATATATATAGCAATTATTACACTTATTTCCTAATGAGTATATATGGAAAATAGAAATCTACAATTTATTAATAAAATTCCCTATGACCAAATGAAGAAAAAATGAATAACAAATAATCAGTGTATAATATACATATCCTTGGAGAAATGGGAGTATGAAAAATGCCTGAGCAAGCTAGAGTATCAACGTAGTAATTTTAAAAGTTTCCAAAAGAAACTTAATGAATGAATTTGTAGTCCAATGGGCAAGGTTTGTCCTCATTTCAAGATTCCTACTTTAAAAACTTCTATCTTGATTAACTTAGGCTTTTAGTCCTAACAGCTTTCTCGAGTGTTTTTTTTTAATACACTCTCTCTCTCCTCTCTCTCTCTCCTCTCTCTCTCTCTCTCTCTCCTCTCTCCCTCTCCTCTCCTCTCTCTCCTCTCTCTCTCTCTCACACACGGTTATTCTAAATATATCAGAGGCAACGTTAAATATGGCATACTGGAGTCAGCAACTATGCTTTTTATCTTAAGCACATAAGTATGGATACTCCGTAAGTAACTTCAGTGATATACCAGAAAAAAAAAGGAAAACTTCTTTCGCAGGCTCATCTCGTCCACAAGC
>NC_090747.1:107540971-107553157 GCF_036898095.1 Palaemon carinicauda | reverse complement strand
GTCTCTTCCAAACACAAATATGAACACTGATTATTCAAGAGACTTCTCGCTTTAAGAAACCCATCTCGCTAAGGATCTCTCGCCTTCCTAATAACTAATAATACTCGTTCAATTTATATGGAAATGAGCGGCTTCTATCAAGGAGTATTCCGGGGTAGGAACAAGGCCGGGCTTCATACAAAAGATACCACTGAGATGTTATCAAAATCTTACTGCTTAAATTATCTAATTAAGAAATTTTGTTACGCAACATTCGTTTAAGGATTAAAGGCCACTTATGAGTGGCAGAGACAATAACCTAGAGACTGACCATATATACATACGATTAGCGCCAGAAGACCCCTCTCCACCCAAAACTAGGACCAGGGAGGGCCACGCAATGGCTGCTAATGACTTAGCAGGTAGAACTATAGACTCCCCCTTTCAGATGATCCTTAGTTCAAAAGGATGGTGAGGTTACACACACTACAAGAAACTATCGAGCTTCAGCGTGACACGAACCTCAGTCTGGCAGATCGCAGGCAGGGACGTTTTCAATAGGCCATCATAACCCTCAGGTAATTAATTAAGAAACTTAAATAAATGACACTTTATAAAGGTAGGTAGGGATAGGACGTTCCTTCCACTCGGATTGTTAAGTACTGTACAGCCTGTAGCTTATATCTAAGTAGTCTACTGTAGCTTCATTCTGCATATAAGGTAGGATAGGATGTATGCCAAGGTTGGCAGATTAAAGTCTAATAAGAGCTCTCCCTCTCTCTCTCTCTCTCTCTCTCTCTCTCTCTCTCTCTCTCTCTCTGTGAGACTGGGTACCAGCTAAAACTTCGTACCGAACACCCCAAGGGGGGAACACAGTATGGAAAGAAATACAAAATAAATATATGAGAAAATACAAATATACAGTACATATATTTTTCGTACATACAGTATAATCAAATATTGTTTATAAATAATATGCCCATTGATATAAATGTTCAAACAATTGAAAAAACTAGTCAGTACAAACGACCGATCCAACAATACATAAAAAAAATTACCTAGTTTACTGAAAACCCAAATATCCCACAAAAACCCAGACGCAAAACACGTATAAAAAAGAAATAACCCAATATCAGAATATATCTGCAGTTTCTTCAATCGGGCAATTCTTTAACACAAGGTATCGGTTGTGAAACTTTCATTATCTGAAAACCTCTCCATAACTAATTCAGGGACTCATGATGTAGATCCTATAGTCTAATATAGGTCCGTTCTTGTATAAACAACTACCTGTTGAACAGGTGGAAAATGCACACACATGCACATTCAAAATGCACACGCATGCAGAAACATTTTCAAGTTATATATATATATATATATATATATTCATATATGTACATATTCATATACATACATATATATAATACATATATATATATATATATATATATACACATATACATATACATATATATATACATATACATATATATATAAATATATATATATATATATACATATACATACATATTCATATACATACATATATATAATACATATATATATATACATATACATATATATATATATATATATATGGTCTTCGCACTCCCCAAGAGAGATTAGTTCAACAAATTTATAATTGGGTCCCCCAAGGCATTACAAGAGTTGGAACACCCAGGCCTACATTGCTGAGGACTATGAAGCATTAAGTAGATGATGAATGGCGAAGTATTGATTTAAAACCCCAAGACAGAGACAACTGATGAAATCTAACCGAGGCCCTTTGCATCAATATGCGAGGGAGGAGTTGATGATGGTAATGGTGATGGCATATATATACATATACATATACATATATATATATATATATATATAATATATATATATATATATATATATGTATATATATATATATAGTGTGTGTGTGGGGGGGGAGTTTGCAGTCCATCGTCGTTAATAAATTGAAATTTTGTACTTTGGTACGTTATTCAACAAGGTCCCAGTCAACTTGATGCAATTTAAAATTCTCTTATCCCCCTGATATTAATTTTCAGGACGATATCTTATCAACTAGCGCGTCAAATCATTTTATATTTCTTTTACAACTAACTTAACAGTTTCTGTTCTTATTTTCCAAATCACCCCTACCCACTACTACTCTCTAAATATCAACATTATTAAAAAAATTTAAGTAATTCTGAAGATTAATAAATATGAAAAATTAACTAGACCACACTACTATATAAAAACAATCTCAAGATTCAGAATAAATAAATTCTTTGGAATATAATAAGAAGCAAACTCGAATAATATTTTCTAAGCAAAAAAAAAACACTCCCATGTTTAACATCCGTTCTCGACTCGTTCTTCACGGAACGATAGAAGGGGAAATTCTCATTTTCCATATCACGGTATATAAATCTCTCATTTACTGTTTCAGTGAATCTGCGACAAGAAATTCGCGAACGAATGATTTTCTTTTATATCGCATTCTGTTTTCAAGTTGCACGAGCGATTCCATTTTCTATGGTGATATATTCAGGTTTTGAACCCCACGAAATTTAGTTGTTTTATGCTTTCGAACCATACGAGGTTTAGTTACATTCTATTATCGAATCCTACGAAGTTTAGTTACATTCCGTTATCGAACCCTACGAAGTTTAGCTACATTCCGTTATCGTACCATACGAAGTTTAGTTACATTCCGTTATCGAACCCTACGAAGTTTAGTTACATTCCGTTATCGAACCCTACCTATGATGTTTAGTTACATTTCGTTATAGAATCATACAAAGTTATCGAACCCTACCTATGATGTTTAGTTACATTCCGTTATAGAATCATACAAAGTTCAGTTACATTCCGTCATTGGACCATACGAAGTTTAGTTACATTCCGTTATCGTACCATACGAAGTTTAGTCACATTCCGTTATCATACCATACGAAGTTTAGTTACATTCCATTATCCAACCCTACAAAGTTCAGTTACATTTCGTTATCGAACCCTACGAAGTTTAGTTTCATTTCGTTATCGAACCCTACGAAGTTTAGTTAAATTCCGTTATCGAACCACACGAAGTTTAGTTAAATTCCGTTATCGAACCACACGAAGTTTAGTTACATTCCGTTATCGAACCACACGAAGTTTCTGTATCTGTGGCTAAATGATCCGGAATTATTATGGATTAACATTCAATTTTAGAGTCTAAACAATTCTTTTTCTGAAGTCGGATTCCATTTTCTAGCTGAAAAATTATATCTAATTTTTTGGCAACTAATTCTAAATAATTTCAAACTTCTAATTCCTTGTGCATTCACATTTGTATTATACCAAATCAGGTTGGGATTTGAGGGGAGTTAAATGTTAGCTTGCTATCGACTATCATGAAAAAATTGGTCAAAATAAAAAAAAAAAAAAAAAATACCGTATACAATAAACTAGTGTTTCAGATTTTATGGAAATTAATTGATAATTCTAAGGTTTATCATGATGATTAAACAATGCTCATTCACAAATATCTCAAACTGACAGCCGTAGAATCAGCACCTGTATACTGTCCTTTGAGGGACCCCTTCCAAATTGAGAACACTTATTACAGGAATAAAAATTAAGCAAAGAGGAGAAACGGGGAAAGCCTGATGCCACGTATATATACTTCAAAGTGTCCTTAATTTACTTATGACGAATTATCCTGTTTCTTGATATGACTTCACCTCTACATAAATTTCTTCTGAGTCACAGCAAAACCAAATTATTACATTGATTTCACCCATTAAAATAAATAAAAAAAATAAATGACCATGAGGGAGTAATGCAAAATGAAAATACGATTTTCTTACCGCAAAGGAAAAAGGAAAAAAAAAATCAAAAGTTAATATTGTTTTATAAATTGCCAGAGAATACTTTATCTAATAATATGTAAATGAACCATACCAACATCGAATTTCCAGCTCACTAAAATGTACCCAGAATTTACAATGTAATCTAGACCGAGGAAGAAATTCTGAATATGCATGCACCGATGAAAAGAAAAAGGTTGAAATTTTTAATCTGTAGCAAAATAAAATGGAATTCAATTTGGGTAATTAGGTATATCACTACAAAAGTGGGTAGGGGTTACTAATCGTGTTTTATATATATACAAGCAGGTAAATATAAACATATACATACATACATACATATATATAAATATATATATAAATATATATATATATGTATATTTATGTATATATATTTACATATATTTGTATATATATGCATATATATATAATATATATATATATATATATATTTATATATACATATATTTGTATATATATATATATATATATATATACATTACATAGAAAACTTTCAACTAATATTACTCAGCAAAAAAATATAATCGAACCATTAAGTTTCTTAATGTTCATTTTTTAACTGGTGAAATCTCTAGAGCATCGCCCATTTCATAAATACGCTGAAGACCTATCATCACCACGTCTATCCCCCACACACTGATTAAATCATCCCTACCTTGCACTAAACTGCACATCCCCTGATTTTACATATACTGTATGTATATATCTACATATATATATATAATATATATATATATATATATATATATACACACACACATATATATATATATATGCTTATATATATATCCCAACAATCAGACGGAATTTGCTACACGAGTACTTGCCATTATATTGTCAGACAGGTGATCTGGTTGAACCATGACCATGTTAACGACGTCCACTTACCTGTAAAGAAATAAACGAAAATTATCAAAGGATTACTTTGGAGAAAATGGACCAAAGTACAAAATCTGACAATAAAGATTACAGAAAAGTTTAAAATACTTTAAGGCCCGATATGGATTCAATACAGTGCGTTAACTGATTCGATTGTCAGAAGGGATTGAAAGAGAATTAAGGGCATATATATATATATATATACATATATATATATATATATTATACGTGTATGTGTATGTACATGTATATATAAACACACGCATATACATATAAATACATATACATACACACACACACACGCACACACACACATATATATATATATATATATATATTGTGTATATATATATATACACACATATACAGTACATACAAACACACATACACACAATACTGATATAGACGCGTATAAACTGTATTTATATAAATTAACCAGCTAACTTTAAAGCTTTCGTCCATCATCTGTGGACCTGGTCACTAAAAATACACAGTTTTATACACAGCTTATATCATTGTGGAACCTTTTTCGCATAATAAAAAAGTACGGCAATGTACTTATTAGCACTGTGTATATATCATGAGAGAGAGAGAGAGAGAGAGAGAGAGAGAGAGAGAGAGAGAGAATGATTGGCAATTATCTTGCATCATAACATCAATGGTCATTGATGCCGATTGCAGTACAATTACTAAAAATAACTTTGAAAAAATTTGAAATGAATAAATAGTTTAACAATGAAACATTTAAAATCTAATATATCTTTAAAAGAATACGACGAGGAAAGCCAGCTTCCAAATTCATGCTAATTATAATTTTCAAGAAAGGACTATGAAAAGGGAATAAAAAATAACTGACATTTTAATGCCAAATGTCAGGAAGTCACGTCTCCTTGAAGAGCTTTAGTCTGTCCTCAATAACATAAAAAGAATTCTTTACTTAGAATTACTTCTTCGTATGCATAATTACAGCGGCTTCCAACAAACTGGAAAATTATTCTGCTCTTTCGGCTTGAATTCTATTTTTAGATAATGTAAGTCTCTATTGGCTTTTTATATAAATTTTCCTCAGGAATGGGTCTACAGAACGGTATTAGGCTGCTTGTCTTATTTACATTGGCTCTTCAAAGAAAAAATATATGCTTATGAAATATAAAAATTTTATATACCAAAAAAAAAAAGGAAACAAACGTGAAATCGAACATACTCGAAATCCTAACTTTCCTTGCGTTATTTTTCGCATAATTCTATACCAGTATTTCTGCGTTAAAATTAGTAACAACGTCTAATCCGCTGCTATTTTTACCTGTATTGAAATTATCTATAATTCAAAATCTATTGAGACCTTACAATAACGAGTATTCTTGCCAAGGGTCCACACCAGGACCCTTTAACTATTCCCAGTCATAAGTAAGTTACGGACTGGAGGCCAAATAGCTTTGCTAACGATCTTTAATTAAGAAGTAAATAAATAAATAAAATAGTAAATACATTCGTTACCTCCGTTTCCATGACCATGATTACGAATATGGACAGTGAATATTATCAGATTAAAATTAATGCTAGATGGAGAAAGCTGGCCAGAAACATCAACCCCACATAGAAGTGGGAAAAGATGCAGAGAAAGAATAATAATAATAATAATAATAATAATAATAATAATAATAATAATAATGATAAGAAGAAGAAGAAGAAGAAGAAGAAGAAAAAGAAGAAAAAGAAGAAGAAGAAGAAGAAGAAGAAGAAGAAGAAGAAGAAGAAGAAAAAGAAGAAGACATCAACATTTGCTACTCATAATAAAATTCCCATAAGAGAACATTTACTTTCCACTATACAAGCGTTCTCCACAAATAGACACCAGTTCCTAGAACTCGCACCAATAACCCAGAAGCCGCCGAGCATCCAGCGAGGGACCACCAGCCATCAGCTATTCATCCCCCGAAACACTAATTCGAGTCCCTTGAGGCCCTGAATCGAGGCTGTCAAGAGCGCCGTTTCGTCTCTTCCGAAGGAGAGGGCGTTCTCCTCATCATGAATATGCTAATCGTACCGCGGATATTAACGTAGAAGCACCAGCCGATGATTTCGGATATGGGCGACTCGGCACAATTTCCCCTGTTGTGTAAGCAGCGTGATTCGGAGTGTAGTTGAAATCGGTATGATATAGTCATGGTGGTACCATACACTGTTAAAAACAACTGTAATTTTAATCGGAATTTTTCCATAAAATTAATTGTTCTCACCCGCATTTCAGTAAAATATAGGCGACCTTAATTTTTACCCTAACTTTGTTTTTATCTTTTAACGATTGGTGACCATAATATCAATTCTTAGCGTTAATATATCCGTTTTTAAAAAGGTTTATTCAAGAATTTTTACCATTTTTTTAACGGCAAATTTTTATTAGTAAAGTTGTTGTATGTTACGCAAGGCTTACAAAAAGTGTAGGTCTTTACTTCAGGTGTGATGAGTACGTGAGTTTTGTCAAAGTAATAAATGTGATTTCGTTTATTATAAACTGTAAGATTGCAAATGTGTATTCCATAATAAAAGATAAAGAAAAACTGTGATAACGGTCCAGACAAACGCAATACTTTAAGCCACACTGTAAAATGAACCCTAATTTTAATCGGAATTTCTCCGTAAAAATAATTGTTCTCAGCCACATTTCAGTAAAATACAGGCGACCGTAATTTAAACCCTATTTTGTTATTATCTTTTACGGGTTGGTGACCGTAACATCACTTATATACGTCAGTATATCCGTTTTTAAAACTGTGAATGACTGGGAAAATTTTTCCCAGGATTTTTATCGTTATTTTTACGGCAAATTTTTAACAGTGTATTGTCGGTTGTGGTAAACTTGCCGTATTTCACGCAAGGCCCATGGAAAGAGTTTAGGTCTTGATTTCAGGTGTGATGAGTTCGTGAGATTTGTCAAAGTCATACAGTGTGATTTCATTTATTGTCAGCTTACTTTGGCTTTCGTTGTCGTGAAATCGCAAAGATTAACTTTAAACTATTTGTGATTTCGGTCTGGACAAACGCGATGTTTTTAGCCACTGTGAAAAAGAAATTATTAATAATAATAATAATAATAATAATAATAAATAATAATAATAATAATAAATAACAACAACAATAATAATAATAATAATAATAATAATAATAATAATAATAATAATTTTAATCGGAAATTCACCGTGAAAATATACGGTTTTCAGCCGTATTTCAGTAAAATATAAGCAACCGTAATTTTTACCCTACTTTGTTATTATCTTTAAACGGTTAGTGGCCGTAATATCAATTGTTAACGTCAATATATCAATTTTTAAACAGGTAAATGCCTGGCAACATTTATTCAAGGATTTTTATCGGTTTTTTTTTTTTTCCCCCAGTTTTAACAGTGCATAGTGATTCAGCGTGGCTCAAGACATGACAAACAATGGATGACTTTTTTAATAACCATTGTACTAACCTCTGGCTGCAATTTTGACTACGGCGAATTTCCTGTGATTTCAGATAAGGTAAATTTGCGTTCACTTTGATCATACCTACTCGGTGTGCTCTCGACTTTAATGGACACACAGTAATTTCGTTTGTGGTAAAATTATTTTAGGCGATTCACGTTTGATATCACTTACAGCGACTCAATTGCGATTTAAATTATGAACTTAAATGGGATTTTTAATGGAAAATACTTTGATTTCCAATAAAGTGATGACTTGATTTTGGTTATGATGAATTCTGCATGATTTAGATCATAGCGAAATCATCGTGGCATTACTTTGGGCGAAGTGATAATGGTAAGATAAAAGAATGGGAGCCATGTTTATATAAAAAGTGAAGCATGAAAGACAGCAGGATTTATTTAAAATAAAAAAATCATGGTACACTCGGGCACACTATTCTATCTAATTTCTCTTTTTCTTGTTTTGTTAAAGTTTTGTTATAGTTTATATACGCAATATTTATGCCAATATTGTTATTATTCTTTAAATTTATTTTTCCTTTTTTCCTTTCCTCACTGGGCTATTTTCCATGTTGGAGCCCCTGGACTTATCGCATCCTGCTTTTCCAACTAGTGCTGTACCTTAGCGATATCAGTAGTAGTAGTAATAATAATAATAATAATAATAATAATAATAATAATAATAATAATAATAATAATAATAAAAGTAATAATAATAATAATAATGATAATAAAAATAATAAAAGTAATAATAATAATAATAATGATAATAAAAATAATAATAATAATAATGATAATAATAATGATAAAATAAAAATAATAACAATAATAATAATAAAAATAATAATAATAATAATAATAATAATAATAATAATAATAATAAAATAAAAGCTTAAATTGTCTATCTAAATCCAAAAGGGGAAAATGTAGGAGGGGATTGATGATCCAGCTCTCCTTCATGAAAGCGAGGTGTGTGTGTGTGTGTGTGTGTGTGTGTGGGGAGATACGCACAGTACATGTGTTAAAAAAAGTTTACTATTGGCGAAAATATCTTAAGGGTGTTCGGTCGAGAGTAAAGAATATACGAACAGAAGTTATTGAAAAGACTGCATGATTCAGAAAAGCTGTAAGGTAAAAAGAAAAAAAAAATTTAAAGGGTATATTGTGGTAGATATTTCAAAAAGGGAAGTCTTTGATGTACGGGAAACACAGGAGCGCTATCAATAGACAAAGTGTGTAAGGGGTTTACTTTACAGCTGGTAAGCATTCTGTGTATGCGTTAAGCGACTAATGTTGTAAAAGTTTCACTTTATATCCAATGATAAAAAAGGATTAAAGTTGTAGTGATTGTTATGTTATTCACTAATGCCAACACTTGTTATGGGAAAACCTAATTGTATACACAAAAAACTCAAGACTCAAGCATGCACAAATATATATATATATATATATATATATACATATATATACATATATATATACATATATATGTATACATATATATATATATATATATATATATACTTGATATATTCCTTAAGAGGACATGCAGAAAGCAAACTATATATGTGTATAACATCGTTTCTTAGAGCAGGTGTATCTAGTGCACGCATTAATGGACATAATTTCCTTGCTTGAATTTACTTCAGGAATTTCCTGTGCAAGGCTGAAGTTTGTCCTCGAGACCATTTAAGAAAGTGTGTACTTGAGGAACATTCCAAACTACTTCTCGAACAACAGACTTCCAAAGGCTTAGAGAGAGAGAGAGAGAGAGAGAGAGAGAGAGAGAGAGAGAGAATGATTTCGTCTACAGCTCATCTATATTAATTATTCATTACTTTTCTCGTAGTTTTTTATTTCCTTTCCTCACTGGGCTATTCTTTGCTCTTGGAGCCCTTGAGCTTATAGTATCCTGCTTTTCCAACTAGCGTTGTAGCTTACCGAATAATGATAATGATAATAAAAATAACAATGATAATAATAATAATAATAATAATAATAATAATAATAATAATAATAATAATAGTGTGAATTTTCAAATATATATCTAAAACAGTACCTACCCCATTACAATTATACTCGAAAACCTCTTATTATGAATGGTACACTTAATGATACATTCATATAAATTAAAACTTCTTAGTGCATATCAAATAAAAAAAAATAAAAAAATTACCTCATAACATTAATGTTGAAGAAATTTAGTTTTTGCTTGACTGCCAACACAAATGAATAATCCTCTTTAATTTTAAAGATAAGTAACAGGAATATATATATATATATATATATATATATATGATAATTTCATCCCTAATACTACTGACTTTCTTTCTTTTTTTTCAAATAAGCCACAGATACACTAACATCTTGTTCACTCTGCCATCGAATCTCAGGCCCATAGAGTAATTAATTTAATGATAAATATTTTTGCCCAGCCAAGGATTCGAACCTCAGCACCGATACATATACGTGTAAAATGCAAGACTTGGCCAATCAGACTGTAAAGAGATAAGAAGTGACTCTGACTCTGCTGAATTTAATCATGCCGAAATCAACCCATCTTCATCATTAAGACTGATTGGCAAGTATATAACGCTTGACCGCCTTATGATAATTTTAGCTAACACTCGTGATTTTCCTTTTTTCCAAATAAGCCATAACTATACGTATATATATATATATATATATATATATGTATATATATATATATATATATACATATATATAAATATATATACATATACATACATATACATACATATATACATATATATACATACATGTCGTCGTCGTCGGCGCCCACTCGTGTCCGAGTATTGGGTTCTGTCGTTAGCCATCAGCCTCCTATCTATGGAGAAGGAGATGAAGAAGGGTGGAGGAAACGACAGAATGCCAGTAGCTGGGTATATTGTTTTGGGTGGTCGTGGCTTTGCAACGGCCACGCACACACACTTGGCCTACACCGTTTTCACCGCGGCTCAAGACATATGAGACAGGCGGCTTCTCCGATGTTGGTTGCATCGGGCTGCCGGGTTCTTGTTAGGTTAAGGCCCGCCTTGTTGCTTGCCCGACAGGCATTGCCCTCTTCCGCCGGCGCTGGGAAGCTCCGCCGTTGGGGTCTTGTTTGGTTTGATTTTGGAGTTTTCCTTCTCCTAGCCTTTGCCTATCTTAAATAAAGGAGAAGGCCTATAGGGGTCCAGTCTTGGTCTGGTCTCTCAGAACTGGCCTTAGCGGTATGGCTGAGCCTGCCAGGGTGGATAAACTACCCCACCGCCATTGCCCAGCCCATCATTGAGACACTCAAGCCCCTCTACTGCAGCAAAGTGCTGGACCATCAGAGGGGATACATACATGTATATATATATATATATATATATATATTGCAATTACTACATTTATTCCTAATGAGTATATATGGAATATATAAATCTACAATTTATTAATAAAATTGCCTATGACCAAATGAAGAAAAAATGGACAACAAATAATCAGTGAATAATATACATATCCTTGGAGAAATAGCAGTATGAAAAATACCTGAGCAAGCTTAAGTATCAACGTAGTAATCTTCAAAGTTTCTAAAAGAAACTTAATGAATGAATTTGTAGTCCAATGGGCAAGTTTTGTCCTCATTTCAAGATTCCTACTTTAAAAAACTTCTATCTTGATTAACTTAGGCTTTTAGTCCTAACAGCTTTCTCGAATGTTTTTTTTTTAATACTCTCTCTCTCTCTCTCTCTCTCTCTCTCTCTCTCTCTCTCTCTCCCTCTCTCTCTCTCTCTCATTCAGAACGTTAAATATGCCCGTACAGGAGTCAGCAACTCCGCTTTTATTCTTACCCACATAAGTGTGGGTACTTCGTATGTGATATCAGTAACGTCAGTGATATACCATAAAAAAGAAAGTTCTTTTGAAGGCTTATTCCGTCCACAAGCACTGCAGACGACACGAAATAGCTTACAACCCTAAATAAGAAAAAAAAATTAAACTCAG
>NC_090747.1:107520971-107533471 GCF_036898095.1 Palaemon carinicauda | reverse complement strand
ATAGCCTCTTATTACTAGCATTTTTTTAAAAAACATGATATAGCCTCTTATTACTAGCATTTTCTTAAAAAAATATATAGCCTCTTATTACTAGCATTTACTTAAAACATGATATAGCCCCTTATTACTAGCATTTTCTTAAAACATGATATAGCTTATTATTACTAGCATTTTTTTAAAACATGATATAGCCTCTTATTACTAGCATTTTCTTAAAACATGATATAGCCTCTTATCACTAGCATATTTTAAAACATGATATAGCCTCTTATCACTAGCATTTTCTTAAACCATGATATAACCTCTTATTACTAGTATTTTCTTAAAACATGATATAGCCTCTTATTATTAGCATTTTCTTAAAACTTGATATAGTCTATTACTACCATTTTCTTAAAACATGATATAGAATCTTATTACTAACATTTTCTTAAAACTTGAAATTTTGTCCATATAGCAAAGTTGTCAGATCTAAAAGGTCATTCGGAGGAAAAAAACTAAATATTCAAGCTCTCTTTCTTCAAGAACTTACTAAAATACTTTACATTAAAGCCACTTTCCTGGTTCTATCACACAGGGAGCCCTACGCAGTACAGTAACAACAAGATCAGTTTATCGTATACATTCCTAGGTATTTTTGCATATCACACACCGTATTACGTGTTTAGTGTCAAATCCACATTATCAAAGTACAAGGAAACTTTCCATTTCTTCTTAAAAGCCTTAATATCTTTGTTTCGGTTGTCCAGTGGGAGCTTGTTGCATAGTCTTGGGGCTATAATTAATTGTTTCTATCAGTCCTATTCGCCTCGGCTATCAAGTCATAATCTACTGGTCTCATGAATCAACTTTCATCAAAGATCTAAAGGATATGTATTCTTTAGACCTACGTTTCATTAACAACATCAAGTAGTTTCTGTTTTTAAGATATCCTGCTCTCTCGGACGACGAGTTTCCAGTCACAAACAGTTATAATTCCTTACTGATCTTTAGCTGAGGTAAGCAGCTCTTCTAGGACACATAATATCAAACCATTGCCACAGGCTCTGTACCATGGTCTTCCACTATCTCAAGTTAGAGTTCTCTTGCTTGAGGGGTACACTCAGGCACACAACTCTACCCGTTTCCTTATTTTCATTACTCACTGCTTTTGAAACTAGAGTTGCAGTAGCTTAGCTAGACATAATAATAATAATAATAATAATAATAATAATAATAATAATAATAATAATAATAATAAAAATAATAATAATAATAATAATAATGATTTAAAAGGGACCTCAAGAGGTGAAGGTGATTTTAAGCCATAATTACTTGGTTTAAGGAGTAAATACTTTCAGATGACGCAATTACATCTCATTTAAAAAATATATGCATCGATCATATATCAGAAAAAAAACATGCAATGCTATTCTCGTGTGATATAAATCACCCATAAATAATTAAACACGAGAAGTATTCAATTACCTTTTTCCATCACATCGAGGGAAAACACCCACCGTGACCAACAGAAAGGCAATAAATCAACTGCTGCAAGAAAGAAGAATAAATCTTCCCAGGAGTCAATTATTTAAAAGTTGCTAGAAACTAAATAAATGAACTGTCATCTTTCTTCCAATTAATCTGTATTTATCGATATTGCGAGCAAATTGTGCATAAAACCAATGAGTATAAGGGGGATTAAGTTTTGGCGAAACGTTTCTTTTTAGGGTAAATATTAAGCAGTATGAATTTCAAAAGAAACTCTACACATGTAAAAACAATATTAGCTTCGACGAGAATGTTTTGAATAAAAAAGTAAAGAGAAATTAACTCGAAAAAACGAAAAGATGAAGAAAATAGATGTAGAGCCTTATAAATGTAAAAACAAAGTCAAATTTAATATCATCCAACGGAAGCAAGAATGTTTAGAATTATAAAATCTAGACAACCTAACTCTCAAGAAATACAAAAGATGAAAGAAAATATATTCAAAGCCTTAAACACTTGAAAATAAAGCAAGATTTACAATTCTCCAACGAATGAGTCAACTTCTCACCCGATGGTTCAACAGCTTAGCTTTTATTTTATCATGACCAGTGACATGCAAATTGGAAAAAGAAAAACACTGCAAAACAATTAACAAGGTTAGCAAATCAACAAGAAAATAATCTAACCTCTATTCCTCGATAGTCAAATATGGCTTCCATAAATGCAACTAAGTTAAACTGGTTTGCAACAGTGCAATACTGTGGAAACGCAACTAAATCTGAGGTAAGAGGACTAGCTAGATTGCTAAAATGTCAAAACAGACTCCAAAACAAAAACCTTGCAAATCTTAAAGGCACAAAGCTATAGGAAAACTGCAACCAACCACCAGAAGTCCTATGAAAATAGCTTCTATTGCATAAACATCAAAGTTATAAGCGATGCAAAACTGCCCTTTCGAGATTAAAGAGTTTTCGAAACTGCAAGCGAAGATACAAAGGTCTTTCAAAACTGATATGAAAACTAAAAAAAGCTTGCGAAAAAAAGTTATAAAAACTTTAGCACCAATGGTAAAAGCTTAGAAGACTTGCACTATTTTAACAAGACATTATAACTCAAAGGTCTTACCAGACCATAAGAGAGGCAAATTTCCCCAGGAAACAAGCGTTAAAATGGATTATAAAACTAAAAAAAAAAGTATACAAAAGTCTATCAAAACTGCAAGACTTAAGAACCCAATAGAGAAAAGATAAAAAATTCCTAAAGACATTCTAAAAACGAACAGAAGAAAGATTTCATAACTACTCATATTACAATGCATATCAAAAGTATATTAATAAGGGAGTTAAGACTAAATTCTCTCTACGATAAATACCTTTTATTTTGATATGTTTGGAATCTAACGAAAAAAGTAAAGTAATAGCTTTCACGACGGCATTCGAAAAGTTTCCCTTATATCCACCAATTTCCCTAAATACATTTTGGTGAACTAAGCAAACTCCAAAAATTGAATGAGTTGCCCTTAAAAACTTCTGGTGCGTCACCATAAGTACATGAAGTTTTTTTTCAAGTTACTAACTTTTCCTTGCCCCATTTTCTCCCTCGATCCCTTTCCTCTTGCATTCTAGGGCCTCCTACAACATTCTTTCCTTACCCTTATCCTCAAGTGAGGTCAACGACCTCCTCTATGAGTAGAGGCTTATCAGCCTCCATAAGAGCTGGCATTATTTTTACGACACCAGAGCCTGGTGACATGAAAATTGCAAAAGAAAATTACATTTATCAGCAGGGCGGTGGTTGACGGCAGACCTTAAAAATGAATTATGTATGTGTATATATATATATATATATATACATATATATGCACACACACACACACATATATATATATGTATATATATATATATATATATATAGGTGTGTGTAACATTGCTATTATATATTATAAATGGTTATATATACCCAACAACTACCGTTTCAGGTCAATTACACGACAAAGGCCTCAGACATATCAATACACGTCTGGGGTTTGGCTAGTTTTAATCAACACGCTAGTTTGGTGATGGTGGGAGATTTTTGTCTGATCACAGCAAACCAACCTAGTATGGGTGGCATTGCTGATCATGATACGCAAACCTTTTCACTACGTTAAGGTATCCCCACTCTGAAAGGATATATATATATATATATATATACTGTATATGTATAAATACATATATATATATATATATATATATTATTAGTGTATACATATATATGTTATATGTGTGTGTATATACATATGTATATATATATATATATATATATTTACACACACACACACACACACACATATATATATATATATATAACCAATAATCCTTACAATAAATTTTGTCTTTCAGCGCACGGCCTTTCAAAAATATATAGAAGAATATGAATAAATATTAAAATTTCCAGCATGTTGATAAGCATATGCCCCTACCTGGATATATCCCTTATGCAATTCCCTCCAATATCCAATAACCACTTTTCCAGCACCCAATGAGAGCACAAAGAAAGCCCTCGACGACACCGATGTAGGGGAAAACATATCAACCCTTGAAAGAAAAGCCAATCTTCCAAGAAGTAAATGATGGAAACTCTGGAAAAGGGAAATAAACCATCCATTGCCATCCTTTAAATTAATCAGCATACATCAATCACAGGTTCAATCGATGCATAAAACCCAAGAGATGAAGTTTCTTGCGGACCGTCTCCTCTCAGCTGGAACAATACTTGAGGGATTTCGGAGTTATGATTGAATACAAACGAAAGTAATCTTTCCTTAGATACTGTCCAATGGATTACTCTTCTTGTGTCGTTTTGAAGATTTTCAATTTGGTCGCTTAGAATAAATATGCTTTCTGCTAGCAGTGACTTGTTCTTATTTCTTGAAATTATCTTTCCTTTAAAATTACATATATATATATATATATATATATATACATATACATACATACATACATACATACACACACACACACACATATATATATATATATATACATATATATATATTAGTTATCAGCACTGGTTCTTTAAATTAATAAAAAGAAAATACTCATTAAACCTGATTAACCCCAATCACGTGGATTGCATATCTAAAGCCAGATGTGCTGATTTATTTATTTACACTGGCGTCACATAATCAGAGGTTATCAGAGCGTATGAACTGAACTAAAATCCTCGACTTTAATATGATATTGAGCTAAATCATCGTGCGAAGATCATAGAAAAATAGGGGTACCATATGGGCATGATTTACACAAGTTATGGAACATTTACGAATTATAATATTTTCATTAAGAAAAGATTTCATTAATTTGTAATTTAATATTAAAAAAAAAATTCTAAATTGGACATTTTCACACATAATGAAACAAAAGTACTTTAAAATTCCCGACAGTATTTTCCTCTCCTTAACTGACCTTTGGGGGTACGGACATTATGTAAATGGCTCTAATTGCGAGTAAATGTAATAAACACTTTATACATATAATAAGTTATATCTAAGTGAAAAAAAAAATAAAAAGTAGAAAATTTGGTCTCTCTCTCTCTCTCTCTCTCTCTCTCTCTCTCTCTCTCTCTCTCTCTCTCGTTCATTACACTTGTGGAAGTCAACATATAACGACAATCAAATTTCCCTTTCAAAAAAGTTAATGCATAATCATTTTATTACATTCACTTTAAACAATAAGTTATAAGAAGTTCAGATACCAACATCAGTAGGACACGAGAGAGAGAGAGAGAGAGAGAGAGAGAGAGAGAGAGAGAGAGAGAAAATTCAATCTCCTATCTACCACAAAATCTAATAGCTCACGTTTGGGCCACCCATATGGGTCCTGGTCCACCCCTCGAACAATTTTCTTTCAAATCTATTCATATGTAAATACATACATCGAAATCAATTAGGCAGACAGCCGCTAATTAATTCATATTCTGAATTTGAATTCGTTTTCAAGGTTAAACCACTAACGATATCTGAGTATTTCCTTTAAACATATGTCCTGGTAACCAGAATTTGGACCTAAATTAAATTTTCCGTGTAAAATTACGCCAATTATGAGTTTGATCTTTTGTCTCATGAATAATGACATCGAAATTAGAGTCAATCATTAGAATGCATCAGCTCCAATGTCATAATTAGAGCTTGCTATGTTATGTCTAGCATTATAATGACTTCATTAAAACGATGTTGAAAGGTTTTTGAGCTCAAAAATTTCCCGAACCGGATACCTCATCTCAGTGATTTGTCATTATTATCTTCCATAAATATCTGATGAAGTCTTTATTAAACATCTGTCAAATTATCTGTAGATAATACACTCACAATTATATTAAAGTTACTTGTAAATGAATAACGATAAAAATATATGATTAGTCTAAATGTTCTATAATGAAAAATATGTATCATATTAAAGTTACTTGTAAATGAATAACGATAAAAATATATGATTAGTCTAAATGTTCTATAATGAAAAATATGTATTATATTAAAGTTACTTGTAAATGAATAACAATAAAAATATGACTTGGCCTAAATGTTCTTAAATGAAAAAAATTATGTAATGTCAAGGTTTGACGTGAGAAATTACACAATTACTTGTAAATGAATAACGATAAAAATATGATTTGGCCTAAATGTTCTTAAATGAAAAAAATTATGTAATGCCCCTGAACGTTTAGCATACCAACATTAATGAGTCACAATTAATGACGAATTCCTCTCAGAATGACACTATTCCAGTTCGGTAAACACGCAAAACGTGCGTGTTGTCAAACGAGCCATATCGTTTACTACATGGCAATTAGTTAACCTCCTTTAGGGACTGTGCAGCAAGCCTATATCAAATTACCCCAGTAATAATAACCATTTTGTAACTACTGTATCTTAATTATTACGAATGTTGTGTACAAAGGGCAGCTGCTAATCTTTCGTTAACTTGACGAGCATGGTATGTTATCCTTACTCGCCATATATCCTACTAATATAAGCGAAAACTTATGAGTCCTTATTTTATTGTCGCTAAACACACAAAACTTTGTTACTGGAATATCTTTTAAATGTGTAAAAATTCATATAGCATAGTTGTCGGTATATGAAATACATTGACTTGATCCTTAATTTCTATTCACTTGAATAGTACCGGAAATGTTGATTTTTTATGAGACCCTTATATATATATATATATATATATATATATATATATATATCCACACATATATATATATATACATATATATGCATGTTTAATAATATTTATTCACATTTAGTCGCATTTTTTATACATTCATGCAAGCCATAAATACCTCTTAATATCGAATTCACTCTGCCTCGGGATCAGAGACCCAAGGAGGAATTAACTTCATGATAATACCTTCTGGTCAGCCAAAGATTCCAACTCGGATCAAGGAATATGGGGTTCCAGTGATTTACCATATATATATATATATATATATATATATATATATATATATATATATATATATATATATATATATACATATATATATATATATATATATATATATTATAATAAAAATAAGCTAAAACTAAACATAACTAAACACATATCTAATAACACCGATAAATTAAACCCTGTATGTTTAATTAATATTGAATTTCAGGTTATACGTGCTGCTTAAGCTTTTTTTTATTCAATGAAACCTACAATTCAAGGCCGGTTTAGAACTTTAGATAAAAGGTTACGTAACCGACTACTGCTCCATATTTTAATAATCTTTTCTATCTTACCCTTCTTATGTTCCTTTATGATTAAACAAAAATTACTCACAGAAACACAAATAAAGGATTTCTTAATTTGTTACAAATCAATTCTGAATGACAGGCTTATTTTTTACTGAAGATTAATTGAAGTATTGAATCTGGATATTTTCTCTATTAATTATGACAAGATTTATTACGTCGAAAACAAATCACATGATCTACTCACTATGAATATTCCTACCTTATAATTTATGGATGAAACTGATTTGTTGGGATAAAATGGCAGGACAGGTATAATTCAATAAATGTTCTAATAAATTATCATCAGACCATTTACCCAGATTATCAACTTTTATAATATTTACCAGTCGTTAGTATTTTACTTAATAATGTATGAAAAATAGAGGATTCCAATTCTTTTATGTATAATTGCATAAATAAACCTGTGGAATAAGTTCCTTAAATGAATACATGGTATTTTTTACGCTTTTCTTTAATAATTCACAAATGTTTAATTTCGTTAAATTTTGATGTACCATTTCTATAAAAAAAATTATATAAAGAATTAAATTCTGAATTCACAGAGCTAATCAAGTAAAAATTAAAAAAAAAAAAAAAATATCAATCTGAGCAGAATGAAAGAATGAACACTAAAAGACTCAAGAAATTCCTAAATACGCTCGAATCTTATAACAATCCTCCTATTTACAAGGATAAAGGATTTCTTTGAAGTTAAAGTAATAATAAATCTGAAAATTTTCTCAAAATTGACCACGATTAAAGATGAGGTCAAAAGGAAATTCATGAAACAATTCAATACAATAAACACAAACAACAAAAAATTCAGTAAGAACTTTTCATATATTCAAAAAGCTTTATCATAAGAACATAAAAATGGTCTCGTTAATAAAGTTCCTGGCCATACCTGGTTGGAGGGGGGTTGAATATAATAAAGACGAAGTTTAAAAAAAAAAGAAAAGAAAAGGAGAGAGAGAGAGAGAGAGAGAGAGAGAGAGAGAGAGAGAGAGAGAGAGAGAGAGAGAGAGAGAGCTTTATGTGTAAAAAAAACATTACTAAAAAGTATTAAAGTCAATGAAGGACTAACTATAAAGAACAAAAAAAATAGATCATACTTGACTTGAAATGTGTCACAACAAGAATGCCATTGAAATAACTAACCGTATATAGTGAATAAAACGTTTCAAGCACCAGATTACCAAGGGACTTGAACATTCATGGTGTATACATACAGTACTATAAGCGATATCCAATAAACCATAACCAAATATCATTTAGCCTCCTAACTACCCACCCGGTTGGGAAATAACACCACTCATTACTCTTAATGACCCAGAACCATAATACCATTAACCATCAGTATATTACAATACACATACAATAGATGGACGCTAAGAATAACCGTCTGGGTCTCTCCAGATTGCAAAAGAAGCCATTGCATGAGGAAAAGACGATTGATCGACGAGCGAAGAATATTTGCGGGTATAGACTGGCATAGAAACACCATAAACAGACGCGAGTGGAAGGACATGTCTGAGCCTTTTAAAGGTCCTGCAGTGGACTAGTTGATGGTGATGATGATGATGATGAAAATTAATATGATTGCAAAAGAAGCAAGGACAGAAAGAGAAGACGATGAATTGACAAGCGAAGAAAATTTTTGTGTATAGTGGCATAGAAAGACCATGAATAGACACGATTGGAAGGACATGTCTGAGCCTTTGTCCTGCAGTGGAATAGTTGATGGTGATGATGATGATGATGATGATAGTAACATGTGCCATATTCGGTTTTCGATATGATTTAACATTCTGTCAATCTGCGGTTGATAAAAATAGTATCATTCACATTCAATGAACCAGTACGCAAAACCATTATTTAATATTCTGCCCATCCGTGCAGGAAAAAAAAATATCACACAATGTTCACAAATCCGGAACTAAACACCATTGAACATACCGAACATACATGAAAGAGAAGATTATTACTAAGTTATTCTATCAATACTCATAGTCAGGCCTTTCCCCACCATAAGGCTCAATACTACACAGTATTCTAGAAGTCTTATTCCATCCATGACCAAGCTGTGGAATGATCTTCCTAATCGGGTAGTTGAATCGATAGAACTTCAAAGGTTCAAACTTGCAGCAAATGTTTTTTTTTTTCTTTAACAGGCTGACATGTCTATTTTTATAGTCTATATATGAAAGATCTGTTTTAATGTTGTTACTCTTCTTAAATATTTTATTTCAATTGTTCATTATTTCTCATATAGTTTATTTATTTCCTTATTTACTTTCCTCACTGAGCTATTTTTCCATGTTGGAGCCCTTTGGCTTAAAGCATCCTGCTTTTCCAACTAGGGTTGTAGCTTAGCTAATAATAATAATAATAATAATAATAATAATAATAATAATAATAATAATCGTCACCATCATCATCATCATCATCATCATCATAATAATAATACAAAGGTGTACCATGTTGAAAATCATCACTTCGATACACCTATGTACCAAAGCATCAGAAACCAGAATACCATTAAATCTTGTGATCATATATGATGGAAGATGGCAAACTAACTGATAGGCAATTAAACCAGAACCAATATTCCACTCAATGTAGTGCCATTTTCGCCACCCAATTAACCAGAAACAAGAATAACGCTAATTTCCTCAATATCTGCGGTGGGGACAATTTGTACTGCGGTCAGCGGTTGATTAACCATTACTAATATTCATTTGGCCCAACCAACCTTTTCTGAGAAAACATCGGCCAAATCGCACCTGTATTATTATTATTATTATTATTATTATTATTATTATTATTATTATTATTATTTTTATTATTATTATTATTACTTTCCAAGCTACAACCCTAGTTGAAAAAGCAGGATGCTACTAAGCCCACGGGCTCCAACAGAGAAAATAGCCCAGTGAGGAAAGGAAACGAGGAAAAATAAAATATTTGAAGTAAAGTAACAATATTAAAATAAATATTTCCTATATAAACTATAAATACTTTAACAAAACAAGAGGAAGAGAAATAAGATGGAATAGTGTGCCCGAGTAGAACTCTCAAGCAAGAGAACTTCAACCCAAGACAGTGGAAGACCATGGTACAGTGTGTCTGGATATATATATATATATATATATATATATATATATATATATATATATATATATATATATATATATATACACACATATATATACATATATATGTATATATATAAATATATATATATATATATATATATATACACAAATATATGTATATATATGTATATATGTATATATATATGTGTGTATATATATATATATATATATATGTATATATGTATATATATATACATATATATATATATATATATATATATATATATATAAAATATATGTATATATGTATATATATGTATATAAGTATATATGTATATATATATATATAATATATATATATATAGAGAGAGAGAGAGAGAGAGAGAGAGAGAGAGAGAGAGAGAGAGAGAGAGAGAGAGAGAGAGAGAGAGAGAGAGAGAGAGAGAGAGGGGGGGGGGGTTGCAAAAATTAGTTTTAATTCTAATAAATTAAAATTGAAGGTAATTATGCAACTTATAATTCAGCCGCTTTGCTTACCTGTCTTTGGGTTAGCCCAAAACTCCCAAAAATTATATTTTGTCCCAACATTAGACGACGTCCCTCCCTTGGCAAACATATAGACCGAAATATATTCATCAATTTCTCAATGAGTATTAATAATAACAAGCTCTTATTTCCAATCCTATAGCAACAAATTTTTATAAACTATTATCCTGAAATATAAGTTTCATTGTAAATCTCACCTTATAAGTGGTTTCTAATGACAATTAAAATGAGAAAATAGAAGAAAACAGCCGTCAATAAGCAACAAATAACTCATGATTAGTCTAAAAATAAGTATTCATAATGACCACAGACGAACATACGAAAACAATACACTGCCCACCTCAAACCGGTCGCCTGACAGAGGATTACACTGACGTCATCAAGCACTTAATGGACTTTTCAAAAGAGGCAATTTAAATTGGAAATCTGGCAAGCTCAGTTGTACTAATGTGCGTGCCTAATCTGTTTAAAAGTAAAAATCAATACTATACCGGAATTAAATAGTTACAAAAGATTGCCAGCGGACAATTAGAACTAAAATAAGTATAAAACGGACTTAATATTATTCGGATATTATGAGATCATTACACACAAGCGCTAACACACACATGTAACGAGCCGAGAGAAGGTTGTGACTCAAAGGCAGGATGAAAGCAACTGAGTGACTTTATTACAGAACACTCGCCTTTATATACAGAAACTCAATGCAACAGGAAATTTCCTGTTCAACCGACACCGCACCAGTTAAAAGTTAACGGTGATAAAAACAGACACGTTATTTCAGGTTCAATGTTAGTGCGAGGGGGGGAGCGAAGATACAAACATAATATATACACAAAATGAAATGTTGTTACTATGTAAGATCGTGTGACACACGGTTGGTACACACACATCTGATTGGGAAGACCTTAACGTGGTTAAAGTGTTTGTGTATCGCCATGGTTAGCAAAGCTGTACTAGTCAGGGCCATACTAGATCGGTTTGTTGTAAGCTATCAGACTAGTCTCCCACCATCACCAATATATAGTAGCCATCGTGTTGATGAAAATAGCCAAACCCAGATATCCATTTGTTGATTTTGTATATATAGACGTCTTCTGGCTAGTATATTGGTACCGCGTTCGCCTAGCATTCGTATGGCAGTAGATCGATCCCAACCTGGGACCGCGAGTTTAAACTGTTAATGGTGAGGCCACTGCTGTGGTTGGACACCACAATGGGTGGTTGGGCTTACCCGGCTGACGTTCTAGTGAACATCTATACTGATGAAACTGGAACTGAAACCAGAGACCTTTACCTTTACATATAAAAACTAATTCGAGAAGATCGACGTTTTTATTACATAAATTAATTTCTAATTTAGGCTGTTCACTTTACGTTCCACTTTATCGTTCATCTTTCCTACAGTTTCGATAAGTTTTTTTTTTTTTTTTAAATCCGGCGAATGGAATGTGTTACCATTAAAGAGTTTAACAAAACGACTCAGAAGCAATAACGAAAAACCCTCGAGTCTGGGATATGCACTGTATAAAATAAAACTTATTATTCGAATAAATAGTTTTATTATTCAAATAATTAAATTCACAATGACAGCTTAATATGGTTTAGAAAACGCTCATCTG
>NC_090747.1:107515971-107518471 GCF_036898095.1 Palaemon carinicauda | reverse complement strand
ATTGGAAACCATATTTCTAATTGCATCGATTGTAGCCTCAAGATTTCGCATCGATTGTATACTCAAGATTTCTAATATAGCGAAAATCGCACAATTCACATTACGAGCAGAAGAGTTCAAACCATGCTAATTAATAAGAGGATTGCAACGTCAATACCTATATGCTATAAAGTGTTCTCTCCCTATGCAGAAATTCCAGAAACCCCAACGAGGATTTGTACCTTACAAAACAATACTTTGAAGAACCAATTGGATTCAACTCGATATTCAGGGATTAATTCAACCAACGCAACAACTGGAATTCAGCTTCCATCCATCATTTACCATTTATTCCATTTTCTGCATTCTATTTCCTCCCCCATTTCAAATAAATGGCATATACTGAATTTCCAGAACAGTGGTATTTAGAAGAGATAGTCAAATGAAACGGTGACTATAAATTCTGAAAACTAACAAACAGTTTATTATAGGAGATGAAATCTTTCGTATCTTTCCAAGCAAAAGATGCACTACCGTTTTATTGCATGCTGCATACTCTTCACTGTTGTTATTCTTCGTTATTACCTCCTCCAACGAATTTTGAAAAGAGGTTAGGTTTTACCCCCTGTTTGTGAGTTTGAGTGTGTGCTTGTTTGTGAACAGCTTCCTGACCACAATTTCAATCGTAGAGTAATGAAACTAGCAGAGATTAACTTACGTAAAAGCTGGAAATGATTAAGTTCTGGAAGGTGAAGGTCAAAAGTCAAGATCACGTCAAGCAAAATGTCCAATTCACGTAATCAGCCATATGTTTGGACATCATTGTCACAGAAACGTCAAACTTGGTTCATATTTGAATGTATGAAAATACACGCTAATTAATACATGTTAAGCTCAAAGGTCAAGGTCGAGGTCAAGCAAAAGGTCGGCCAATAATATACCGTGGCGGAGGTCTGCACTCTACTGAATGCCCCTCTAGTCTTTTTATTTACTCTAACTATAAAAATGTATTCCACAACTGTATGTACTTAACTGTAAACATGAGAAAGCACATCTCATTTTAACATAATCAAAACGAGTTTAATTAAACATGCTTTAAATACAAAATGTCAATTTTAACAAAATTGAAAAAAAAATAAGATGATCAATTGTACAAAAATGTATAATTTCAAATGGAAAAATCTCCATTTCAAGGGATTCGATTACAAAAAGCAAAGTCAAATTTTGGACAAAATAATTGGAAACAATATTTCTAATTGCATCGATTGTATACTCAATATTTCTAACATAACGAAAATCACACGAGTTCATTACGAGCAGAAGAGATCAAACCATACTAATTAATAAGAGTTTTACAACGCCAATACGTAAATGCTATAAAGTGTTCTCTCCCTATGCAGAAATTCCAGAAACCCCAACGAGGATTTGTACCTTACAAAACAATACTTTGAAGAACCAATTGGATTCAACTCGATATTCAGGGATTAATTCAACCAACGCAACAACTGGAATTCAGCTTCCATCCATCATTTACCATTTATTCCATTTTCTGTATTCTATTTTCTCCCCCATTTCAAATAAATGGCAAATACTGAATTTCCAGAACAGTGGTATTTAGAAGAGATAGTCAAATGAAACGGTGATGATAAATCCAGACAACTAACGAACAGTTTATTATAGGAGATGAAATCTATCATATATTTCCAAGCAAAAGATGCACTACCGTTTTATTGCATTCTGCATAGTCTTCACTGTTGTTCTTCTTCGTTATTACCTCCTCCAACGAAGTTTAAAGGAGGTTATGTTTTACCCACTGTTTGTGTTTGTGTGTGTGTTTGTTTGTTTGTGAACAGCTTCCTGATCGCAATTTTAATCGTAGAGTAATGAAACCTGCAGGGATTAACTGTCATGTGAAAGCTGGAAATGATTAAGTTCTGGAAGGTCAAAGTAGAAGTTTGAAGACCCAATTGGATTCAACTCGATATTCAGGGATTAATTTAGCCAACGCAACAACTGAAATTCAGCTTCCATCCATCATTTACCATTTATTTCATCCCCCATTTCAAATAAATGGAATTTACTGAATTTCCAGAACAGTGGTATTTAGAATAGATAGTCAAATGAAACGGTGACTATAAATCCTGAAAACTAACGAACAGTTTATTATAAGAGATGAAATCTTTCATATCTTTCTGAGAAAAAGATGCACTACCGTTTTATTTTATGCTGCAAAGTCTTCACTGTTGTTATTCTTCTTTATTACCTCCTCCAACTTGGTTGAAAGGATGTTATGTTTTACCCCCTGCTTGTGTGTCTGTGTTTGTTTGGAAACAGTTTCCTGTCCACAATTTTAATCGTAGGGTAATGAAATTTGCTGGGATTAAATTATGTAAAAAGCTGGAGATGATTAAATCTTGGAAGGTCAAGGTCAAAGGTTAAGATCACGGTTAACAAAATGTCAAATTCACATAATCAGCCATAAATTTAGACATCGTTCTTACAGAGACTTCGAACTTGGTTC
>NC_090747.1:107508471-107513471 GCF_036898095.1 Palaemon carinicauda | reverse complement strand
CCTAAAGTCCAAATGTAGTAAGCAGCAAATTACGGAAAATTAAGATATAACATATATATTACAAAAGAGAAAAACAATAAAACCCAATTACGAGGGATAAAAGAAATTAGATAAAAAAGACAAATAAAAGAAAGTATGACACCAAGCACTACAAAGCCATTTGCTTTAAGTTTAACAAACTCGACTGTATGATAAGTAAGATAATTCCATAATTTGAACAAAATAAGAATAACATATGAGAAAAGAGAGTACTTAGATTTTATTTCTACGTGTTGGAGGCTATGGTCAGGAAGATCTTAATTCAGGATGGTCATAATACCTCATAGAGCATGGACAATAATTTACCCATATGACCGAGCTCAAGAGTAATACCCACATCTGGGATTAAGAATTTATAAGAGACCCTAAGCCTTCGTCTAATTCAATGAATCAGCTGCTGAAGACCAAACACAAGAATAATACACAAATCGTGGCAAAATAAAAGAAAAACGTTATCTGGATAAACAGGTCTAAATTATATCTGGTGATGCGTTTTTGATATGACTTTTTTTGCTATTGGAGAAGAGAGACACTGGTTATATTCCTAAAAATTAATTTGCAAATATGACTTTTACCTACGATTTCAAATGAGTTGTATGAAGCGAGTGGAATATTGCCAATGAAAGTATCTGGCATAGAAATATATCATATTGCAGACCTAAAACATTCATACTGAGTTTTGTCAGTGTTTAGTAACTTTAGCTACTATAATTTGAACCATGCACAAATTTCAGCTAGATGTTGGTTGAGATGGGATTTACGCAGAGCAGCATCATATGCATAAGCCAAAATCTTGTTTTCACGGATAAACTACATATACACATCCAAAGTAAACATAATTAGCTTGCTCCGCGTCATTGAGCATTATACCTGCCACCAAAAACCAAAAAGAAATTATCAACAATCAATATAAGTATAATAAACACCGTCAAAACCACCGATAATATCAAGATTAATTTTCAGAACCTCACATCCAGAACCTATAAAAAGCAGTACGATTCTGGATATTGTAAGAATACCACCACAAACACCAGGGAAATTGCGGAAATCAAACTGCAAACTAAGAAAACTAACTAGTAGAGCCTAAGACTGGGGAAGGCCAAGGCACAGAGTTGGTTTACACTTAATGATTCTAAATATCAAGTCCAGCTCATTAATATTTCACTGCCACCACGAGCATACGATCCATATGAGTTGGGAGGATCATAGGTGGCAGGTCTACCAACTGAGACATCAGCATCTGCTACCTGGCTCTCCCTAAATGTAGCTTGTGTGGGGGAAGGCTCTGTCCGCTGACCTTGTTTGTAAATATTCTCTCTGAACTGGCCCGTCCCTCATTCCATTAGTTACCATTAATAAGATTAATTGGTAATAACAGGGCATAACTAGAGGGGCACTCAGTAGAGCGCAGACCTTTGCCGCAACAGCTTATTTCTCGACCTTAACCTTGACCTTTAACTTTAACATGTATTAATTGACGTGGATTTTCAAACACTCGAATTTGAACCCCGTTTGAAGTCTCTGTGACAACGATGTCCAAACTTATGGCTGATTGCGTGAATTGTACATTTTAGTTGACCGTGACCTTGATCTTTGATCTTGACCTTCAAATATTTAATAATTTCCAGCTTTTTACATCGCAGTTAATCCCTACAGGTTTCATTACTCTACGATTAGAATTGTGGCCAGGAAGCTGTTCACAAGCAAACACACAAGAGGGGGTGAAACATAACCTTTCAATTTCGTTGACAGAGGTAATGAGACGACGCAGTAGCCATAGATAGACACGCAGGTACTCTAATAGAATAAGTAAAACTAAAATAAAGAGTGGATGTTAAGTACCACCTGCTACTCAATGAGAATAACTACAAATAATATATGTGAGGATAATTTCAATCTTCATAAACAGAATAAAAACACGAATAAAATAAAAAGAGGCCAATCTTATCCTTCAACACCACACCCCACTGGAAGTCATAACACCTTCGTGCAAACAGCAAAAACAGGTCACAACACAGGATTTGCGGTCAAGAGAAATGCATTTAACTTTGCACGTACTGGGAATCTGAATTGAAGCCATGCACGCAATGTACGGCTGGCGCTGAAATTGGTAAGGTGCTCGATGTCCATTTAGTTTGAATAGATTACTCCTGATCTTATAAAAATTCGTACACGCATAGCCATGAAGTTTACAATTTGGAACTTTTTATGGAGAATGAAAATTAGCAATCACGCTATTTTACGCCATCTACATTGAATTTTTGGAACTTCAGTTGCTTTAAGGTTTTGGTTTTCACTGCTCACTTCAATAAGTAGTGGAAAACACACACACACACACACACACACACGAATCCTCTACAAGCATCATGCCTGCAAGCTGTGTAACATAATACAATACACATATCTTTCAAAACAGCAATTTTGTTTATTCTAAAAGTCGTGAAGAACCTTTATACCACATGCACCAAATTTAAGGCAAAATTATTCCGGATCAAAAACAAACTTCTTGATATTATATACCATTCTCATCTCTATAAAGAAAATAAAATAATCCAAATGCTTGCATGACACGCTATCGCTATGATTCACTTGCGCTTCAAGGCTACACAACATTCGATTTTTCTTTGAAATATGAAGATTTGAGATGAAAAGTTCGGATTCTCTATTATTACCAGAAAATTTATAAATAAATTGTTCCAATAAAAGAATATTTCGGTTACGATTTTCTTACTGACCATAAATCTTAACCAAAGAAAAATGCATATTTTTTCTTATTCAATAAAAAAAATAGTGTATTTCTACAATAATTTTGGAAATTTATATAAATCTATCAAAATATTTTGGGTAATATAATAAATACACGGTTAAAACCTTACATTTGCAAATAACAGCGAAACCAGTTACTGTTACATGTGCAACTTAAGTTAACGACTGCTGAAATTGAGTATAAATGAACGAGAAAATGTACAGTTGGACACAGGAATTCTAGGGAAACATTGCTCTGAGGAAGTGTACCCTATCACACGTTAGTGTGCCGCGAGTTTCTGTGTGTAATCCTGCCATATCTCCCTATACTATGTTTGGTTATTCGCCGTACAGTAGGGGTGTGATAGGGTGCACTTCTTCAGAGTGAGGTGTGCCAGGAATTCCCAAGTCCAGCTGTACATCTTGAGAAGACAAAATCGGTAAAAAAAAAAAAAAAAAAATAAATAAATAATAATAATAATCAAGCGAAAGGAAATCAAAATAGGTTTAACTTTTTAACACAAAATACTAGGAGCAGTTTATCTTTCGTTTGGAATGACAATGGAATTATAACTAGTTAGCCGATAGGTACTAACAGAGAAGCGGGGTGAATGTGACTTTATTCAACAAGATAACAAGATTATATACAAAGAGTTGACGGTAACAATGGGAAAAAAATTAAAACAATGTGAAACATGTAATGGCAAGCTTAAGCAGGTTTTTCTATTAACAGTGCGACAGAAAGATATAAATAAAAAACAAATGCATTACACTGTATGAACCTGTATGAAACACGTGCGGCAGAGAAAATCTAAATAAAATATATAACGTACTAAAGTAATCAATCTGGTGACGAAACCAAAGTATGCATAAGTATAAATCATCTCAGCTCGTAAAACAGTTAAAACAAGATTGAATCCCCAGAAATACAAACAAAATGTAAACCAAATATCTAAACACTCTTTTCATATTCTCAACAATTTACGCCCACTCTGAAATGTATGATCCTAAAGAGAAAAGTTTACTTCAATAACAACAACAGGTAAATAAGGGAATGATCCAACAATATCCTTATTTGTTTTCGTCTTGTCGCTGATTGCTTTCGTATCTGTTCAAACACAATCGCTCAGGATCGAAGGAAGGTGTTTGAAGTGAGCATTCACCGTTAAGTGTTTAAAGGTTTAAAGGCCACTCATGAATGGCAGTGGCAAGGGACAGTAACATTGTCCTAGCAAGCAGGACAATGCCCTACAGACTGAATACATACAGACACATGATCAACGCCCAAGCCGCCTTTCCACCCAAGCTAGGCTCAGGGAGGGCCAGGAAATGGCTGCTGATGATTCAGCAGGTAGACCTATAGGCTACCCCAAACCACCCATCCTTAGCTAACAAGGATGGTGCGGTTGCAGCCACTAAAGGAATTAACGCGTTTGATCGGGACACGAACCACGTTCTGGGGATCACCATGCAGGGACGTTACTAATAGGCCACCACAACTCTTAAACTCTTTCCACATAATATAATCGTTAGAGTTTTCAGTCATGCCTAAAGACAACTACTTTAAAATTTGGACAAATTCGATAAGCAGCAGCTTTAAACATATATTACACACAAGAAAGGCATTCAAAACATTAACTCTTGATGAACAAAAATCGGTTAACATATACTTTAATTTCTAATGAAACTGGAATTCTCTATAAGGCATGGACAAGTGCTGACTATTTTGGCATTTTTCTCTGTATAGTTTAGTTAATGGGGGCTGGGGCATAACTTACTATCGATCGATTAAAATGTGAACACAATTTCCTTGTCTACGTCCATTGTTTACTCTTGGGAGACTAAATTTGAGTTGCTGGCGCGCATGCTTTGTTTGCATTCTCTTTTGGAAGTTTTTTTATGATATAATCATTAGCTGGCTTTCTCAACCAATTAAAAACTTCCAAATAGTTACAAACAAGTTCCGTTCTACTTCCAACATGGCAACCTCAAAAGAAGACATCTCCAAAAGGAAAGCTTAATCTATTTCGAAATTCATTGTCATCTATTTCCGCAATTGACTGTTTGAATCACTCCATTCAGTATATAGATATTGCTGCTCATATGAAAGGTAAGAATATTCCCGAAATAATGACCCATATGGTTGGCGAGCGAAGCACATCCATGTGCCAATTCCCAGAACAGAAGAGCAGTGAGATAATGTTTATATCCAAGTG
>NC_090747.1:107500971-107503471 GCF_036898095.1 Palaemon carinicauda | reverse complement strand
AAACATTTAAGAGAGGTTATCATCTATAATACAAAATTAATTCTATCGACAAAGTAACCCTTAAAAACTATGAACTAAGGCACTATGCAACACTATCACCATCGTAACAATAGTAATAGGATAATTACCGATGATACAAGATTCTGTATGATAGGTGAATATTGACAACGCAACACTTGCAACAGGATATTACCTGATGAAAATGTAGTTATGCAATACTTAAAAAATGTAAAGGTGTACATATATTCTTAAGCATTGAGCAGCCGTCCGTCATGAAAGTCAAGGATGACAATTATAATTCGAGTCATATGTATTAGTGTACAGTTAAAATCGCCATATTATTCCAAAATACGACTTTAATTAATCGCGCAAGAACACTTTCAGTACGCCATGCGCTAATAAGAACTCATTACTCGTCTCTTCACGCACTTTACCACAAACAAGTCTAAACAACGTGGTAGTCCGAGAAAGAATAACGATCATATTCTTTAAAGGTATATATTTTTCTCCAAGCGAATCATCCTTCGAGGACCTTGACAATAACAAGCCAAGCGGTGCTTGGACAATCGATCGTTCTAACGCCCTGCTGATAAGGGTTAAACAATCGCTTAACTAATAGTTAACTCGTATTTCTGGGAATACCAATGTGATTAGTTTCCTTTGAGATATTAGTAAGAAACGTTAATTAAAATTGGTCTTTATTGACATGGAGAAGGCATACGATCGAGTACCACGTCAGGAGCTGTGGAGATGTATGAGGAGAAAAAATGGAGTCCTGAGAAATACGTAAGAATCACCCAAGATATGTATGAGAGGGCAGAAGCAAGTGTTAAGAGCAGTATAAGCCTAACAGAAAGTTTCCCAGTAAATGTGGGACTACATCAGGGGTATGCATTGAGCCCTTACCTATTTGATCTGGTCATGGATGTAGTAACACAAGGTATTAGAGATCAGTCTCCTTGGTGTATGCTTTTTGCTGATGATGTTATACTGTGTAGCCCTAGGCGAGAGGTAGTAGAAGAGAAGCTGGAGGAGTGGAAAAGAGAAATGGAAAATAGAGGATTGAAGATCACCAGGAAAAAAGACAGAGTATTTGAGATTAAAAAATGGGGAGAATGGGGAAGTTAGTTTACAAGGAGAGAGAATGAAAAGAGTTGAAAATTTCAAGTATTTAGAATCAACAGTTGCAGAGGATCGTGATCTGGGGGCAGAAATAAACGACAGAATACAGGCAGGATGGAAGAATTGGAAAAAAGTGCGTGGAGTACTATGTGACAGGAAAACAGGGGTTAAGTTGAAAGGTAAACTGCACAGGATCGTTGTGAGACCGGCAATGATGTATGGAGCGGAGACGTGGGCAATAAAGAGTACAGAAGAGAAGAAACTGGATGTGGCAGAGATGGGAATGTAGAGATGGGTGTGTGGGATGACAATAAGAGATAAGATACGGAATGAAGTAATTAGGGATACCACAGGAGTTAGAAAACTATCAAATGAAATCCAAGAAAGTAGACCGGTAGTATGGTCATATCATGAGAAGAGATAAACAGTATATTGGAAGGGGGGGGGGGGGGTGATGGAAATGGAGGTACAGAGATCGAGAAGGAGAGGGAGACCAAAGCGAAGAAGGGTGGACTGTATCAAGGATGATCTTCGATCAAAAGGATTAACCGGTGATGAAGTGTGGGACAGAGGTAGATGGAGAAAGCTGGTAAGAAACCTCGACCCCACATAAAAGTGGGAAAAGATACAGACAAAGAAGAAAGAAGAATAACAAGTTAATTAAAATTAATGAAAATGTAATACATATTATTATTATTATTATTATTATTATTATTATTATTATTGTTGTTGTTGTTGTTGTTGTTGTTGTTATTATTAGCTAAGCTACAACCCTAGTTGGAAAAGCAACATGCTATAAGCCAAAGAGCTCCAACAGGGAAAAGTAGCCCTGTGAGAAAAGGATATAACAGATATTTCTTATTTCTCTTCCTCTAGTTTTGTTAAAGTTTTTACAATTTATATATGAAATGTTTATCTTATGTTACTGTTCTTGAAATATTCTATTTTCCCTTGTTTCCTTTTCTCACTGGGCTATTATTCCCTGTTCGAGCCATTGGGCTTATAGCATCCCGCTTTTCCAGTTAGGGTTGTAGCTTAGCAAGCAATAATAATAATAGCAATATATTGAAGGAATGTAAAATTCAAGAATTACGCCATTGTAACTGAAAGTACGTTAATTTTCCATTGTGCTTAAGAAAGGAAAAGGGAAAGTTGTAAATCTTAATATTCCTATTATGAGTCTTTCTAAGGAAAACTTCTTGTTAATGAAGTGTCAGAAATAATAGAAAATACAAATACTCAACATGCACCAACCAAAATAGCAAAGCGCATTTGTATTTCAAAAGTTAATTAAATGTTATTAAAATGCCAGGAACACTTCTTTTCCAATCTCTGGGTACCATTCCGTTATTCCTCATTATATGTCATGTATATATAT
>NC_090747.1:107488471-107493471 GCF_036898095.1 Palaemon carinicauda | reverse complement strand
CTGTTGGTAAAAAGGGTGTTGGAGCTGTTGGTGAAAAGGGTGTTGGAGCTGTTGGTGAAAAAGGTTTATGATTTGTGTTTCGTGAGGAGTATAGAAACAGAGGCAATACATAAGTGCATAATCATTCTAATAAATGGATTTTCCAATCTAAGAAAGTGGATGAAAAATGAATGACTCAATTGTAGGGATGTAAGGAAAATGAGAAAATTAGATGCTGACCAGCCTATTTGCATTTCTATCAGGTGTAATAATACAATGCATACACAAACACATACAATATATATATATATATATATATATATGTGTGTGTGTGTGTGTGTGTGTGTACACGTGCATGTATATCTTAAGGCTTGGCTTGTCCAAACATTCAAAGCTATGAAAAATGATAAAATTTTCCTTCACATTTCCAACGAATTTAGATGCGATCTTTCACGTCAGCCTAAATCCTTTTTCAGAAAACGCGTCGAATGAATGACGTTATCGCCATTCATATTTCACGCAATTTGAATGGACAAATCAATCCGACAGCGACGTTAAATTTCAAGCAATTTGTACTGCCGTCCTGTCCCGCCCCGTCCCTTCTGTCCACTCCCATCCTGCCCTGTATCGTCCGGTTCTGTCCCGTTCCGTCCTGTTCTGTCCATTCCCATCCCGTCTCGTCCCATTCCGTCCCGTCGTGTTCTGTCCACTCCCATCCCGTCCCGTTCTGTCCCGTCCCGTCCACTCCCATCCCGTCTCGTTCCGTCCCGTCTCGTTCCGTCCCGTCCCGTCCCATTATGTTCATTCCCATCCCGTCTTGTCCCATCCGGTTCCGTTCCGTCCCGTCCACCCCCATCTCGTCTCATCCCGTCTCGTTCCGTCCCATTCTGTCCACTCCCATCCCGTCCTGTCCCGTCCCGTCCACTCCCATCCAGTCCAATAACTGCCCGAGTCTTAAAGCATAGACAGAAAGGACGGTGTGTGTGCGTGTGTCTGTGTGTTGTCATACTAACCTATATATCTGTGGAAAGTAATGCAACTCGTTTCGTGAGAGATGGAGGAAGCGTGTTTGTGCATGTTTATGCTTATCCCCGTCATGCGTAGTCCCACATTAGCATATCCTTATTTGATATTGTCTGTCAAATTTCGTGACACATGCATTTTCTTCTTCCTTCCCCCCTCCCCCTTCCCCCATCCTCTCTCTCTCTCTCTCTCTCTCTCTCTCTCTCTCTCTCTCTCTCTCTCATTGGACCAAAATCTTTTTATAGGATTGTGGTGGCCTAGGAAACGTCCTTGCCTTGTGATCTGCCGGACTGGGGGTTCGAGATCCGCTCAAGCTTGATAGTTTCTTTTAATGTCTGCCTCCTCACCATCCTTGTGAGCTGAGTCGTCAGCAGTCATTCCCTGGCCCTCCCTGGTCCTACCGTGAGTGGAAAGTTGGCTTGGGCCCTGATCTTATGTAAATATATGGCCGCAAGGGTATTTCGGTGTTAGCTGTGGCATTGTCATTGCCCTTTGCATCTGCTATTCGCAAGTGCCTTTAAACACTACCACTATACGTTCTTTTCACTGTTAGATCTCATTCAAATCTCTCTCTCTCTCTCTCTCTCTCTCTCTCTCTCTCTCTCTCTCTCTCTCTCTCTCTCGATATCAAAAGGTTCCCGTCGTCTCCGTATAACCGATATCCCTGCAGACCTTTCCTGGATTATAATCAAGGTCCCTTTTCTCCTTTTGTTCTAAATGAAACTAATTAAAATGACGCACCTACGCCGATGGGGGTCCCTCAAACCATTATCTGTTCGTCTTCAGGAGGTAAATCATTAAAAGTGACGTGACCATAAAATGGGAGAATTCAATTTGTAGAAAACCACAGCCGGGAGAACTGACATATTTAATTGTGTTCGGGCAGTGCTAGGAATGGGGAGAGTAGGGAGGGAGAGAGAGAGGGGATGGACTGTCATTGGTGGGGGGGAGTGGAGTCGTGAGGCTCCACTAGTGTTTTTGAGAGTCAATGAAAACACGAGAAAATGGAAAGTATTTTTTTTCTCTCTTACTTAACCACTTTCCCTTGTCGTTTCTTGTTATAAATTATGACAAGGGTCTGTAATTGTTTTCCTATTTTCCTGTTTTTTTGTGTGTTTTTTTTATTATTTTCTATTTATGTTGTGGTTTGGCTATGACAAATAAGAGCGACATTATTTTTCCCCTAAGCAAGTAATCTTTAATCTCCTTTACTCAAAATTCTACATTGATGTATGTCTTTTTAAGTCAAAATAAAATATGCAGTCTATAAAATAAAGAAACAATATACATCTATATTTATTTGAAAATTATTCATGGCTCTCTTGAGAATCAATTGACTTTTTTCTAAGTATGTTTTTGACACTTTCATATCTCCAGAAGCTGTTACGAAATGTCACAACAAAATCATAATGTAAATAGCATTACCCCGAGTGTTGGACTTTGACTGTTGTTTTTTTTTTTTAATTTTGCTTCAAAACTTTATATTTTTCACCTTGCAAAAATAAAGTAAAAAAATCTGTGAGCTTGCATGCTAATGCAAATATTTGAAAACGAGTTTTCTGAGTTAGCTTTAATGTCTGAATGCATAGAAAATTTTATGTATATATATATATATATATATATATATATACATATATATATATATATATTGTGTGTGTGTATATATATATATATATATATATATATATACACAGTATATATATACTATATATATAATATATATATATATATATATATACATATATATATGAATGTTTTATAATTGACATACGTGAATTATTTTTGTCCAATTAACGAAGCCTCAGGAATTAATACCCAAAGAGACTTGTACTCTGGCCAGGATTCAAAATCGAAACAGAATTATATAGTAGAATTAAAACTACTTGCCTTTCAAGAGCATGTTCCCAAGAGGTTTTAAGTCTGCCGTTTAGTTGTTTTGATTCAGAGGTATACAGTAGATACGAATGCTGGCTCGAAAGGAAGCAATTATCATAAACATGTTTACCCTTGGATCTATACTCACATGGTTGTGAGGAAAAATCTATGAACTATTTTCGGCTCAACATATACAAGTGTGTCTGTGTGTATTTGTCTTCCAGTGGTTATCATTACATTTGAATCAGTAGAACTTCAAAAGTTCAAAGTTGGAGCAAATGTTTTTATGTTGACCAGGCTGACATGAGTCTTTTTATTGTTTATATATGACATATCTGTTTTTGACGTTGTTAATAATTTATATAGGACATGTCTGTTTTGAGGCTGTTACTGTTTTTAGAATGATATATTGTTAATTTATTCTCATCATTTATTTATTTCCTTATTTCCTTTCCTCACTGGGGTATTTTTCCCTGTTGGAGCCCTTGGGCTTATAGCATCTTGCTTTTCCAACTAGGGTTGTAGCTTGGCTAATAATAATAATAATAATAATAATAGTATAAACAAGAGGGCCAACAAGTCAAAATTATTGTGGAAATACTCATATATTCAGTCTGTTTATTACTACAGCAGCTATTGTACAGAAATTAGAAGAGTAATTTACTTATATGTTATATGTAGATTGAGAATTTTTAAACTCCTGAAATACTATTTAGCTACTAGTGCCCTCTAGTGCCCATCTAATAAGTTCACCCTGTTAGTTTGATTGACGATGTCGGATTGTAGATTATTCATTCGTTTTGCACAGATAGGGGCTATAGTTGACAGCAACGGTACCTTTCCAGTAAATTACATGACCAACATCTCTCTCTCTCTCTCTCTCTCTCTCTCTCTCTCTCTCTCTCTCTTTATAAACACAAATTCCCGCGGCTCTCTTCTCGTACCATGTTGTTCGCTTGAGTCAGATAATCTTTGCGAAATGGACTGGCCTATGATAATGACATGAATGTCATTATCATATTTGAACAAGGTTTTTCAACAACGAATTCTATTTGTTTGTCATTTGATATACATTTAGATAGTGAAAATGGAAAAGGTGAGCGTAATAGAGACGATCAGTAATTTTCAAAGCTTTCAATATTTACGGGTTTCATTTTGTTTTCGAAAGTCTACTTGTTTGTTGATATTTCTATGTTTTTTTGTCATTTTTCTTTCATTTTGTTTTTGAAAGTCATATGAAACGTTGAATACTCTGAACGAACAAGATATAACGACAGTGGAGGTCCTGTAGAGAGTGGGGTTCCCTTGCTGTATGGGATCGGAAAAGCAGCCGTTAAAGTACAGTAAGTTGGTATTTTTATGTTTTTCTGTAATTTTTATTTTGGTTAATAGACAGCCATGTCAATAATCCAGGGGTACCTTATTTTAGATACATATAGGAACGTGTCTTTTACCCCTTATGTAAAATAATATAATGAAATATCTAAATAACCAAAGAAATTGATGTAAGAAAACTTTTAAAATGGTTTCATATAATATGCGATAAGGCCATAATTTGGTGCCTCTCCATAATCAAAATATCTGGAAAAGGCCATTTGCCATCTTTTTTTTTTTTTTTTACTATCGAGATAAATCTAATACAAAGACCTGGTGTATATACCTAACTAAAAGGTTCCCGTCGTCTCCGTATAACCGACATCACTGCAGACCTTTCCTGGATTATAATCAAGGTCCCTTTTCTCCTTTTGTTCTAAACGGTTATCCCAGAATACAGATACATCATCACCGTATCTATGCCACATAAACTTTTGAGACAAAAGTTTATTTATCAATATTCCACACACAGCTTCGCTCTATCGGGAAAGAGGACTGACTAAAAACTACGGCGGAATTTTTGGCTTTTAGAAGCTGCAGTTGAAAAATTTTGTTCAGAGGGAAAATTATTTTCTTATGAAGGTTTCAATATCTTACTCAAAAAAGAAAATACGTCGTTTACCATGATCTGTTTTTAGGTTTTTACACACCCATATACGGGTGGACACGTAGCTAAGTGGTACACTAGTTTGCTCACATATGGTAAGCCAAGGACTTCTCCTCGTCTACCGCCCACCTCTAAACTGGAG
>NC_090747.1:107468471-107480971 GCF_036898095.1 Palaemon carinicauda | reverse complement strand
CGATATTCTGGACCCGGGTTCGAGACCCACCCAATCTTTATAGTTTCTTGTAGTGTCTGCGACCTCACGATCCTTGTGAGCTAAGACTATAGGATTAGGAGAGCTTATATGTCTACCTGCTGAGTCATCAGAAAACCACTACCTGGCAATCCTTGGTCCTAGCTTGGGTGGAGAGGGGTCTTAAGCACTGATCATATGTATATATAGTCAGTGTCTAGACTGAGCATTGTCACTGTCCCTTGCCTCTGCCATTCATGAGCGACCTTTAAATGCGTAAGGTGGAAAGCTTCTTCAGATAATTTATATATATTGGAAAATTATCTCCGAAAAGACAAATCAAAGTAGGTGGCCAGGGCACCAGCCACCCGTTGAGATACTACCGCTAGAGAGTTATGGGGTCTTTTGACTGGCCAGACACTACTACATCGGATCCTTCTCTCTGGTTACGGTTAATTTTCCATTTGCCCACACACACACACACTGAATAGTATGGCCTATTCTTTACATATTCTCCTCTGTCCTCATACACCTGACAGCACTGAGATTACCAAACAGTTCTTCTTCACTCAAGGGGTTACTGCATTATAATTGTTCAGTGGCCACTTTCCTCTTGGTAAGGGTAGAAGAGACTCTTTAGCTATGGTAAGCAGCTCTTCTAGGAGAAGGACACTCCAAAATCAAACCACTGTTCTCTAGTCTTGGGTAGTTCTATAGCCTCTATAGTCTATAACTCTATACCATGGCCCTCCACTGTCTTGGGGTAGAGTTCTCTTGCTTGAGGGTACATTCGAGCACACTCTCCTCTCTTATTTCTCTTCCTCTTGTTTTGTTGAAGTTTTTATAGTTTATATAGGAGATATTTATTGTTGTTACTCTTATATTTCATTTTCCTTTTTTCCTCTCCTCAATGAGCTATTTTCCCTATTGGAGCCCCTGGGCTTATAGCATCCTGCTTTTCCAACTAGGGTTGTAGCTTAGTAAGTAATAATAATAATAATAATAATAATAATAATAATAATAGTAACAAAGATAGTGTATAATCTATAACTTTTAGATGATAAAACTTGAAAGAAAAAAAAATTTGTACTGCAAAGAACTAAAATCAGTTTTATAACACCAAACTATAATGACTTTTAAAGGATCACATTCAGGGAAAGATATACTGGATTTGACACGTTGGACTCACTGCTTAAAAGTTTAAAGCCCACTCATGAATAGCTGAGGCTAGGGACAGTGACATTGCCCTATTAAGCAGGACAATGCCCTAGAGACTGACCATTTATATATACATATCTTCAGAGCCCAAGCCCCCTCTCCACCCAAGCTAGAAGCAAGGAGGACCAGGCAATGGCTGCTGATATACCTATAGGATCCCCCAAACACCCGTTCTTTAGCTCACAAGGAGGGTGAGGTTGCAGCGACCAAATCAATAACGAGTTTGAGCGGGACTCGAACCCCAGACTGACGATCACCAGTCAGAGACGTTACCACATCGGCCACCACATCCCTAAAGCAATAATTATGATAAGAGATCATATATATGTGTATATATATATATATATATATATATATATATATATATATATATATACATATATATGCATATATATATATATATATATATATATATATATATATATACACACACATTACCATCAGTTGACCCAACTTTGAATGTGTATCAGAGAATATTACAAGTCAAGAAAATAGACATGGAGCCAGCGACTTTATCTCTAGAGATTTCGTAACTATCTGATAATTCTACCTTTCCCATTTTCTATTGTCAGTTCCTCAACCAGTTTAGATTTAAAATTTGCATTTGCAGATATACCTAGCAATAATTAATTTCCCATTTCTACGAATCAAGGTATTTTCTACTTAATCATATCGAGAACATAAGAGTTAACGATCGGGAGAGAGAGAGAGAGAGAGAGAGAGAGAGAGAGAGAGAGAGAGAGAGAGAGAGAGAGAGAGAGAGAGAGAGAGAGAGAGAGAGAGAGAGAACCCGACCTCACTCTGTCTCTGATTTCTGAAAACCATTTCAGCTCAACTTGGCAGAGAATATTTTATTACAGAGTCTGTAAAATGTTGCCTTCTGTCTGAAAGCCAAATGGACTTCAGAGAGAATATTTTGTTTAATATCATATTCGTCTAATGCCTTCATGGTCGAAAATATAATAGCTCATTTATACACCATTTTAATTCCTCAGTCATATTTTACAAGTTTTTTATTTGCTTGGTAAGAATATTCTAAATAACCATTCACTCATCTTCATTATACAGTAATGTATTTAACTGTATTATACTTATCTTCATATATGCTTGCTGTACATTTATCAAATACCCATTCACTCTTCATGGATTTCGTTTAAAATGTTTTAAACTATATAGAGTTTATTCTTATACGTAATTCTAGAATCAATTCAGTTTTTAAATTGGCACAATTTTGGACATCAATAAAGACAATTCTAAACTTTATCCCATGAAATTTGACTAATATAACAAATAACATGTAATTCAAAATATAATTATCTAATATTTCATTCGTACAAGAAATACCATTACGTAATATATAATTTATACTTTTCACAAAATTCCACCCGTATCATTTCCTTTTCACTTCAATTTCTACGTAAAATCTTCACAACTAATTCTAGTTGCATCAATTTGCTCACTGCAATTTTCTTTATACGTAATATGCATCTATCTAACTAAATTAGGGTCCAATCTATATCATCAAACAGTATCTCAGTATGCAATTTACATCGTTATTCAATTTCTTAGCAGGTAATTTACATATGTAATCTAATTTCATACCATATGATTTATGTCCCCAGGTTCTATGTTATTTTTTCTATATCGAATTGTGACCTCGCGAGTCTATATCGGTACGAAGAATATTTCTAAAATCATGTTTTCCCCAAATAGATTGGTTCTTTTCCCTTATTTCGGGAACAAAATTAAGGAAAATATCAGAAACATGAATTATCACGCACAGTGTCACAATTCTCTCGTATCATGACACGCAATACAATTTCATAGGTCAGGTGACCAGGTAGATTTTTTTTTTTTTGAGAAAGCAGGTCATCCGATTTACATATATGTGAAGGTATAGCTAGTCTCTCTCTCTCTCTCTCTCTCTCTCTCTCTCTCTCTCTCTCTCTCTCTCTCTCTCTCTCTCTCTCTCTCTCAAATGAAAAAAATATACATTTCCTTGTATAGTATGTCTACCCGAATATGTAAACTGATGTCAATAATATGCCAGAAAATATTCTTGGAAACGAATAAGGCTTAAGGTAATATATATATATATATATATATATATATATATATATATATATATATATATATATATATATATATATATACACACATATATTTATGTATATATATATATACATATATTTATTTATATATATACAGTATATATATAAATATACTTATTCATATATATATATATATATATATATATATATATATATATATCTATATACACTATATATATATATATAATATATTTATATATATACACTACATATATATATATATATATATATATATGTGTGTGTGTGTGTGTGCGTGTCTAGCATCGAAGTATTAACCGAAATACCATCCAATAAAAACGTTTCAGTAGTGTACCCTACTATGTCTATGCTGTTTCAGGCAACGATTTCAAGCTCCGGTACCTGCCCAAGTTTAAATCATTTTAATTCCATGCGTTGGCAATCGCGACGTTGGCCTTAAGCAGCACAGGTGACGCAACAGGCAATCCTATGCAGAAATGCAACGCTGTCAGCTGCATTGGCATCAAAGATTTGGTCTCTTTGCTTGCATAAGTGAGGTTGGGACGCGTAGGTTTTCTGTCTGGACAAAGGAATGGAAGATAAAAGGGTAGGATAGCTTAGGTAAATGGAGAGAAATATGCAGACATTAGGAGAGTAATTGTGGAAATAAAAGACACGAAGATGTACTGAAGCATTAGATGGAAAATTGAGCTTTTCTAAACAAATGGTAAATAGGAATAAAATGGTTAATAAAATAAATGAAAATTTTGAAAAGACAGCAAAAACGAAAATTTTGAAAAGACAGGTATAGAGAAAACATAAACAAGGAGGGTAAGAGGAAAACAACGTTGAAAATGATAGCAAACTAGAACAATATTAAGGAAATGGTGAGAACGTGAAGGAAATTTGAAAAAAAAAAAACTAATAAATTTAAAGGCATGAAATACTGGGAATAATCAACAATTAAAAAATGCATCGTTAAGATATTAAAAAAAAGACTAAAGTTGAAAGGGAAAAAATAGACAATAATGAATAAAGCAAAAACTAACTTAGCAAAAACCCCAAAACATAAATATCATGAAAAAATGAATAAAAAAAATGAGCCTTAGGAAAAAAGGTAAGAGAAAAGACAACCGATAATGAAAATGGCGAAAAGAAGAACGAAAAGTAATTCCAGATAAAAAGCCGACCAGAGGCTACGATAGAATGAGAGAGAAAAACTAAAGAAATGAGGAAAACGAGAGAGATAAACTAAAGAAATGAGGAACAAGTGCGAAGGAAAACTTCGTTTTCTGCCTCGTCTCCTCATATTTAACACCTCTTCACGGCGTGGGGAAGGGGGGGGGGCGGCGGTAAGACTTTCTCCTCCTTCAAGATTTTATCTAGGAAGATTTTCTCCTTCCTTAAGACTTCCTTCAGGAAGACATTCTCCTCTCCGTTCCCCCTCGAGATTTGATTTTCCTTCGGCTTGCATTTTATTTTTCATTCGCTTGCCCTTTCTATTTGCGTCTGCATATTGCATGCAAATGCATATGACTATACAGATACGTAAATACGAGCATACATATTTATCCATACACACACAAACACATATATATATATATACACACACACACTCACATATATATATATATATATATGTGTGTATATATATATATATATATATATATATATATATATATATATAAAATATGTGTATATATGCATATATATAAAATATGCGTATATATATATATATATATATATATATATATATATATATATATATATATATATATATATATATATATATGTATATATATTTACAAATAACCATTTTCTCATAGTAAATTTTCTAGATTTATCTAGATCTTTAAATCTCTTCGAGATATTATTATTATTATTATTATTATCATTATTATTATTATTATTATTATTACTATTATTATTACTATCATTATTAATACTAACTAAGCTACAACCCTAGTTGAATAAGCAGAATGCTATAAGCCCAATGGCTCCAATAAGGAAAAATAGCCTAGTGAGGGAAGGTAATAAGGAAATAAATAAATTACACGAGAATTAATGAACAATTAAAACAAAACACTTTAAGAACAGTAACAACATTAAAATAGATCTTTCATACATAAAGTATAAAAAGAAAGATTCAAGTCAGCCTGTTCAACATAAAAACGTTCGCTACTACAGTCAATTTTTTTTATTGAGGCAGATTTGCACCGACTCGCAGCGGTTCCCTTTTAGCTCGGAAAAGTTTCCTGATCGCTGATTGGTTGGATAAGATAATTCTAACCAATCAGATAGCAGGAAACTTTTCCGAGCTATAAGGGCACCACTGTTAGTCGGTGCAAATGCACCTCATAAAAAAAAATTAGTATAGTTTGAACTTTTCAAGTTCCACCAATTCGCCTACTGACCCTACTCCTATGCCCTGAAGATTCTATTAAGAAAGACCACTTCCTTACATAATCTTTCATTCAGAAAGACCTTCCCTCTTCCCCACTCACGTTCGAGTCTTCCATCCGGTTAAGGCGAATATCATTTCTTTGGCAGCATCATTCTCCGAAATTTTCCTTCCACTCGCTTCAAATTGCTGATGCAGTGTGTCATGGATAGGTTGCTTATGAACTGGGCATCATAATCCTTGGGTTTAGATGGATCGGCGGGATATTTTTCAGTTTTGGGATATTTCTGTCCTTTTTTCTTTCTTTTTTTGCAAGTCTGTGGTTTTGTATAGACTGGAATTCTGCTGAACATTTTTTTTCTAAGACATTTTTCACTTTCGGGCTATTACAGGTTTTTTTTTTAATTTATTTTTTTTTCTTTTTAAGACTGGAGTTCTGCTAAAAAAAATTTCTTCTGGAATTTTTTAGTTTCGGGATGTTTCCGTCTTTTTTTTTCAAGTCTGTGGTTTCTGTATAGATTGGAGTTCTGCTAAAATTAATTCTTTTCTTTTCTTGGGTGATTTTTAAGTTTTAGTTTATTTCCGAGTCTTCTTTTATTGCAAGTCTGTGGTTTTACACAGATTGAAGTTCTGCCAAACATATATTTTTTAGTAATTTTTTTTTAAAAAGTCAGCGTCTATGTTTTTGTTTGATCATCTCTTTAAATATATCTATTTATCTACAGGTTCTAAACATCATAAATCATTTATTTCAGTGTACAATACCATATCCAACGCCAAAAAAAAAAAAAAAAAAAAAAAAAAAAAAAAAAAAAAAAAAAAAAAAAAACTGAACTATACTTGGATACTTTGTGCCTGTTCGTACACGCTTGCATGTCTCCACGAGATATCTCCCTCGTAACGTGCACGATACATATTCACGTGAGTCTTATATTCTGGTTTGTAATGATATACAACGTGCGCGTGCGTCGTTCATTCCTTATAAATTCTGATTATTTGCGTACGTACCCTCAATATTGCACGACTAGAGAGAGACAATCCTAAAAGTTATTAAGACTAACTAACTCCCATTTTATTATTTTTTTTTTGAGGGGGGGGGGGGCGTCCTGAGGACGTTCGACACAATCCGTCAGGTGCTTTTTTTCAGTATCAATTTATATAACTTTTACCTTTTTTGGCTCCTTGATACTTCAGAAGCTCCTCTACTTAATAAAGAGCAAATGTCTTATATATATATATATATATATATATATATATATATATATATATATATATATATATATATATATATATACATTATATATATGTGTATGTATTCATTTATTTATTCATTACGGTCACGCTCAGCGGCATTGTCAGACATGCAGCTACTCGGTCTCTTCACGTCCCTCTGGTAGGGGAAGAGGGAGTATACATACCCTAGCGAGAGGGGGTGCATGTGTGTGCATACTTTTCTAAATATTCAACCATCATCTTTGACAGGTCGCGTACACTAGTACATTATGGTTCCCCGGTAATCGTGACAGGATATGGGACCTGGACTTCCACCGACCATCTCTTGACTGATCACCTGTAGGCACGAGATCCCCTTTGATTGACGTCTTCAATAAAAGACCCTATCGATTTTCAGGGCTAATGCGATTATTGTCATTTTCGTTCTTAATATAATGTAATCGTGATAAAGACAATTCTTCATTTTTTTTTTACTTAATTCATACTGTGTTTATGTAACGAATACGCCAGGACTGCTCATAGCGAATGGGATAAGGAAGCTTTGATATCATAAAGGCAAATTATATATATATATATATATATATATATATATATATATATATATATATATAAATATATATATATATATATATATATATATAAATATATATATATATATATATATATATATACAGTGGATATATATATATATATGTATATATATATATATATATATATATATATATATATATATATATATATATATATATATATATATATATATATATATATATATATAAACAATACCAACGTGTACTCGGTGAATAAACCAATTTAGATACAATTGTATGAATAAGAAAAAATAGTAGATAAAAAGAGTATACGAATATAAAAACCATGAGTACAGTACATTAGCAAACACAAAACCAAACAGTTAAATCAGAATAAAATGGACAATAACAAAATAATTACTATAACACAGGAAAAAGGTTAATACAAACAAACAAATCTAACCAAAACAACACCAACACTTCGAAAAAGAATTAAGCCGAAAATAATTTTTAAAAATTAAATATAAAAGCAACCAAAAAAATAAATTTATATAAACAAACAATACTAATAAAACAGAGCACCCTCCCAACGAGGATATTATCAAAAAAAAATCTAACCAAAACAACACCAACATTTCGAAAACGAATAAGCCAAAAATAATTTTATTTAAATCAAAGATGAAAGCAACAAAAAAAATAAATTTATATAAACAAACAATATTAATAAAACAGAGCACCCTCCCAACGAGGATATTATCAATCAAGACGAAGGCAAAAATATTTGATTACGTGGGGAAATTCTCGCGTGGCCGCTGCCTTAATTTTATAGCCGAAACTAATTAACATTACTTCTCCCCGCGTTACATAGCCCCAGTTTATGATGGAAGAGCAGGCAGGGAAATGTGCGGTATGTGAAAATGAAATATCTCGCGCGTAAATAAGTGGTACCTGACACAAGATACTTGCATGTATACGTTTTATACACATTCACAGACACACATACACACACATAAATATATATATATATATATATATATATATATATATATATATATATATATATATATATATATATATATATATATATATATATATATATATATATAAAGGTTTCAGTCTTTTCCCACTGTGAATAGGGGAAAGAGGTGAAATTACAGTCGGCGAGTTCTTTGGAATGAGGTTGTGACTCATTTTTTTTTCTATTCTAGCACTCGTTTCAACAACCTCAGCTGTCCAGCTATCAAATAAACAAATAATTAACACATTGTGTTAATATAGCCAAAATAGCATTTTTACTAGATTGTAAATATATATAATATATATATATATATATATATATATATATATATATATATATATATATATATATATATATATATATAATACACAATGTATGCAGATATAGCAAATGTTACGCCGTGGCTTATTTCCTGAGAACTCGTTTCAAATTTGCTAGTCCTTTGATCACTTTCACCCAACCGGCTACCAGTCCACTCACCTATAAATGGGTACTGGCATTTGCAACGTCTAGGAAAACTGCATATAACCAGCAGACTCTCCATTAAAGAATTCTGGCAACAATCATTCCTTAGAGTGGGGCTGGATATGGTTAAGTGTCAGTGATTTCGAATTGCGTTTGCTGAGGCTGTGGATTGAAATCTGTAAACAGAGTACCTGTACTCTCATTTCCGAAAAAGGTATGAGAAACCAGGAGGATGTACACTTAATTCGCATTCCCTTATAAGGGAAAAACATACATGCTGATTAATTAATATATAGCCTGTAAATCTCTCTCTCTCTCTCTCTCTCTCTCTCTCTCTCTCTCTCTCTCTCTCTCTCTCTCTCTCTCTACACGGACACACACACACACACACACACACACATATATATATATATATATATATATATATATATATATATATATATATATATATATATATATATATATATAAAGTGAATTTTTTATCATTTTGAAGTTTTGACGTAATTCATATTTATATTTATATCTATATATTTTCCTGCATTGTTCTTTCTATTCCGGTTGTGAAAGTAGCCTAAATCCTTTAGAACAAGAGTAAAGGATAAAACTCGATATTGGTGACCTGGTTCCTACATAATTAGCTCTCTTCCTAATGCCCAAGAGATCATTTGGAAATAATCTCACGCGATTGCTAATAATTATCCAAATGACAACCGATTTTCTTCTTATAGAAAATACCAACATCCGTTGGAAACGTCTGGCTTTGAGCCAAAAAGGAAAATCAGATGTAACTTTGGCCGAGATAAAAGTGATATAGACACTTGCCTCTGACTATTTTCCAAATATGATCTGTACATATATAAGGATATCTAATTAAGTTTAAGGAGCGTATTTGCAATAATGTCATTATCTACTATTGCTACGACTATTAGTACTATTAATGATAATTTGCTATCACTCGATAACGTTGGTCTTTTCCCTTGTACTTCAGCAACAATCTAGAGAATGAATGGATGAAATTTTATTTTTTTTAAATAAGATTATGTGACTTACTCAATATGATGAATTTTTATCTGATACTGATGAAAACATTTTGTGATTTCTCACAAACACACACACACAAAATATATATATATATATATATATATATATATATATATATATATATATATATATATATATATATATATATATATATATATACACAGTATATGGTGTGTGCAAGTACGTGGTGGTGATTGTTTGCAAGTATGATTGTCTGTATTATGTATATATCGGCAAACTATATTTCCTTTTTACTTAGCACAAACTCAAACATATCTCTGCAAAGTTTCTAAAACAAAATATGGCATCAAGCTAATATGGACATCCTGCTTATTTTAAAGAAAGCGCTATTAGATAAGAATTGTGTGGATATCCAGAAAAAATAAACGAGAAGTCGAGATTTTAGATCAATCACTTACATCTGGATAAGCGCTCTTCAATAATTTTGTATTCAAATTCTCACACTGTTGTCTTTCGAGTCTCCATACCACCCATAGCTAACTCCAACCTACCTGAAATAGAATAAAAAAACCATTATATAACTTAAATAAAATTAAAAATAATAACAAACACTATAACTAAATCAGAATTATAATGGAGAGAACTCGCTATCACTAGACTGAAAATAGGATTGATATTTACTCTGTATCCAATCCTATACTTGATACACGTACAAAAAACATTGTATTGATTCAATGAATAAGATGAAAACCTGATAATATAGTTCATAAAATAGAAAATATTCATATTCACTAGCCACAGAACAAATATAGGCTACTCTCTCCGACTCAATCCCTATACCTGAAACAGGAAATCACTGTACACCTTAAATAAAAAATATGAAAAGCTGACGTAAATCACGAGACTGAACTATATATAAAAAAGCAGTCATTAACATGCAAGAATAGTTATATTTTCTGCCTCGAGCCTAAAGCCTGAAAAAATAATGCACTGCTTTTTATAGAAAATAAAAAAAATATCAGACCTGGTCCCAATCCAGAGCATAAAATAGAAATAATTATTATTTTTCAACATATGAAATAGAAAGAAATACGGGATTCCTATTCAATACTGCAAATTAAAGGAAAATCTATAAACAGATTCGATGAAAAAAAAAAAAAACATTACATGAAAATCCGAATCCCGAACTGGAAATAGATAGAAATCGCTCCCAACCATCATAGAAAAAATACATACACTGGCTACGACCCAATACCAGAAATAGAAAAAATTCATCACCCAGTCTAAATAAATGTTTTAAAAAAAGCTACTTCGGTTCTAAAAGAGAAAGAAAACTGAGCCATGTCCTGTCAACCTCTCCAAAACAAGGACCGAAAGTGGCGTGCAGATGCAAACGAAATTATACCACGGTGACAACATTTCTCTCTCTCTCTCTCTCTCTCTCTCTCTCTCTCTCTCTCTCTCTCTCTCTCTCTCTCTCTCTCTCTCTCTTCTAAGATATGACCGTATATTTTTCAAGTTAGTCTTACCATGGCCACGTTCACTTGAAATTCCACACAGGCAAGAATCCGTTAGCGTTTTTTTCTCTCTCGAGTAAAAAAAAAAAAAAAAAAAAAAAAAAAAAAAAAAAAAAAAAAAAAAAATTGTTTTTTAAATCGTCAGAAAAACTTACTTGTTTTTCCATTACGAAAAAAAAAAAATAATTGTTTTTTAAATCGTCAGAAAAACTTACTTGTTTTTCCATTACGAACAGTGCCACGTTCATTTGAAATTCAAAACTTTTAAAAATCCTTTCAATTTTTACACGGGTGTAAAAGCAATAGAAAAATAAAAAAAATAAATAAAAAAAAACGAATGTTTTATAACAAAGTGTTTTTGTAATGAATAACAACAAGACAAAATGTTATTCTAACCATGAAAACAAAAAGTCTGGGAGAAATTTTAATCTTTCATTAATTTCTTGTGTTAACGTGATTGCCTGTTTGTTTACTAGACAGAATGACAGAAAGATGATTATATGAAAGACATTGGAGATAACGATAAGATCCATATATTAATATTCTGCAATTCTCGCGAAACCTTTTACAATACATTTTACCCTGTCTAACTCGTTTCTCAATCGAAAATTTTCACTAACTTTATGTAATTTTAAGATTGCTGTACTATCCATATAAACAACAAGATTTTTAACATGAAATTCACGTATTCCCGTCTTTAAAAAGGTGTTCATTACGGCTGAAGTTTTGATAGAATTAAAAGCTTTCTCATTGTGGTTTGTCATACTCTGTTGTACTCTGTTGTACTACCCGTATAAACAACAAGAGTTTTAACATAAAATTCATGTATTCCCGTCTTTAGAAAGGTTTTCATTACTGCTGAAGTTTTGACAGAATTGAAAGCTTTCTCAAAGTGGTTTGTCCTACTCTGTTGATTTTTCCATAACCTATTTAATTACATGAATATGGTCAGTGGTTGAATACCAGCTTCTAAAACCTACCTGCTTTTTTGGTTGACCAAAGACTAGGAAATACCTTCATTCAAGTTGAAGGATTGAATATTAAAATGGG
>NC_090747.1:107455971-107463471 GCF_036898095.1 Palaemon carinicauda | reverse complement strand
AAATACTAGACGTATTCAATCACGACAAAGAGAGAGAGAGAGAGAGAGAGAGAGAGGAGAGAGAGAGAGAGAGAGAGAGAGAGAGAGAGAGAGAGAGAGAGAGAGAGGTTTGATCAACGATAGATGAGAGGGATAAAACAAATACTAGACGAACTCAATCGCGACGAGAGAGAGAGAGAGAGAGAGAGAGAGAGAGAGAGAGAGAGAGAGAGAGAGAGAGAGAAAGAGAGAGCTCATCGCTTCTCGCTTCTCATTACTCCGGACAATATTTAAACAAAGTTTATGCTTAATGAAGAAACTAAACGACCTGTGAAATTTGCAATGACACTCATGGTCCTCATAATCATGAATTTCCCTTCAGTTTTTGGGAAAATGTTGTATGTTACGAGATTAGCATCAATTTTTAGAGTTCTTTTATTGACCCCAATGGAAACTCCAATTGTGGTTATTGTTGATTATGTTGCTGGTAGTGTTACCCTTCCTAATTTTTTCCAAGTGTATGAGTGATAAGAACTCTATCACAGAAAAAAAAAAATGATGTCGGTAAATGATGTCGGTATACAGGTGTGCACCTGAGGAAAATGGTGTGGGACTAACAATTTCATCTCAATTTTGTGAAAGGGTTTGTGTTTCACCATGATCAGCAATGCTGTAGGCTACTAACCAGGGCCGAGAATAATAGGTTGGTTTGCTGTGAGTGATCAGACTAGTCTCCCATCATTATCAATCCGCAATGGCCAGCATGGTGATCAATCACAGTGACCGAAGCCAAGTCTCAGGTTTTGGTTCTGCAAATAAAACTAGAAATGGCTGCATTTGTTGATCTTTGTTGTATATATGACACATACAGATACACACATATGCATATATATATATATATATATATATATATATATATATATACATATAATATATATATAAAATATATATATACATACATATATAAATACATATATATACATATATATGCTATATATATATGTATATATATACAATATATATATATTTATATATATATGTATATATATACATATATATATATGTATATATATATATATATGTATATATATATATATATATATATATATATATATATATATATATATATATATATATGTGTGTGTGTGTGTGTGTGTGTGTGACATATAGATACACACGTAAGCATGTGTAGTCTATACTACTGGATAGATAAATAGAGACAAACAGACAGATAAATAGATAGAAAACTGACAGATAGACAATTCACACACGGCATATACAGTACGTATCATATAAGTATTCAAATACTGTATCAAGTCACGCTCATGCCATTACTATTGAATTCTGTGTGTACATCGAGAGAGCAGTTCTCACCCAAGGGGGCAGCAATTGGATTCCTGAACTCGGACATCGTGAAAAATAGTGACTTTAAAAATCTTTGGGTAGAGTCCAGGTCACGGCTGCTGCACCGATATATAATTCCCTTTGGAGGCTAATTACTTCGGTGGTATAGTGAATTTTATATTAATGGGATATACGTGGCTTAGCAATTGAAAGCATAAACCTTTATGTTCAAGCCTTGTTACACACACACACACACACACATATATATATATATATATATATATAAATATATATATATATATATATATATATATATATATATATATATATATATATATACACACATACACACATATGTATATATATATATATATATAATATATATATATATATATATATATATATACACACATATATATGTATATATATATATATATATATATATATATATATATTATGTATATAAATATTATATATATATATATAGGTAATACCATGGCCAAGGCACAAGTCACCCGTTAAGATAATACCGCTAGAAAGTTATTCGGTCCCTTGGCTGGTCAAAAATACTACACTGGATCTGTCTCTCATTACGACTCATTTTTACTTTGCCTAAACATAAACCGAATAGTCTGGCCTATTATTTACACAGTCTCTTCTTTCCTCATACACGTAGCAACAATAAGATGAACGAACAATTGCTCCGCACTCAAGGTTTAAACCACTGCGCTGTAATTGTTCAGTGGCTACTTTCAGATTGGTAAGGGTAAAAGAGACTTTAGGTATAGTAAGCAGCTCTTCTAGGAGTAGGAAACTCACAATCAAAACACTATTCTCTAGTCTTAGGTCGTACCTTAGCCTCCGTACCATAGTCTTCCACTGTCTTGGGTTGGAATTCCCTTGCTTGAAGCTACAGCAAACTTACAATCGTAGGATGTCGGGCGACATATGAGTAATCTGACAGGTTATTCCGTTTTTTAACTTCAAGCAAAGTGCATCCTGACCACAAGAAATCAGATAACTACTAACTGGCGTAGGAAGAAATGACTGAACAAATACATGAATTCATAAATGTCCAATTTCAAAATGGCAGAGATGGCAAAGAATCCAGAGAGGGACTGAAGAAAGTTCCCTATTCATTACAGGATGAAAGATTGCACCATCTGCAAATGGAGAGCTCAAGCCATCAGAAGGGATAGTCTTAAGGGGATTTCACACCATTAACGTAGAACATACAACCAACTTCAGAATTGTCTGTTGTAAAAAAAAAAAAAAAAAAAAAAAAAAAATCACAGTCTAACAGAAGGGGACAGGAGTCAGCAGTGGTTAATGACTTGTGTCCTAACCCCATGCTACTTATATCTTCTTCTTTTTTAACATAACGAAAACTGACGTGAACTGAAATTCACAGTTGTTTAACAGAAGCAAAAGTAATAACTGGGAGACAAAAATCCAATCCAAAAGTACAGAAAGTTCGAGGTATGCCTTTACTCTACATCAAGAAGCAGAGGCGGTTGTATAATATATATATATATAGATATATATATATATATATATATATATATATATATATATATATATATATATATATATATATATATAATATATATATATATATATATATTCCTACTTTCATTAGTTCCGTTTTTGTTACTTTAGATCAGTTTTAGCTGTTTTTAAACGCATCTTCCTATTAATGATCATTGAATATATGAATGTGGAAATATGTAAATGAATTTTCTAGAAAAATGTGGCGGAAGTTCCAAGTAATCCATAATAAGATAAGATCTACATAATAACAACATCATCATTATTATGCAATGTAATAAACATTCATAAAATATAAATTGATAAGATAAATGTTCTATAAAAATGAGTGTTTGGAGTTAATGTATATTAATGCATTTCTTACGCAAAAAGATGAAGAAATGCATAGATAATATAATGCACTACGCAATACACTACCTGATTTGCAAAATTCAAAGCGTCAATGAAAAGAATTTGGCGAGAAAATACTAATAAAAAACAAACTCCACAAATGAAAAGCGTAAAAAGGAAAAAAAAAAAACTTATTACGCCAACACCATTTTAACTCGCTAAAAAATTAAGACAGTCGCGTGCGTATTCCCCCCCCCCCCCCAATAAAACGAGAAAATACTAATAAAACAAACAAACTCCACAAATGAAAAGCGTAAAAAGGAAAAAAAAAAACTTAATACGCCAACACCATTTTAACTCGCACAAAAATTTAGACGGTCGCGTGCGTATTCCCCCCCCCCCTCACCCCCCCCCCCCCAAAAAAAAAAATCTTACGTAATCTGATACCGCATGATTGCGATACACAATAGGCTATTCACGAGGGGCAAAAATACCTTCCAGGCGATCAATAAACTAAAAAGAAAATAATGCCGTAGGAGATGAATTCCGCAGGACATTATGCACGTTATTAAGAGTAAAGTTATTTGCCTTATTAAAAACGGACAATTGATGGTCGAAGGTCATGACTCGATGTGAGGAAGGTCACGAAACATTTTTCTGACTATATAAAAAAAAGTCTTATTAAAGAGAATCGAAGGAGTCGTTACATGAGGAATTCGATATTGTGGGATAGATATTCTTAGGGATTATTTTTATTCTTAGTTTTTATTCGAGATTATCTTATGTATTTCCTTAGATACTGAAGCCTCAATATGAATCCATAATTGACATATATATATATATATATATATATATATATATATATATATATATATATATATATATAAATATATATATATATATCATGATGAGTTTCCAGTGGATATGCATTCCCAAAGGTAGAATATACATTCAAACATATACACACATATATATGCATATATATATATATATATATATATATATATATATATATATATATATATATATATATATATATGTATATGTATAAGTATATATATATGTATATATAAATATATATATATATATATATATATATATATATATATATATATATACATGTATATACAGTATACTGTATATGCGCCGATGTTACACATGTGATTATATGAAGGAAACCCTATCAATGTATAAGATACACCAACATAAAGACCAACAGAATATCTTTTCATACGTCGGATTTATCAATTTTTGGTCTTCTTTTGTCAAGAGCAAGGGAGTAGCACCATTTGGCGCAACACCCCCCCCCCCCCCCCACCACACACACATAAAAATAACAATAATAAAAGAATCCCACCCGAAACCAATTTCCGACTCAACGACCATGTTAAGAAATCACAACACATTCTTGCTTCGGTGTGAATTTGGAAGAGAAGGTTGAAATCATTGCTTGGAACTGGAAGGAAGATAATGTGGAAAAATCCTGTCACCTAGAAAAAGTAGATATGTAGATATATATATATATATATATATATGTATATATATATATATATATATATATATATATATATATATACATATATATATATATATATATATATATATATATATATATATATACAGTATATATAAATATATATAAACTGTCCCATGGTTGTAATAGCATAGGGTAAAAATATATATATATATATATATATATATATATATATATATATATATATATATATATATATATATATATAATATATATATATATATATATATGCAGAGAAAGAGAGAGAGAGAGAGAGAGAGAGAGAGAGAGAGAGAGAGAGAGAGAGAAGAGAGAGAGAGAGAGAGAGAGAGAGAGAGAGAGAGAGAGAGAGAGAGAGAGAGAGAGAGAATTTAACCTGTGAAATACAATGCAGTTTGCTACGTTAAAGCCCGTAAAATGCACTGGGTATCTTCTTAATCTCAATAGCTTCGTTGTCATTACCTCTATGACCTCTATGGGGATCTTAAAAAATACAAAATACTTTATTTTGTACAAGAACATAAAAAACAATTTTGGAAAGAGCCCGTGCTGGTGAACTGATTTTAATATCATCAACAATAATCATGTTAAAATAAAGTTTAGTGAGTCATCCATTCTTTACTTCATACAGGAAATCTCAAATTAGCTTTGATAACGGGCTAGATTCAATGTAGAAATATTTCAATAAATTTCCATCAATCGTAACTCAACACACAACTACTATGAATCATTTTGAGAAGGTCATAAAGAATTCTGGTACTCTAAATCCATGTGCCGATGCTTTTATATCAAACTGTGCTTTATTGAAAATAATTTACACTCCATATCATGGATGACGATTAATTTGCCTGCATCATACTGACAATAAAAAATATTCTGACACTTGAAGTTCAACCGCTGTGAATAGATAGATATTTGAATGGATAGGAACGATGAAGAATAGAAGTTTTAATTTCGTGGAATATACATAATTTATGTAGATGAACAAAATTACGGAAGATAACGTTTTCAGCATCATATACTTCACCATTCAACGATTTCATGTATAAACAAATGGCCAGGTGATAAACCCATCAATTATATCTTTTCACAGAGCAAACCAACTTAAAAATTTGCCATAAAAAACGGTAAAAATCCTGGAATAAATGTTGCCAGATATTTACCGTTTTAAAACCGGATATATTGACGATTAGAAGCGGCATTACCGTCACCAAGCTGTAAAAGATATTAACAAAGTAGGGTACAAATTACGGTTGCCTGTATTTTACCGAAATACGGCTGAAAACAGTATATTTTTACGGAGAATTTCAGATTAAAATTACGGTTTTTTTAACAGTGAAGAATGGTCGTTAAGCCTCATCTATTTTACCTTTAAGAGAAGCGCATTAATAAACAATTGGAAGGGTAAAGTTCATCTTTATCAATGTTACTGTATTAGCAAATGAGAAACTAAATCTATAGACTAAGCTCATTGCATCAATAATCTTTATAAATATGTGTTTATCTTTCAATCGCCTACGCTTTCCAATTGCTCTTAAACTTAATAATCTTTATTAGGCGTCATTACTATGAAGGCACATTTGACCTCGCTTGCTTTTCTTTTCATAATTTTGGAGTTCTTATCATCCCAAAATCCTATGCTTTATATTTCCAAGTATTCAAATTTTTTCAATTGTAGGTTAACGAATAAGTTATATACAGTACAATACCATTTTAAAATGATACCTCACTCCCATACCACAATGGTCTAAATTATTCATTTAAACACATGATTAATCTCACTTTTCGAATCAAATGAAGAACTTTACTGGTGTTGCTTAATTCTGACGTTAATATTAGTTGTGGATTTCAATCGTAACTCCAAAGAGAAGAAGAATTTATGTAAAGTATCAATGCCAATATAAACTCTTCCGCTACATAGCCGATTTTTATAAAGTGATTTCTTTTACTTGAGACATCGACGTCTTACCTATACGCTTTCGTAACATTAATCTTTAAAACCATTGCCTGTATCATTCCCATTGAAATACTAAAACTTTCCTTTGTGAAGATATTATTGAAGCTTCCCGTCGCTTGGAAGGAGCAAAACATTTTCTATTAACTAATATTTTTCGATTTAAGTGAACCTTATTTCTCTATTCTTGTACATGTGTTTTTCTGGCTAAATTATTATCACTATCATTTTTATGATTATCACTTTTAATTCATAATTTTCTATATGCTTTCATCATTATTGTTATCACTATTGTCACTCAGCAGTGTAATCCTCGTGCAGGAAGCAATGCACACACAGATAAAGAAGTATGCCCTACCTGCGTTTTCTTATTCACTACACCCGCCATCGGATTCCACGTCAAAAATTCGTTGTATGTAACAAGCTAATTTCACCTTTATCATAATTCCTTCACTATATCATCAATGTTTATGCCAATATCAACTTTTTAGATAAAAACCGTTGAATATATACATGCAATTGTCACCCTTACGTGACCACTTGGGAGCCTATAAATACCAGCGTTATCATTATATAATGCTTGTTATTTGGGAGGTGTCTTTATAAATATGCCTCCTCCACTCACGTCACACCAAATTTCTTAGGGGGATTATATTTTTTTCCATGTAACCTATTTCGATTCTGCCTTATTTATCTGAACAAGGCGTATACTATATTCTTCCGTTTTCATGTAAATGATGGCTTTATCTTATTTTTAATACCCATGGCCTTCCTTTCATTACTGAAAGAATTGGTACTGTTAGACATTGCATATAAACACACCCACATACAC
>NC_090747.1:107448471-107453471 GCF_036898095.1 Palaemon carinicauda | reverse complement strand
CAGCAGATGGTCATTTTCCATTCTCTCGAGCTGCTAATTCATTTCTTACACCTGTTCTCACCGTCACCACTTCGTTCCTAACCCTGTATAATCGAGATACACCAGCCATACCCACAACTCCAATCCATACATCACCATTAGTACAATTACTTTCTCTAACAAAACACTCTGATTCACTACTAATCCTCTATTCTTTACCACTCCCTTCACTGCCCCTAACACTTTAAATCTTTAATTCACTTTCTGACATATATCTGCTTCCACTCCAACATTTGGAGCAATAACAGACCACAAGTACTCAAACAGATCTACTGTACTTCCTCAAGTAACTTTCCATTCAACATGACATTCAACCTAGCACCACCCTCCCTGCTTGTGCGTCTCATATCCTACTCTAACCCACATTAACTCCCAACTTCCTTCTCTCACACACCCTGCCAAACTGTTACTAATCGACCAGATTCTTCTCAGAGTCTGCAATCAATACCGTTTCATCCTCAGACAACAACCGATTCACCTCCCACTCATGATCACTCTCATCTATCAGTTTCAATCCTCGACCAGGTACTTGAGCATTCACCTCTCTCACAACTTTATTAACAAACAAATTGAACAACCAGGGCGACATCACACATCCCTGCCTCAGTCCCACTCTCACTAGGAACCACTAACTAACTTCAATTCCTATCCTAACACACGCTTTGCTGCCTATGTATAAACTCTTCGCCCCTTGCAACAACCTTCCAACAATTCCATAACCTCATCACATCGTTCCCATTGCTTCCCTATCAACTTTATCATAAGCTTTATCCAGATCCATAAATACAACATACCCCCTCTTACTTTTTGCTAAATATTTCTCGCATATCTACCAATCATACATAAGGAAAAAACTGAAAACAAATAGAATCAAAATAGAGCTTATGTGAACTTTCATAAAATCATAATTTTATAATGCATACGAACTTATACAAGCGCAACGCGAAAGAAAAAGCTCAAAAACAAATAAGCAAAGAATATAAGATCTACTTTGTTTATGAATATTACTTCACGCATCCAAACAAATCTGTTAAATTAACAAAATTGGTTGAGAACCGACAACTCATCGGCCAGTTGATAAGCACATATGTGGAAATAAAAATCAACTAATTGATACCCTTACAAATGACCCCCCTAGTTTCTCACTATTTTCAGACTAACGATCAAAAACATTTTCAACGTTTTCCCATATCAAAGCATAATGAACTCACCTTAACGAAGTGAAATATCTCTTAATTTGCATATCGTAAAATTAATCAAACTCAGTCTACCTGAATATTGTGCAGCAGCAAAATGGATTAATATTGCTGTAAAATCCTGTCGTCTGAATAATAATGGAATAAAATCTATGAGTCAAAATTGCAGTAAGAGCATTAATGGCTTAGTCTTCATTTGCTAATCAAATCTGTTGTGCAAGTCAGCAATTCCAACGTACAAGGATATTTCATACAAGTAAAAACGCTTGGTTATCTCTCTCTTCCCCTCTATTTACATATTGATATATTCGTGTATAAATATATATATATATATATATATATATATATATATATATATATACACATATATATATATATATATTTATATATATATATATATATATATATATATATATATATATATATATATATATATATACGCGAGTGTTTGTGTATGTGTATGTATTTTCAATTCCTCATCAGCGTGTGCAGTTCCAGGAAGATTTAGCCTTCAGTTTTGAGCTGATATTTTAGAATGAGACTGATAATTATATCTACCATATACATAATTCGCTATGAGCATTCTTAGGTACATTGTGTGTAAAGTTTAGCTATTTTCCCTTTTATGAAATCTCCTCCATATAATATCAAATTAAATTCTTAGGCCACATTCTCCTGCTGCTTTGCTTCTTTCCATGTTTTTTAATGCTTTCTTTACTTCTTCTGTTACATTTGGTGCCGGCTTAGGTGTTTCATTATTTCCATTGGCAAAGCTGTGTCTTATATCAATATTATAGAGCTTTGTATAGAAATCCTCTGCAATTTATATCACTCAATGTCTGTTGTTGAAATATCCACTTTCTTCCTTTAAAGTAAATATCTGTATCGCCTTGTTCGAAGTCTTTTATTATATATATATATATATATATATATATATATATATATATATATATATATATATATATATATATGTGTGTGTGTGTGTGTGTATGTGTGTGTGTGTGTGTGTGTGTGTGTGTGTGTGTATGACTCGTGTAAAAAGCTTCCCAATACAATACGAGAGCAAAAGTGAAAAAGATAAAAGAAACGCATAGTTAAAGAAGATAGACCAGACCTTCATTTAACATCGTCATATTTTTTCTCTATAAACTTTGCCATTCAATGGTGGTTAAATACCTCACCTTAGCTTCAAATAGGTTAAAAACAATGGTTAAGGACAAGTAAAAATAAAGATAAAAAAGCTGAGTAAATATACAATGTGTGTAAACTATAATTCTCTCCATCAGCAGAACGCCACATGTGGAGCCATCTGTTGGCCCATTTATGCAACTTATTTCCACACACTTGGTTTATAATGACGCTTCGTTAATCCCATCATGGCTTATACCTTTCGAGCGTCTAATATTCTTTTCCCCCCTCGGAATAATCTCCCTCTATTATGCCTTCAGCGACTGATTCGGATTTAAAGGCTTCGCATTCACGTTTTAATGAACTGTCATTAAGCTGAGAGGTCACACACATCCTATTATTCGGCCGATTCTCTCTCTCTCTCTCTCTCTCTCTCTCTCTCTCTCTCTCTCTCTCTCTCTCTCTCTCTCTCTCTCTCTCTCTCCTTTTTATATTCTTGGTTATATTCTTTATTTCGCTAAGAGGTCACACACATCCTATTGTTCGGCGACTCTCTCTCTCTCTCTCTCTCTCTCTCTCTCTCTCTCTCTCTCTCTCTCTCTCTCTCCATATTCGCGGTTATATTCTTGATTTCGCTAAGAGGGCACACATCCTATTATTCGGCGATTCTCTCTCTCTCTCTCTCTCTCTCTCTCTCTCTCTCTCTCTCTCTCTCCTTTCGATATTCGCGGTTATATCCTTGATTTTGAAGAGGTCACACACTATCATATCTCTCTCTCTCTCTCTCTCTCTCTCTCTCTCTCTCTCTCTCTCTCTCTCTCTCTCTCTCTCTCTCTCTCTCTCTCCTTTCGATTTTCACGGCTACATTCTTGATTTCGCTAAGAAGTCACACATACTATTATCCCCCCCCCCCTCTCTCTCTCTCTCTCTCTCTCTCTCTCTCTCTCTCTCTCTCTCTCTCTCTCGCATGCGCAGTTTTATTCTTTATTGAAGGATTTATATAACTAGTTATTTTCCAGAGAGTTCCAATTTAATTTCCATCAAACAATTTCTCTTGGACTATTCCAAAATCTAACACGAAAACCTGATTTTGTATCGATAGAGTAGAGTATCACAGCCATCAGAAATTACGCAAATCGACAGTATTTTCAAGCGCAATATCAGGAATAAATAGCAGTATTTATACATCATTGAAAAGGCCATTGAACGCATTTTCCGTGGGCGTATAAATATACTATTGCCTGTTGCTTTTTTAAATGTTTTTTTTTTCTTTTAAGTAAAGTAAATAATTGTTGACTTTTGGTTAGGTTCAGTTTGTACTTTGGACCATTTACTGTATTTGATGTTACCATTTACTTTTATCTTGTAAATGGATTACGATAAATAAAAACTATTACATCTTTTTCATTAACTTTACCTAAAGCTTTGCACAGCTCCACATTTAGTGTTACAACTCTACAAACTGATATTCGTGGACCAAGAATTTACACAAAATACAGAAAATCTGTTTATGGATACTTTCTAGTAGCCATTTCAACTTTTTATTCCTATCATTTTGCTCTTTTAAAGTCACTGAGACGGCATAAAACTAATAGCTTTAAAATGTTAAAATGATACAAAAATCAGTAGCTAAGCATCAAAATGAATTTCGAAAAGGCTATTCAAAGACAAATCTCTATATACACAAATACAAAAGAATGTGTAAGAACTGTTTATATACTGCAAATATATGTCTGAGTGTGTGTACATATAGACATATATATGCATATTTATATCTATAGATATAGAACTATCTATCTATCTATAATATATATATATATATATATATATATATACATATACATATATACATATACATATATATACATATATATGTGTATATATATATATATATATATATATATATATATATATATATATATATATATATATATATATATATATATATATATATACAGCATATAGATCGACACAAGTGGATGGACATGTCTGAGGCCTTTGTTCTACAGTGGACTAGAATCGAATGATGATGTCGATGATGTTATAAATAAATACACACACACACACACACATATATATATATATATATATATATATATATATATATATATATATATATATATATATATATATATATACCGGCATCGATGACCTTAGATGTCAGGATGCCTGAAAACTTTAAAAGTATGATAAATATATTACGAAGTGTTATTAAGATGACCTCTTAACCCCATATAAGAACGAAAGTGGTATATGAACATTTAATGAAAAACAGTGAATATGTTCCAAATATTGAAAAATTGTATCCACTATTCAACTGGAAACTCATTTGGGAACATGTAAATAATAAGTATATAGAAAATAAAAGTAGAGAAATTTTGTTTAAGTATGTTCATGAAATTTTAAGTACAAATTATAGGCTAGTTATGATGAAAATAAAAGATGTTAAGGAATGCGGTTTTGGATACATAGAAACTAACATGCATTTGGTATATTTCTGTTCTTTGGTTAAGAATTTGTTGTCCTGGGTATTCGAATTGCTTAGAAAATGTTGTCAATTGAAAACTAATAACAGGTTAAGGATTATAGAACTAGATTTTGAAGCTAATTCAAACAGAGATGAAAATACAGCAATGG
>NC_090747.1:107440971-107443471 GCF_036898095.1 Palaemon carinicauda | reverse complement strand
ATGTAAGGGTTGTGGTGGCCTAAAAAGTAAATAAAATATGACGGTTCTGGTGGCCTAAAACGTAAATGAAATATAAGGGTTGTGGTGGCCTATAAAGTAATTGAAATATAAGGGTTGTGGTGGCCTAAAAAGTAAATAAAATATGACGGTTCTGGTGGCCTAAAAAGTAAATAAAATATGAGGGTTGTGGTGGCCTATTGGAAACATCCCTGTCTGGCGATCGCCGAACTGGGGTTCTGGTCCCGTTGAAGCTCGATAGTTTCTTTTAGTGTCTGCAACCTCGCCATTCTTGTGAGCTAAGGATAGGGTGTGGTTTGGGGAATCCTATAGTTTTATCCACCGAGTCATCAGCAACCATTGCCTGGTCCTCTCTGGTCCTAGCTTGAGTGGAGAAAGGGGGCTTGGGCGCTGATCATATGTATATATGGTCAGTCTCTGTGGCATTATCCTTTGCCTTTGCCATTCAAAAGCGGCCTTTCAATCCTTTAAAAACTTTAAATGGTTACAGAGGGGCTATCAGTCTGCATTTCCCTACGGCTATATTCTCTCATTACTGCATTTTTATAGAGGATGAGTTTGTGTTGGGAGGGGGAACTAGTTCCAACGCATCCTTGTTTAATGTGAAATTTATATTCCGTGATAACGTCCTTCTTTTCCCTTTTCCTATTTCAATAGCAGTACAATTTTTAACTATTAAATTCTTCTTCTTCTTCTTCTCACTGTAATTATTATCTTCATTGCTCCTATCATGATTACTATTATTATTGCTACCATTAATATTCAAGCTTATCATAAAATATCAGTGTGACTTCTCGCAACCTCTTGCATGTTTCAAGAAACACGAATATGATGTAATTCGTGTCATTTAAATTTCATATATACATTTGAGGCTGTATTTGAGTTAATCACAAGAGTTCCTTTTTAATGGCGAAGGTTAAATGAGTAAAGAAAATCCAATCGTCTTTCCTGTTATAGGATACATTCTAATTCAACTCCTGCCTTTATCAATGGTAATAGCATTTCATTAACAGTTATCGATTTGCAAAGTGAATATTACTGGTTAAAACACCCTAATCCCAAAACTTGACATTAATTTACTTATGTGCAAGCGAACTGTTAGGAAGTGACTGAGAGACGAGTCGAATGCAACTAACTTTATTTGGACGAAGCAGGGGTATATATACAACCCATTCCAGTCAAGAATGGCACACAAATTACAACATAATGAAGCAAGAATATACAGGCATAAATAGGTTATAAGAACAAGAAAGTCTTCAGTTTCCTCTTGAAAGCCTTAATAGCTTCAGTCTTTTGGATGTCTCATGGGAGCATATTTAGCCAGAGAGTGTACCAGTGATGGGACAGTGGCCAATTTATTGTTTTTTTCTCTGAAGATATCCCTTTTTAGTAGAAATGGCTTACTACTGAAATGAATACCGTAATTGTATTCTTTTATTTACATACTCATCATGCCCCAGATGTTCTCAGGGTTCAGGGTGATGGATTCATTGCAATCTAAATCTGACTTTGAAAGCAAATGTTTTTTAGTACAAATTTAGGCTAGAAAAATATGAAAGGCATCCGTCAAAAATGGTGTATCGTAATCACTACAATGTCAATTTAAAAGAAACCATGAAAAATTCTTCTAAATCTAGTAACTATAGTCACTCATATTTCAGATGCTTGTAGAAGCCAGATGTGAAAATACAAATCCCCCTTTTTTTCTTTTCTTTTTGTAAAAATTAACAATTTTCAGAGTTTAGACTTTGATTTAAACATATCTTGATATATTTAGGATGAGATAATCTAGTCTGAGTGAAAATGGAACTGCTCTTCTACAAGTTCCTCAATCTTTCACACATCAAATTTGTAAGGTAACAATGACAGTCTTTGATAATAATTATGCTATTTTCTCTGTTAGCTTTTCTTTTAAGCTTAACTAAAAGTTTGCAAACTATCAAAAGCAAGGCGTAAGCAACTGACGATTCTGAATTATAAGACGAAATATCTTATGAATAAAAACAACTATCACAAAACTATCAAAGATTTAACGTCGAATATTGGATACAGAATGTAGTTAAAGATTCCTTAACACTAACAAGAAACGGATCTCCTAGCGTTGTGTAACCTTGCCACAGCCGAATAATATATTATAAGCTCTCATGAGATTTACGTATGTCCGGTCTGGGTCGACCCGACATATTTGCATTGTGATTCGTCAAGGGTGGTATTGACATGCATAAAATCCCGCAAGCTAGGCCTTGAGGCAATGCAGGTGTTTGGCGCTGGCTTATTTGCGCAGGAAAAACATGACGGTTTAGACAACAGACCTCCAGCGGATAGCCCTGAGGGGTCAAGTCGAGATGTGAATGGCGTAAAGGTTATTAGGTAAAAGGCAGGAGGGGGGGGGGGCGCCCGGAGGGAGAGAGGGGTGGATGAATGAGGAAGTGTGTTACATTACTATGACGCAATGTTATACAACCTATGCGATTACGTAACC
>NC_090747.1:107430971-107438471 GCF_036898095.1 Palaemon carinicauda | reverse complement strand
TTAAACACATGCATCAAACAAGACCTTAAGAGTGGAGAGACGAGACAACAGTCGTGAATATAATAAGATTTTACTTAAATCCATACAGGAGTAAACTAAGCCACATTCCTAGCTGGAAAAGTAGGATGCTTTAAGCCCAAAAGATTCAAGTGGGAAAATAGCCCAGTCAGAAAGAGAAATAAAAAGACTTGCGTGTCATTTATTAAGTTTGGTTGAACAATACCTAAATATATTTCAACTTTTCCAAGGCCCCTACAACCTTCCTTGATTTTCATGATACTATGATTTACTACTTCCATGCTACCGTCATATGATGCACTTGATAATCAGTTTCCTCTATTATTCTATCAAAGGTATCGCCCCTTAAATATCTCATGAGCTTCACCTGAAGAAAACATAAACACTACCTTCGCAAAGTGTGTTGTGAAAACAACTAATTTTGCAGGGTAAGTCTTTGCAACCCCATACCCTATTTCCCCTCTAAAGAAACATGATAAACAGCTAGTGTACACATACGGCAAACAGAGAAACTCATTAACTTCTCGTTGCTGCTTTCTTTACCTTCGTCTATTCTTCCTCTCCTGATCATCTTTACCAACACTCGATCCATTTTCCCTCTACGCGTTTTTCTCTCACTTCTCCTTTCATCAGAGATAAAGGGGAAGGGGAAATATATTTCTCTCCTCTCTTCAAATTCCAACTAAGAGAACAGTAAGATAAAACTGACGTGAAGCAAAGAGGGGAATATGTTTAGAGAGAGAGAGAGAGAGAGAGAAAGAGAGAGAGAGAGAGAGAGAGAGACTTTAATGGCTGCTCGTAAAAGGAAGAGCCAGTATGAGCAAATAGTCTAACTTACCCTAAGAACAGTAACACTTACTGGATATGTTTCTTTTAAATGTAACTGTACAAATAACAAAAACGTTTTGAAAAAGTCTTTTAACACCAAGAATTATTCTAAAACATTAAGCGAATAGAAATAACTATTGGATAACATTACATGAGACAAAAAGTATTGGAAAACGCTATTTATATCTACATTTGAAAAGCATAATTTATAACAGACGTAAAACGTGCAATAACAACAACTATGATTGAAAAACTGAAGACATGTCTTCATCTGCGAAACACTGAGCTTCACGAAAAGTAATTTTAGTTCAACTATTTTGATTTATAAAAGACAAAAAAGGTGAAATTCCTTCTTTCTTTCAGGTATAGTTGATTTCATCCACATCCCTTATTGTATCATGATTCGCTGGCTTAAACAAGATTAAGGTACCATTTTACTTTGTTATTACTGATATTAAGGTACCATGATATTTTGTTATCACCGATATTAAGGTACCATGATACTTTGTTATAACTGATACTAAGGTACCATGATAGTTTGTTATCACCGATATTAAGGTACCATGATACTTTGTTATAACCGATATTAAGGTACCATGATACTTTGTTATAACCGATATTAAGGTACCATGATACTTTGTTATCACCGATATTAAGGTACCATGATACTTTGTTATAACCGATATTAAGGTACCATGATACTTTGTTATCCCCGATATTAAGGTACCATGATACTTTGTTATTATTAAGGTACCATGATACTTTGTTATAACCGATATTAAGGTACCATGATACTTTGTTATCCCCGATATTAAGGTACCATGATACTTTATCATCACCGATATTAAGGTACCATGATACTTTGTTATAACCGATATTAAGGTACCATGATACTTTATTATCACCGATATTAAGGTAACATGATACTTTGTTATAACCGATATTAAGGTATCATTGGACTTTACTTCGACCTTTTTTGAGCAATCATACATTTTCATCGATTTCAAATTATCAGATACATTCCTATGACTGACATTAGTGTATCATCATACATTCTTTCACTCTGTTTTAAATTACCAATATACATCCTTTTAAAATAATGTTTGTACCACACTGCACACAGGGGCGCTTTTACTAAGTTGCATTGTAATTCTAAGCAAATCTTTAAAGAATTAACAGTCACTTAATTCGTTTACTATTTTTGTATACAATTAAATCGATTCATGTTTAGTTGCAGTTCCTTGCTTTGAAAAAGCCTGAATGTACATACCTATGGAATAATTAAAGTCATAAAATAACAGAGTATAGCATCGAAAATAATTGTGAATTCAAGTAGTGATGAAAGTGAATATATGCTAAATAAATTTTCATTTTCCTCTTTCATTTCAACAGAAAGTAGGAGAATTATTTGAGAGAAGCGTTAAGAGGCTTTTTTCTTCTATAATTTGTTTTTATAACTTAGGGAAGAATAGTAATAATTTTCATTATTCACTGAGTAAAGGACATAAGTAAATCAAAAACACTCACACACACATTATATATATATATATATATATATATATATATATATATATATATATATATGTGTGTGTGTGTGTGTGTGTGTGTGTGTGTGTGTAGAGAGAGAGAGAGAGAGAGAGAGAGAGAGAGAGAGAGAGAGAGAGAGAGAGAGAGAGAGAGAGAGAGAGAGCTGAAGTAACAAACATCAATTAATGAAAGTAAGAATGGAGAAACGAGATCTTGCACTCGCTTCTTGAACACCTCTAATTACTTTTAAATTACTTTGTTTGTTTTTCCCCAAGAAAGCTTCTCTAATTTCTTTTATTTCCTAATTATTTTTTCCTAAAAGGCCAGGGAAAATGCCCATGAATTCTTGGCTTCATGTTGACTACTTTTAATAAGTCTCATTTTGAGAACATAGCAGACCTCTATAACGGATTGTGGGTTCCTTTAGGGACACAGGAAGGCTTTCGTACGTGTATGTATGTATGTATTTATATACATATGTATAAATACATACATATATATATATATATATATATACATATATATATACCGTATATATACATAAATATATATATATATATATATATATATATATATATATATATATATATATATATATATATATATATATATATATATATATATATATATTTCAATGATCCAGTAAGACATAATAAAAAAAATTCGTACAATTCTACATTTCAATATACACTTCTTTACTATTCCCTGAAAAGTACATACTAAAACGGAAAAAAGTACTAGGTACAAAAGTCTTTCATTATTTCGTACTGGTTGTTGCTGTATATATATTCGCGTGATCCTTGTGACAGTAAAGCATACGTATATACCTTTTTCCTTATCATAGCGAAAGCTAGTGCTCATTTACGGGTAGGTGGACTGGGAGCCAACAGGCTGAAAGTGAGCCAAAGATATACTGTAGCATTGCTACACCCATAAGCCCACATTATTTGATTATATTTGTCATTTTAGATAATCATTATCCTCACTCACTGATTGGTCGACACAAGCGTTCCTGGCACACCTAGCTCTGAGGAAGTACACCCTGTCACACCATTACTGAGAGGAGAGTTCCTGTATGTACCATCTGACTTTCACTTCTTTCCAACCATGATGTCACTTTTGAAGGGAACACATTTTCCAGATGATGAGACACTGATTTCCAAGGTGCAGTCATAGATTGAAGCTAAACCCACCGACTTTCACAAACAAAATCTCCAGAGTTGCATAAAACGATGGAAAAGGTGTAACCCTGGGAGGTGCCTACAGTATGTAGAGAAGGACTAACAACTCTACCAAGTTTTGTCTGTCTATGTCTGTTCAAATTGGGTCAAGGAAATCTTTAATGAAAGCCCCTCGTAGTACCCACCCACTACATCAATCATCTCTCTACAATTATCTGTTTGGTTACTCATCGGGTAGGAAGGGTTTAACAGGAAATACTTCCTCAGGAATTCCCGTGTCACACTGTACATCTTGTTTATGTACCCCATGAATTTCGCCTTGTTTATTATATCCGCCAACGAAGTTGTAAGGAGTTTAAGTTTTGTTTGTGTGTGTTTGTTAGTTTATGAACAGCTTCCTGGCCACAATTTTTTATCGTAGAGTAATGAAACTTCCCGGGATTAACTTTTATGTAAAAAGCTGGAAATGATTAAATCTTGGAAGGTCAAAGGCAAAGGTCAAGGTCACGGTCAAGCAAAATGTCCAATTCACGTAATCAGCCATAAGTTTGGACATCATTGTCACAGAGATTTCAAAATTGGTTCATATTTAAGTGTATAAAAATCCACGCCAATTAATACATGTCAAGGTCAAAGGTCAAGGTCAAAGTAGAGCATAAGGTGGAGAAATGAGCTGCCGCGGCGGAGGTCTGCGCTCTACTGGGTACTCCTCTAGTTACACACGTTAGACCTTCTCAAGTTCAGAAACGTTTATTTAAATAAGACTATACGCTTAAACTTCATATGGGACCGTTACTAATCTGTGTTAGAATCCCAAATTAAGAGGAAGAATTTAGGATTATTCCATTAAAGTTCAGGTGCCTCAGTCGACCCAAGAAGTAAAATGTGTTTCCGATAGTTATTACACTATTGTAGGCCACAGTTTGGAAATAGAAGGGCATAAAGACTATTCCATAACCCCTGCAAGAGGATAACACTTTTAGTATCATTCCTTAGTTGATATATATATATATATATATATATATATATATATATATATATATATATATATATATATATATACACGATAAATTTTTGCACTTTTAGGCGTGTTTTTTCATATTCAAATAAGCCATATATATTTATGCTACATTAATGTCTGGATTCTCTTAACGACCTCGGGATCAAAGCCCCAGGCGAAATCACACAAAGACAAGAGCTTGTGACCGGCCGGGAATCGATCCCTGGTCCGGCAAACTTGTAGATACAGTAACTAAACCACTTGGCCACGCGTGCGTTTGTGTGTGTGTGTGTGTATTTACATATATTTATGAGAGGGGAAGGGTGGGGGTTGAATGAATAAAATCAAAAGGCAATACAAATGAACACACATACATATATCTATAGATATACATGTATATATATTAATTTATATAACGTATATATAAGTATATAAATAAACTGCATGAAAGTAAGTGTACGTGTGTTTGCTTATGTATATAATAACGTTGTAATTTCATAAAAAAAACCTATTTCAAGGAACAATGAAAAACCTAACCTTTACCCCTTTACCTCGCCTTCAGTTTCATCGTGTTTATCAGTTTATCAATACACAAGTCGCGAAGCTGGAAGCCAGACACGTATGCTACTCTATCACGAGACCCGGGGCAATTTGTTTCATTCCAAACGAAACGCTACGAAGCTTCGAAACATCGCCCGAAACGCCACCTCATCTTTAGTATCCGTACACCGCGAAGGTTCGTTTAATGAAAGTAATAAATCAGTTCCGAACGGGCTTCGTCCGTTGTCTCAACGACGGTGTTGATTTGCTTGAAAATTAAAACTCTTGATTAAAGGACAATTGCCTCGGACGATTCCGATCGTAAAAGAGCTGCTCCGTCGGGAGGACGAAGGAGAATATTTGATTAGTGGCGGAGTCCTGATGAGGTTAGTAATGAACTCCGATTAGTAATGAACTCCGAAAACACACATTGTTTGGCTGATAAGAAATCCCTTTTTTTTTAAATAAGGGATTGAAGATGGAAGGCAAGATATTCAAAAAATAGAAATGGATTTTCTTTTCCTATTTGAATTAGGTTTAATTCCATTGTCAATATGTCGAAAATAGGGGAGAAGAGAAACGGGCCAATGAATGCAGAGGAAGAGTTCTGGCTAATAGCACTCTTATGAACCCTTGTCACAAGAGCTACAAGTCCACGTGTAAGCTGCCTCCCCCCCCCCCCAACCCCTTCCCGGAAACAATGATGCTGGAGGGGTCATCAGAGTATCTTGTCATGCGTTCACGTTCCCTGCTGTCACATTTGTCAAGCAAATTAATACTGAAGTGAAATTCGTGTTGATTCTCTCTCTCTCTCTCTCTCTCTCTCTCTCTCTCTCTCTCTCTCTCTCTCTCTCTCTCTCTCTCTCTCTCTGTTTCCCCAATATGGCAACAATCACAGGCAGTGGTAAGGCCCATAATTCCACAATGAAACTAAAGTTTACACACAAGAATGCGTGTTCATTTTGCATACATTGTAAGTAATCTATTTACGAAGTTACTTTTAATATGTATGAATATTTATTAAAAGATAATTTTGAATCATAAAAAAGAAAGGAAGAGGAATTTGCAAAGCGTAGGAGTGTAGCATATCTTTTTTTTTTACGAAACTCACGAAAATTTTAGAAAATGGGGTCCGATATGTTACAATTTTAATTTACATTGTCATTATTACAAGCAAACCTGTAACCATTGTTGAAAAACAACCCAGAACCAAAAGATACTAAAACATTTGATGAATATCAATGAAATTATCTCCATAGAAACAAAACCCTGTTGTAGAAAATTTGCGGACTGAATAAGAGGAAAGGAAATTGTCGTTTAAAGGAGAAACTCTCTCTGTTTGTGAAGAATTTTCAAAAATCCATTTCTTTTAGTTTAGCCAGTCAATGAAATTAAAGCGGCATCGCAGCAGCAATGGTCAAGTATGGCATTAATTAAGCAGTTATCCAAATAGTCATTTGATCAACATTAAAAAGTTTTTATTTTCATAATTAAGTCCTAAGTAAAAGGACGAGAACATTCATAAATATCTTAATGAGCACTAACTAAACAAATAAACAGCAAGGTGTATACAAGATCAATATTAATCTTAAAGTCTCATTACATTATTGTACAAATAGATTATTCTCGAGCAAACATAAGCTTTTGAATTCCTAATATTCTGCATTTCTTATTCAGTAAAGAATTAATGAGTCGTTATAAATGAGCGTTATGCACTCAACATATTCACTCTATGAATATGTAATAGCATGTCAATAAAAACAAGGTTTGCAAATAATTATCATCAAAATTTGAAATAATATTATAATTTCTATTATCATCTCAAATAATAATATCTTATGGAAAAATATAACATGGAAAATCATGCGAAGAATTAAATACTTATCACAAATATTGCAAAAAGGAATTGCAGTCAATAGAGTTATTATTAAATAGACTGAAATATTAGCAAATATAAAATGAATTACAAGAGGAAATTTGTACAGCTAGCAGCCAGTAGTACTTGCCCCTCGACAAAGTAAAAATAATTGCTAATCCCAATGCTTCCTCTTTTCCATTATTTTAATAATAATTTGAGGACCCACACACGTAGACACATACAGTATTTCTTTCAAACGTGTCATAATTCTAATTCACATTTTTCACTTATATTCTTATTCCTATCATCGACTTTTTTATAATAGCGCCATAGCCGATGTACCATGATCGTCTACTGTCTTGTGGTAGACTTGCCTTGCTTGAGGGTACACTCAGGGACACTATACTATATTATTTCTCTTCCTCTTGTTTTTTATTTCTCTTCCTCTTGTTTTTTAATGTCTGTTATAATTTATATATGAAAGATCCAATTTAATGGTGCTGCTGTCCTTAAAATATCTTATTTTGAGTGTTCATTGCTTCACTTGT
>NC_090747.1:107418471-107425971 GCF_036898095.1 Palaemon carinicauda | reverse complement strand
GTAAGCGGAAGTTTTGAATGTCACTGGCGTCTTATTGGATTACCGGCCGGCAAATGTACGACGTCGGTATACAAACGCCGTTGTTATTGCTTTATTCTGGGGGCTTTGGGCTCCTTCCACGCCGCAACGGAAGGCATAAAGCATGAGATACGTGGGCGACATAAAATTCAGATCAGGCTGGCCGGAGGTGTTGATGAGTGGCGTTTCTTAGTTGTTTTCTTTCTCTGATAAATGTTTCACGAGTAGTATTTTAAGTCTTATGGTGGGATAAGTAGTTGTAAAACTATAAAATTTACGTTCCTGGGGATTAATGTTGTTAATAATACTTTAAGAATGGATGTTAATATTCACAAAGACATGAGTTATACCATGTACTATAAAATTTGTTCCTGGGATTTAATGTTGATATTTTTTTTAATTACATATCTTAATCTTCACAAAGACATGAGTTATACCAAGTTCTATAAAATTTATGTTCCTGGGATTTAATGTACAGATGTTAATTTTCACAAAGACTTGAGATACGGGAAGAGAGCGAAGGAGAAAAAGGATAAATACATAGGTAGCAGAAAACACTCTCGATACGAATAAGGAATAATCCTTGAGAATTAAGAAACAGTTGCGGGAGATTTTGATTTCACAAAGTGTTCAAAGATATTACTTTTATGAGCCAAAACAAAATAGTTTTTCTAATAACAACAAACCAAACTTTGCTAAAAAAAAAACATTGCAACTTTCAAAAAATTACTTAAACTTGACTAAACTCTTAACTCATCCATACATAAAAGAACTGAACGTTGACCAGAATGCTAATTTCACTAACACTCGCAAAATATTTCAGCACGGATGAAATGTTAATTTCCGGCAATGCTAACTTCACCAGGATTAGCAAACATTTCGAACAAATGTGCTTAATCTGTTTGGAAACTTTCTTTCTATTTTCATTCATATTTAAAGGTGTCTGGTTTCGGTTCCACTTTTATCTGAGTAAATGATCACCAGAACGTCAGCCGGGTAAGCTCAACCCTAAACTGTGGTGCTCAAACACAGCAGTGGCCTCCCCAGTAAACAGCTTAAACACAGGGTCCCCGGCTGGGATCGATCTCCTGCCATGTGAATGCTAGGCAAACACGTTATAATTGTACTAGCCAGGTTATTTATATTTATATATAAATAATAATTAAAGGGTTTACAGATATAAAGCCGCCCATGAATGGCAGAGGCAAGGGACAGTGACAATACCCTAGCTAGAAGAACAATGCCAGAGACTGATCATATATACATATGATCAGCCCCTCTCCACCTAAGCTAGGACCAGGGAAGGCAGATAGTGGCTACTGATGACTCAGCAGGTAGACCTATAAATTCCCGCAAACCTTCCATCCTTAGCTGGCAAGGAGGATGAGGTTGCAGACACTACATGAAACTATCGAGTTTGAGCGGGACTCAAACCCCAGTCCGACAGATTGCTAGACAGGGACGTTTCCACAATGTAGGCACTGACAACCACGATAAAAAAATTATCATCTTCAACAACAACAACAATAACAAAAACAACGACAACAACAACAATAATAATAATAATAATAATAATATATTTGGAAAGGTAAATGCCCATTCCCTAATCTGCGTAATAACCCTTTGTCACTTCATCCATTTATGCTAATTCAACTTCACGGACACAGCCATGGATTCCTTACTGATGCAAATGGCCTTATAAACGTCAGCTGTGATTATCATTGTCATGTGGGACCTTGAGCTGAATCTAAAATTCAACAGGAACAGTAAAGATAGTAAAAATTTTACCAATATTAAGAGCAAAATTATCCTTGCAAATCAAATTCGTCAATTAAAATATATATTGCTGGTAACATTCAACAACAATATTAGATATTGCAGTTACAATTATAAAAAAAAACGCAGTATAATTTAACAGAAATAATAAACATTTCTAACAAAATTTAGCATAAACATAAACTGCACAGCCAATATAATTAAACAAGAACAATAGAGATTGCAAATAAAATTTGACAAGCACAACCAACTCTATTGTAAGTTAAATTCAACAATGGTGGAATGCAAATATAGCCCAACCGGAACAATAAACATTGCAAATAAAATTCAATCCGAAAAAAAAATCCATTGCCATTAAAATTCAACAAGAACACTAAACTCCCCTGCAAATAGAATTTCGCACAAGAACAATACATTGATGTAAGCTCTGTACCCTCGATCCATTCTCGTCTTAATAAAACGTGTCAAAATTCGTCGGTGTTAGAAGCAAATTATACGCTATACTCCAGGCGAAAGAGAAGAGCATTTGTGTGCTAATGCAATTCTAGCTGCGGTCTGAATTAAAAAGGGAGGGAGAGGAGTGAGAGGGAAAGGTGAGGAGTGAGAGGGAAGGGTGAGGAGTGAAAGGGGAAAGGAAAGAAGAGGTTGAGGAAAGGGGAATGGTGTTGGAAATGGGGATGGAGTGGAAGGGGTATAACAATCATTTGGTAATTTTGTTACAAGGTTAGTGACCCTAAATTGAAGAGGTCGCAGAGGTTTGTAGCTGTGGAACTTTTAGAAGTTCAAACTTGCAGCGAATGATTTTATGCTGAACAGGTTAACATACGTATCTATTCATAGTTTATATATGACAGATATCTTTCAAGGTTGTTACTGATCTTAAGATATTTTGTACTCATTATTCGTTACATCTTATTTAGTTTATTTATTTCTTTATTTCCTTTCCTCACTGGGTTCTTTTATCCCCTGTTGGAGCCCTTGGGCTTTTACCATCCTGCTTTTCCAACTAGAGTTGTAGATAATAACAACAACAACAACAACAACAATAATAATAATAATAATAATAAATTGTTTTAATCGAAATACGATTTGTTGAAATATGTTAAATAGTAAGAAATTACTAAAAGGTTTTTTTTTTCTTTCTTTTATACAGACAAAGAACCAAACAAGTAATTGATTTTCCTTCAGAAACCCGAGTTGTCCCCTTTTGACTTCTGTTGTAAAGTCGGCGCTCTTATATTTTTGCCTTGAATCAGGACCCTCGCCTTAAGCTTTAAGCCCTCCCCCGAAGCTATAAGTCAGCATCACAGCTTGGGGCTTAAGTCCCGAAGCCTTGCCGTAAACCTTTTACGTTCCAGTCAGAATTCTACCTTTCGCTTTTCTTCGCTTGGAATAAGTCCTGCAATTTTTTTTTTTTCGGGAGATGTGCAAATACGTATTATTTTTTTTTACTTCAAATTTTTTATATTTTTATACATTTCCCTGCTGCCTACTTTTTTTCAATTATTCCTCCTTAGGAATTGTTATTACTTATTATTTAAGTCTATTTCTCACTATCACTTTAAATTAAATGTTTCAACCTTCTTTAATGACATTTGCTTTTGAACATAACATTATTGATAAATGCCTCATCTTTCCTCTTAATATAAATGCTCTTACAAGTAACACACAAAAAAAAAAATTAATAAATAAATAAAATAAAAAAAATAAAGTAATAAACAACTGTACTAGGACTAAAAAAACGGATTCAAAATATAGGTTTCTACACATTATAAAATCCGTTTATCAGTTAAAGATTTGTAAAGATACAAGATATTTATGATTAGCATATCAGATTTCAGTATACCCGTTGTATGTTATAATTTATTCTATAAATTAATAGATATATACTCTAAGATAAAAAAAAATCTTAATCATAATCTATATAAGGTACTTTAAATGATATAAATCACTATTTTCCGTTTCTAGGAAATTTGGCGAAATATCTACAAACAATAATTTTCACGTTGGGAAATACAGTTGAAGGAAAACTATTATACCGTTAAAAATTAAAACCCATAAGAAATTCTTATATTTAAACTTAATAACCTAAAAGTATGAGAAATTCTTATATCAAACCATTAATAATAAAAAAGTATAAGATATTCTAATGAGAAAACATCAATAATAAAAGTACAAGAAATTCTTGTATCAAAACCTTTAATAAATAGAGAAAATTTATAAGAAACTCTCATTTCATTGAAAACATTTAATAATTAAAAAAAAAAATACAAGAAACTCTTACGATATTGAAACCTTTAATAATAAAAAAATATAAAAAACTCTTTATCATATTAAAACCATTAGTCATTAAAAACTATAAGAAATTTTTATCATATTGAAACCAGATTGATTTACACAATCTAAACCATTAATTTCCGCTAACGAACTGGAACATAAGGGATTTATCTTCATCATGAGAAATCCTGATTGCAATACTCACTAACTAATTAACTCCAGGATGAAATCCTGTCCCCCGGGTCATTCTCGTTTTGGACGGAGATGGTAAAATATCGAGAAATGAAAATTACTGATTTTTTTTTGTATTATTATTATTATTATTATTATTATTATTATTATTATTATTATTATTATTCTTTTAATTCAGTAATCAAAGGAAGAGTATTTATCATTTGTCTTTAAATATCTGTAAAATATCGAAAAATTAAAATTACTGAATTTTTTGTATTATTATTATTCTTCTTTTAATTCAGTAATCAAAGGAAAGGTACTTATTATCTGTCTTTAGATATTTTGGGAGTATGTGTAAGTTCTTTATTTTTTATTATAAAATGATAGAATAGGAAATATGTATGTAAAAAATCGAAATTACTGTGTCCCACAATATCTGAATTGTTTTTATTATTATCATTATTCTTTTAGTTCAGTAATCAAAAGAAGGATATTTATTATCTGTCTTTCAATATTTTGGAAGTATGTGTAAGTTCTTTGTTTTTATAATAAAATGACAGAATAGGAAACATGTATGAAAAAAAATCGATAAAATACCTCCATATAATCTTAATTTTCATTTTGTGAATATATAAACAACATATACAACATATACACTGACAAATCTCACTGCTAAATAACCATAAATAAAAGAGCGTTTTCGTTATCCTCAAACCCAAGAGAATTATACGAGGAAAGATTCTTCATTGGACATTTATATTTCCACTCACCCCCCCCCCTCTCTCTCTCTCTCTCTCTCTCTCTCTCTCTCTCTCTCTCTCTCTCTCTCTCTCTCTCTCTCTCTCTCTCTCTCTCTCTCCTCAAATGATTATCCTGAAGGAAAATCCCGACTTTCATAAACTGTAACTTTGTGAAGATTGACATCATGGTGTTTACTTTATCTTGATTGATTTCATTGAATTTTAATCAAAATTGTACTGAATTTTTCAAAAGATGATACCGTTAATGGCCAAAACATTTGCGTCTGTGGTCAGTGTGATGAACTTCATGAACACATAGGGTATAACAAATGCTTGAGCTACACAAGACGATAACGACACATAATTATGAAGTTAACGATATGTTTGGTACAATATACTGATATGCAACAATAAATCTCATACATTGTATAGATACACACAGAGACACACACGCAAACATACACACATTATATGTATGTATGTACAGTATATATATATATATATATATATATATATATATATATATATATATATATATATATATATATACATATATATGTATATATATATTATATATATACAGTATATATATACATATACATATATATATATATATATATATATATATATATATATGTATGTATACATATATATATACATTAGATATATATATATATATATATATATATATATATATATATATACATATATATATATGTATATATATATATATATATATATATATATATATATATATATATAAATGTATTACAATGCAAAGAGACAGAAAGAGAGCAACATGGACATGGGCAGGACATATAATGAGAATGACAGATAATAGATGGACATCGAGAATAAAAGAATGGGGCCCTAAAGATTGCAAAAGAACCAGGGGAAGGAAAAGAATGCGATAAATTGAGGAACTAAGAGAGTTTGCCTATGTGAACTGACAAAGAACGACCTTAAACAGACTCAAGTGGAAGGACAAGTCTGAGAACATTGTTCTGCAGTGAACTAGTAACAGCTGAATATATATATATATATATATATATATATATATATATATATATATATATATATATATATATATATATATATATATATATATATATATATAAATATATATATATATATAAAACATCCGAAGATATTACCTATTCTTAAAAGTTAAAAAGCTGAAGAAATTTTATATATATATATATATATATATATATATATATATATATATATATATATATATATATATATATATATATATATATATATATATTACTTCTGCCGACAGCTGGCTCAGTCATTGACTTGGGGCTTTTATCAGTGAACGATGAAAATGCATGTCAATATAAATGGTAATACAATGAAAAAAAGTCAAAATTTAAATATTTGTGAAGAAAATTACACAAATGAAATTAGTTTTGAAGAATTATTTTGGAAAAATGGAACGAATTTCCACATCCAGACGAACCAATCACTTCTCCAGGATCCTCATCCGATACCCCGGGCAGCTCAAGCTGGGACGCTTTCCATCCTTCTCCGGATATGAAATAACGAAAATTCCGATGGTCCTCGATTCCTAGTATCCTCTTAGAGCAGCTTTTGTTACTAGTCATAAAATGGTATTTTTGCCAGTGATGTTGCCTTGATACAGTCCCACTCTCTTTTCCAAAGAAGTTCACGGTCTCGCTTTTACGATGAATATTTTGGTTTTGTTACTGTTCTCAGAATATTTTACTTTTCCTTGTTTCCTTTCCTCACTGAGGTATTTTCCCTGTCGGGGCCCCTGGGCTTATAGCATCCTGCTTTTCCAACTAGGGTTGTAGATTACCAAGTAATAATAATAATAATAATAATAATAATAATAATATAATAATATAATAACAATAATAATATAAAAATAATAATAATAATAATAATAATAATAATAATAATAATAATAATAATAATAATAATAAGACAGATCATCACGGCCGCGAACAGGTATGCTCGGAGCATAATTGTCTTCGCCTGAGGGGTATGTATTCACCCTTGTCGTCATTTATTTATATGTTTGTTTGTTGTGAGCAACTTTACATAAAAACTACTGTACCGATTTTGACCAAACTTGGTAGAAATATTGGGTATGACCCAAGGATGAATCTGTATCATTTTGGATAACGTACATCGAAGTACAAGTACGTAGCATTACTTTGAAAATAATCGCAATATTAAGTAAATGGCACATATTTTAAGTTTATTTTTTGTTTGTGAACAACATTACTCAAAAAACACAAAAGCAATTTCAACGAAACTCGGTGGGTATGTCAGTTATGACCGCAGAATAAATCCATCAGATTTTAAAGAAAATACATAGAAGTAAAAGTACGCAGTTGAATTACGAACAAAATAAGAATGCTTGACGTTGCGAAGGCATGCTCTCTACTAAATGTCCCTCTAGTTTGAAAGATTTTCCATCCTCTTAGTAGTCTCTATACGTATAAACTACTAATGGAAAACTTGCCTATCATAATTTTCATTA
>NC_090747.1:107403471-107415971 GCF_036898095.1 Palaemon carinicauda | reverse complement strand
AGCAGTTATTCATTGTTATATGTTGTAAAGTGAAGCATCCAGCGTGAAGAATATCCGGCCTTAAATCAAAGGGAAGGGCTAAAATGAAGACAGATGTGGCGCCTATTTGGATATAAAGTCATACAATATGAGTGACTTATTGCGTCGCAAATGCGGATGGCCATCGGCATAAACAGTTTACATGTCACTGGCTGATTGAATGGGTCGTATTTTTTATCTTGGGGGAAACAAAAGTTACTCTAGTAAATATATCTAGCGTTCAGGGAAAATAATTCTCGACTCTACATGAATCTTCTTTGTCGTTCAATGTATATTACCAAGTCTTATTCATAAATTTCTACTGTATTCTTTATTGTTTAACCTGTTTTAACAAATATTTTTACTCAAACCATTTTTGTTATTACTACTTCCCTCCACGTACTTTTTCCAATTTTAGCTACATACACCAAATGAATAAAAATCTACTCATAATTTACTACTGTATGCAATTTTTTTTAATCATTTAACATATTTAACATATTATATTTCTACTCAAACCATTTTTGTTAATACTATTTCCCTCAACGTATTTTATTTATTTTTTTTTTCTTATTTTGGCAATTATGTGTACATTTACCACACTGATAAAAATCTACCAATAAACGATTTTTTCGTGGCAACATTAATCAGCTTCGGGTAAACCGATAACGCTTTTTTTCCGTTGCTAGATTAATCAGGGCTGCCCTCTCTACCGGAAGTGGCAGAATCTAGGTATGGGTTGTCTCCGACCCTCTGCTGCTGCTAAACAGTATCACCACCTGCTCATACCATCGACGAATTTGCAACACATTGATATGTACGGAATTTCTCCTCCCTTAACATATGGGTCATGTCTGTATTGGAAATCAAAGCCAAATTCAAACGCAATGCCTTGTTTGAATAATATACCAGTATATATCTTTGTACAAAAAACACACACAATATATATATATATATATATATATATATATATATATATATATATATATATATATATATATATATATATATATATATATATATGTATATATATATAAGACCTTTTGCGTCAATAGGTGTAGGAGATGAGATATATATATCAATAGGTGTCAGAGGAGATGATATATATATATATATATATATATATATATATATATATATATATTCCACTAAATATTTGGAAGGCCCAGGCCTACGTGGCTGAGGACGATGAAGCGTGAAGTAGGAAAGGATGAATGGAGAGGTATTAAATTAAAAGCTCAAGATAGAGACGACTGGTGAAATCTAACCGAGGCTCTTTGCGTCAATAGGCATAGGAGAATATATATATATATATATATATATATATATATATATATATATATATATATATATATATATATCTCACCCACGAATGGCATTTAATACCGAATTCTATCTTGGGAATATATATCCACTTGGAATTCATTTTATGGTAACAGCTTCTGGCATGACCAAGAGAGATAGCTCAGTCGGTAGAGCCGTTGCTGGCATGGTTTCCGGCCCACAGGTGGGGGTTCGAATTTCCACCCGGCCAGAAGCTGTTACCATAAAATGAATTCCAAATGGATATAAATTCCCAAGATAGAATTCGGTATTAAATGCCATTCGTGGGTGATATTTACATTGATTGAAATCACGTGTGCTTGTGATATATATATATATATATATATATATATATATATATATATATATATATATATATATATATATATATATATATATATATACACACACACATAAATTTGCGTACACGCAATTTTCTTATATTTACCAGAAACATGGCAAATTGTCAGGTACGTTCCATGAATGGCCTTCGAATCGATATTGTCATTAGCTTGTCATTATTTGTAGGGTGACATTACTACCTGCGCGCAAATTACATCCTTTAATGTAACCAAGAATGTCAGTACACCGAATAGGGGATTAATGAGGCGGGTTATTTATAGCCAGGAGACCCGAATTGTTCTTGAAATTGAATGAGATTGATGATCTTTAGACCTCTTTAGTGTCAGGATTTTTCATAATATTTAAATCTACATTTGTTATATTTAGTTCAGAATTGTGATAAATTACAACTCAGAAGGCAGCATTCAGTTAAATCGGGTGAACTTCAAAAGGTGCAGCAAATGTTTTAATGTTGAACAGGCTGACATAAGTTTCATTATAATTTATATATGAAAGACCTATTTTAATGTTGTTACTAGTCGTAAAATATTTTATAATAATTGTTCATTACATTTCTTTTAGTTTATTTATTTCCTTATTTTCTTTACTCATTAGAATATTCATCATTGTTGAAGCCCTAGGCTTTATAACATCCTGCTTTTCCAACTAGGATTGTAACTTAGCTAGTAATAATAATATAAATAATTCAGTTCACAACAGCGTCATCTGTTCATAATTACAATATTCAGTTATTATTTGCATTATTTAACTAAAACAATTATTATTAATATTATTATTATTATCATCATCATTACTAGCTAAGCTACAACCCTAGTTGGAAAAGCAAGATGCTATAAGCCCAAGGGCTCCAATAAGGAAAAATAGCCCAGTGAGGAAAGGAAATAAGGAAATAAATAAATAATGAGAACAAATTAACAATAAATCATTCTAAAAACATTAACAACGTCAAAATAGATATGTCATATAAACTATTAACAACGTCAAAAACAGACATATTATATATAAACTAAAAGCAAGTAATTGAAAGGTCCAGGCTATAACTTAGATTATTAGTTCATGCCTACAACATTCATTAGATAATTACAACGTTCAGTTCATAAATGAAATATTCAGGTCGTACCAGAAACATCAGATCACATTCAATACGAAAAAGACAAAAAATATTCCACACTCAGCTCCAATATTCGCTGATAATCATTTTCTGCTCATTTCTGCGGCATTTCCTTCCTAACAGCGATATTCAGCTCAAATGAAAAATATTCAGTCTATGACTTCAGTATCCAGCAGCAATATTCTCCTGATGATTGCGATATTCCATTCACAACTTCAATAATACGGAATTACTAGAAGCTTACTGTACCGTTTCAATAATCCATCTAATTGAAATCCTACGAATAACACCGTTCAATGCGTTCAATGCGTCAATCTTTTTTTATGTATTTCCTTATTTCTTCAAATTAAAAGTATGTTTTTTAATATTTTTCCTCAAAATTCCTTTAAAAAATGTCTTTATTTGTGTTTGCTTAATTTTAACCTTAAAAGCGTCTTTTGTGTACTTTCTTAATTTTCTTCACCGAAACTATGGCTTTTCATGGCCTTTCTTAATTACCCTCATTAAAAGTATGCCTTCTTAAGTCAATTCCATAGTTTTTCCCATTAAAAGTACTAAATTAAAAACATCCGTAAATGTCACTAACGAAAAAAATATTTTTTTTCCATGTAATTTCTTAATTTCCTACATCGAAAATAATAAGTACCGTATGGCTTTTAATGTATTTAGTATTTTCTCTGTTGAACCGTAATAAAGCTACTTATAATTTGTAAAAAACACAAGATATTCCAGTCGACAGAAATGTTTTATTATTCTATTTGTTTCCATTTTCTTTTTAATTAAATCTTTTATACTTCTTTATCTTGTTTCCCTTTGGTATAAACTCCATAATCCAATCAACCTACGGCCTGGATTGAATCTAGGTAAGAAATCTTCCATCTCAATGATCTCTCTTTTGAATATCATATTCAAAACACGAGTTACAATGACTATGAATTTTTTTTCACTTGCTCTGCCAATGGCAAAGAAATGACGATACAAGGAGAAGCTGACAGCAGCGGATGATTCATGACCCTGTTCTGTTTATTCATTGCTTCTGCCAACGAAATTTTTTTTAATGGGGGGGAGGGGGATAATTTATCAGATGCAGGATCTCTTTCAAAAACATTTGAATGGAGGATTAGCATATTGCCATTGAGGGGAAATATTCGGTGGCTGCTTTCACTCCATTTCATTGAGTTTCAAGCCCCGTGGTGACCTATCTTTTTAAAAGGGTTAAAGGCCACTCCTGATCGGCAAGGTTAAGGGTCATTGACATTGCCCCATCGAGTAGGACAATGCCCTTGAGACTGACCATATATACATATGATCACCGCCCAAGCCCTACTCTCCACCCAAGCTAGGACCAAGGACTGCCAAGCAATGGTTGCTGATGGCTCAGCAGATAGGCTCCCCCAAACCCACCATCCTTAGCTCACAAGGATGGTGAGGTTGCAGCGTCCAAAGAAACTAACGAGTTTGAGCGGAACTCGAACCCCAGTCTGGCGTTCACCAGTCATGGACGTTACCACATCAGCCACCACAACCCTCTTCCGATTTCTCAGCGCCAATGTCCTTTGCTTATCGTGGATTGCTACTTGGGTAAAGATGGGATTCGAGTTGGCAAATTGAAGACTGAAATATAATAACTTCTAGAGCTATTTCACATCCACGCCTCGGACAATATAATCCAAGAGTAAGTCAACAGTATGTTGTGGAGGGTGTAAACTAGCCAAGAGAAGGCCTCATAAAGTTATCTCCTGATATTTGATGTAAACTGGAAATGTTACATCTTTACGAGCCAGTTACCCTCGCTAAGATTAAAAGCCGAGTAAGAACAATGTCATATGCATCAATGTAATAAAGAAAAAAAAAATTTCAGGCTTTTTTTCAATATAAACCGCAATTTTGGACTTCCTGTCATCCTACCTACGGCCAGACCACAGCCCCATATTGTTTCACCCAGTGGTTTCACCCGAGATTAGGGACGTACCTGCGGCGAAACCTTGCCATATTGACCGTGCCTTATGTTCCCGTCAATTTTGAGGGAAATTGGTGTACTTATATAAGATAAATCATGACTTTTGACATACTTGTTTACATTTTGCAGGAGTATGAGTTATCTTCTACGGGTGATGGCTTGCGGGTTATTCTCAAACCATTTCAGATTTTGTTATTTCTCTCATACAATTTAATCATTACCTATACATTTCCTTTCCAGATCCAATAGAGGTCCTTTTGCACTTAGTGTTCTGCTTTTCCAACTAATATTAAAAATTTTGTAATAGTAGTAGTAATCTCTTAGTCATGTTGAAAGTTTAATACGTAATAATAATATTAATATATGTATGTATATATGTATGTATATAATACATATATATATATATGTATATATGTATATATATATATATATATATATATATATATACACAGTATATATATGTATGTATGTATATATATATATATATATATATATATATATATATATATATATATAACTGAATATCTTCCTTCAACGCAAAAATTCAAAACCAAGCGTCAGCATAATCCAATGGATACCAGCATTGCTTCAACCTCAAAAACGTTATGGGTTTAGATTTAATACCATTTCTAAGTGTTGAGCGGTAAATAGGAAGCTCCTCACTAGTAGTTTAAATGTTACACAAACAATTAAATTCCGAAGTTTTACTGTAAATAGACAATAAATACCATCAGCCGTTGCTAGTCCACAGCAAGAGAAAGGCTTCAGATATGTCCTTCCACTCCCGTTGGTTTATCGTCTTTCCATAGCCGAAAATTTTCTTAGCTCGTCAATTCATCGTACTTTCTTACTTCCCTTGCTTCGTTTCCAATCTCTATGGACCCATTCTGTTATTCTTTTCATCCATCTATTATCTACCATTTTCCATCTCAATGAACATGGTACGGTCAATCAGTACTGTACATTAACGTCGTTTTGAACGTTTATTTAATGTTTTTCGTCGTTTTTTAACGTTTTTTTTTCAGTATGTCATCGTTTTTAAACGTATTTTCAGTGTTTTTCATCACTTTTAAAACTTTTTTTCAGTGTTTTTCGTCGTTTTTAACGTTTATTTAATGTTTTTCGTCGTTTTTAACGTTTCTTTTTTTAGTTTGTCATCGTTTTTAACGTCTTTTTAGTTTGTCATCGTTTTTAAACGTATTTTCAGTGTTTTTCGTCATTTTTAAAACTTTTTTTCTGTGTTTTTCGTCGTTTATAACGTTTATTTAATGTTTTTCGTCGTTTTTTAACGTTTTTTTTTAGTTTGTCGTCGTTTTTAAACGTTTTTTCAGTGTTTTTCGTCGGCTTTAAACGTTTTTTCAGTGTTTTTCGTCGTTTTTACAAGGACTCTCTCGATCTCTTTTTACTAATGATAATCCAGATGAAGATCCACTATAAAAACCCCATCTAAAAGTCCATTGGGATCGAAGAGTACAAAAGCAAGTTTCGGAAAATATTCAGCTTTTCAGGGTACAATTTGAATAACTGAATGGAGCATTTAAGCAATGACCCCAATTTCGAACGAGAGCGTACTGCATAGACGCCTGCTAATTAGAAATAGATATATCGGGGGACGGGGCAGTACTAATTGCAAATCTTCCTCATCGTGAAATATAAAGTTAAGCTTTTCCAGTGTTCGTTCGCTTCCTATTCAGGATTTCTCGGTAAAATAGCAGATAATGATAGTAATAGGGAAAGGCAATTTATTGCGTGTATATACAGTATGTGTGTGTATGCGTGTGCGAGTATAGATATACTGTATAATATATATATATATATATATATATATATATATATATATATATATATATATATATATATATATAGTGTGTCTCTACATGTACGTATTAATAAAGAAACAGACACAAAAAATGCATACTTATATATATATATATATATACATATATACACAAATATATATATATATATATATATATATATATATATATATATATATATATAAAATTTATATATATATATATATATATATATATATATATATAATAAATCTCACAGGGAAACGTGATGCTTAGATGGAAAACAACTATGCCAAAACTGAAGATATAAACTAAATCGCGACCAGGATCTTAAGAGCAGACGAAATATAAATTATTATGCTTCTTGAGGAAGTAAGATGTTACTTGTCAAAATTCACTGTATATTAATTTTCCCTTTGTTTCTTTTACATATATTTAAAGGTGTATGTGTACAGTGTTTAACCTCATGAATAAATATCTCACCGCACATATTTTTCAACCTGTTAATGAAACCTAATTACTCTGTTTAAAAAATTGCCGTAAAAAACGGTAAAAATCATGGAATAAACGTTGCCAGGCATTAAGGAGTGATATTACGGTCACCAACCCGTAAAGGAAAATAACTAAGTAGGGTAAAATTTTACTGAACAGTATATTTTTACATAAAATTTCCGATTAACATTACGGTTTTTCAACAGTGTACCAAGAACTTTTAAAAATCTCCTTTCTTGAATCTCTTCATTATTTCTAGAAAAATAATGTTAACCTGAACTACTATTTATATATTCTGAGATAACCTATACTAATTTTTCTTTTAATGAGGCGCATTTGCACCGACTCGCAGCGGTGCCCTTTTAGCTCGGAAAAGTTACCTATCTGATTGGTTAGAATTATCTTGTCCAACCAATCAGCGATCAGGAAACTTTTCCGAGCTAAAAGGGCACCCTTGCAAGTCGGTGCAAATCTGCCTCACTAAAAAAAACTGACTAGTTGGTAGATCATTAAAAGACTAACAAATTGGCGGAAAAACTGACTAGCTTGTGTATAGACGCTTCTTAATTTCTTCGCCTGAGTAAATTGGTATTCAGATTGACATCCGAGGTTCACAAAGGAAGTTACTAATCGCGTAACCTTTTGTCGAGCAGAAGAAAAACAGATTATTTCGTAGCGACCAACGAAAAAATATAGTTTAAATGTGAGAAATATATATTTTGTATGTTTTAATCATCTTTTTAAGCCAAACGTGAGAATTATCTTGCATTGGGCGACCTCAACGGGATCTATATGTTCTGAGTTTCTCAGCAAGTAACACAGATGCCTCGGAAACGATTTCCTCCTTTTTTTTTATCTCGTTAGCTAAACAGAATATTACTGTACCGATTTAGAAAAACAGTGAACATTCAAAATCATTTCATGTCCTTGTTAAAAGGGGCTTGATTTTTAAAAATGGCCCATGCCAATGACGTAGCCTAGATAGATCCTCCCTTTGTGGAGAAAATTGATCATAAATGAAGTACCTTGCATTAAAAAATGACATATTTCAACGACAGAGCCTAGATAGATCCTTCTTTTGTGGCAAAAGTTGATCATAAATAAAGGACCTTGCATTTAAAAATTACATATTTCAATGACGGAGCCTAGATAGACCCTCCCTTTGTGGAGAAAATTTATTATAAAAAAAAGAGCTTACATTAAAAAATCACACCTGTCAATGACGGATCCTAGATAGACCCTCCCTTTCCGGAAGGAACTAACTAATGGCAACTTCCTAAGCTGTTCTTTTATAATGCAATGAATATATCTTGGATGCTTTCATTCAAGGATTAAAACCTCATGGTTGCAATATAAAATTAAAAAACGACACCATCAACAATACCACGTTCCTAAAATTCCTAACTCCCCCAGAAGCCTTTCCTAATTTATGGTCTTCGCGTTCCAGTGTTTTTCATAAAATGGTTCTCTAGGGAACAGTTATCCCTCTTGGAAACTGCCATCTACGCAGTACGTTTCCTCTTTGTGTAAGGGGCTTTTGGGGTTTTGAGAGTCTGGAGTACTCGTAACTTCTACTTTGAATAAATGACCAACGGAAAATTCTCATACATGACGTTCCCCTTAGAGTAAGCATGTGTCTGTCCCATCTGTATTACACACAGACAGTTTAGAAACTTCAGGCCGCGAATCTCCCCCATATAATAAAGAGCAACGTGCCTGGCTATATATATATATATATATATATATATATATATATATATATATATATATATATATATATATATATATATATACAGCACACACATATATATATATATATATATATATATATATATATATATGTATATTCTGTCACGCTCAGTGGCATAGTCAGACGTATGACTACTAGGTGTCTCCCCGTCCCTCAAGTATGGAGAGACGGACTAGTCATACCCTGTTGAGAGGGAGTACCCAGAGAGGTACACTTGGAAACCACAATCTCACACAATTGTTGAAACTGCCATGTTGTAGTTAGGTATGGGGGAGGAGGTGGGAAGGGTTGAATCTGTCTGAGCGTGTGCTTATCTATCTAAATATTTAGCCGTCATTTTGACAGCTCGTACTCACTAGTTTATATCAGAGTTAAGTATGAATTACAGAGTAGCATTACGTGGTTCGTTCTCTTAATGAACGTATTTGGGTAACGTTCATTCCCTTCTCAGAGAATTCCTGTCAAACCTATTTTCCCACATTTCAAGCCACTGTGTTCGAGTTAGTTGGTTATTTGACTCCACGCTCAGGTGAGCAGAACAAACGAATCTGCCAATCAATCACGATTCCTTGCGTACTCTTTGTTTGCTACTTTGTTAAACTATGCTCTGATTGCTAAAAAAAAACAGAAAAAAAAGCCTCCAAAAATACAAAGCATATGTTTTCCAATGGTTCCTCTTGCTTGTGGGTACACTATTCTATCTTATTTCTCTTCCTCTTGTTTTGTTAGTTTTTATGGTTTATATAAGAAATGTTTATTTTAATCTAGTTACTGTTCTTAAAACATTTTATTTTTCCTAGTTTCCTTTCCTCACTGGGCTATTTTCCCCCTGGGCTTATAGCATCCTGCTTTCCCACCTAGGGTTGTAGCTTAGCAAGTAATAATAATAATAATAATAATAACAATAATAATAATAATAATGATAATAATAATAATAATAATAATAATAATAATAATAATAATAGAAAGCTTTCCCCTTATTTTAAAGAGAGTAAAGCCAATCCTTAAGCTGTCCTAACGAAAGGACGATCACTGCACCAGCCCTGTATAAATCTTTCAAAGGATAATCAGATTGGATATCCACTCCAGACCTGCCTGAGTAAAGGCAAACAAAATCCCATTAAACCCGAACTGATCAGGATGTACACAAATAACCCTGAAAACCTTCCCTTTCTATTGCTCGTTCACACTGCGATCTTATGGCTCGTTCTCCCTATCCTGCTCTCTATACCTCCAATCTCTCTCTCTCTCTCTCTCTCTCTCTCTCTCTCTCTCTCTCTCTCTCTCTCTCTCTCTCTCTCTCTCTCCTTGATGTATAATTCTCTTTTCCATCTATTTTGCTTAATCTATTCCTTTCAGGAACGCGTTTAACTATTAAAAATAGCCTTACCTTTTGGTTTTAATAAGTAAACCTAATTCTAATAACAGGACATACGAGGGTATTTACGTTATGTTTATTTTGTACTGATCAATAAATAAAAAAAATCTATTTACTATAACTAGGAGAAGAATTTCGTTCGTCTTCCTCATCAAATAAATAAATGTCATGTTCTCTCCAATCATGTATTAAGCTGCATTTGACAAGCCGTATTACTTGTAATCCTTACTCAAGTTACTTGTACTTGTCAGAGAGAGAGAGAGAGAGAGAGAGAGAGAGAGAGAGAGAGAGAGAGAGAGAGAGAGAGAGAGAGTTCATTGTAGATATATACTAACTTTTTGGAAGTCTAAAATTAATCAGATGTCAAAAAACGTGTTTAATAGCAATCAAAGTAAAGTTTTCCAACACATGCAGTAATGGTCAACGTCCTAAAAAAATCTAAGCCTATTTAATTTCCCTCTAAAATCTTCTTTAATAATTATAACTGCATAAATACATAAATAACATTTCTTTTCAATCTTTCGCCTATATTCATAAGTAAAATAAATCTGCTCGATGAATCTAAATTGCATTAAAAAATGACAAAACTAAAAGATAGAGAACAGTGGAGTTCAAAGAATACGGGAAATGCCTACTTAAAAACCAGCATTTATTAATACACATTTTCATATTTAAATAGAAAGGGAACTGAGAGTAGGCATCACAGAAATCAGCATCAATGACCTTAGATGTTAGGATGCCAGAAAACTTTCGATCAATCAATCAATCAACCATAGCAGGATGCAAAATCAACCATTTACAGTTTATGAAAGTTAGAAGAAAACATTTCTTTTCGGTGGGTATAAATTGCAACCAGGTTCATCTATGAAGATTTGTAACTAAATATAAAAACACTTCCCTTTTACACTGTAAATTTGCAATGATTACGGAGTTCCTTTACTGTTTCTGCGACAATTTTGAAAAATCTCTCACAGCTTCCGCTTTCCTTGATTCTTACAATCGACAGAAATTTGACCACACCACAGATTTGTCCTGCTAACTTTTCGAGTCATCTCTGTGTCTGTACTAGGTGTAAATATTAGGTTGTTTGTTTCATGAACCTATTATTATTATTATTATTATTATTATTATTATTATTATTATTATTACTAGCCAAGCTACAACCCTAGTTGGAAAAGCAAGATGCTATAAGCCCAAGGGCTCCAACAAGGAAAAATAGCCCAGTGAGGAAAGGAAATAAGGAAATAAATATATGATGAGAATAAATTAACAATATATCAATCTAAAAACAGTAACAGCGTCAAAACAGATATGTCCTATATCAACTATTAACAACGTCAAAAACAGATATGTCATATATAAACCATAAAAAGACTCAAGTCAGCCTGGTCAACATAAAATCCTTTGCTCCAACTTTGAACTTTGGAAATTCTACTGATTCAACTACCCGATTAGGAAGATCATTCCACAACATGGTAACAGCTGGAATAAAACTTCTAGAATACTGTGTAGTATTGACCCTCATGATGGAGAAGGCCTGGCTATTAGAATTAACTGCCTGCCTAGTATTACGAACAGGATAGAATTGCCCAGGGAGATCTGAATATAAAGGATGGTCAGAGTTATAATGTTCAGAGCATTTGAAATATCAATTAACTTTCACTAACGATCCGAGTCAGAAGATAAAAGAAAATCATCTGACACAACCAGAAAGACCACCCAACATTACATAAAAACAAACCCTTGTCTATACGTTATCTTTGACAATGACACAGGAGAATAAACGACCAAGCATTTGTGCAGGAATTTCTTGCGCTTGAGAGGGCGGCAGGCAGCTTCCATTGACCTCTGACCTCTGAAAGGTCATCCTCTTATCATGACACTGTGTAGCTCTAGTCTCTCTCAACATATGATTTCCTGCGTTCATGATAATAAAAATATTCGTTGTAAAAGACAAGTCTCTGTCTTTTGACGTTTGTGTAAAAATATGCACGATCTCAGTGAAGTAAATAAAAAAAAGTATGAAATTTTGTTTTCACATAAGAAAATAGGAAAATGCCATCAAACAATTACGTCCAACGACTAATTCCTCAATTGAAAAGCTGCATGATTTCGATTCTCGTGATGTGGGATAGAGCTCAAGCACTTCAAAGGGGAATTTCTTTTGAGAATATTAGGTTTTGTGATAGAGAACGTACCCAAAAACAGCTGAAGAACGCAAGTGTAATAAAGTGTAATAAGTTGTGATTTATACGCGGTAGATAAAATTTATAAACAATACATACATATACATATATATATATATATAT
>NC_090747.1:107393471-107395971 GCF_036898095.1 Palaemon carinicauda | reverse complement strand
TTTTAAATTAAACATTGCAATCGGATTTCACGACGTTTTTTTAAGAAAGCTAGGTTAATTTATATCATGTTTACATTTCAAATCAACACTCGGCGGGCTAAGATATGGCTACATACGCAAATAGTTGATTCTCTAGCAATTCTCAATTAAACCCACCCCCTTTCTCTTTTTCTTCGTTATTACATAAACATCTGTATTTAGCATGCATATATAAATTCATTATTTTCATTGCAATCACACATTTTCTTGAACAAATATCCAGTTTTTGTGTAACATTTTCTCCATTATTTTCATAGAAAAGCTATATTTGTACTTTAATAATACACCACATTTGTTCTTTGAACAAAAAACAAAACAAATCAGTGATTATTATTAACATACATGCATTGTTAAAGAAAAATAATATAACATGCAACAATCTTTCAAAAAAAACGCCTACTTCATCAAATATACAGCACAGACATTATGTTATCGATGGCAAGTAACAACCAGTAAACAAAAACAACAATCATTTAGAATGAAACCACCACAGAGTTCCCCTTCTTCCTTCTCCAATTTCTTCACTTTGTTTATGAATGATAATTCCCCGATACTGATGCTACTACTACCGCCAGCCATGCGAAGACGTAGCGTCCGAACAGCTTCGACCACCACGTGGAAGGCGTAATCATCATTATCCTCATCCCCTCCACTACCCTCCCCTCCCCCTCCAGTAAACCCCAAATCTCAACCCCCCTCCCCTCCCTCGTAACGGAGAGCAATAATGCAAAAACAACAATTCCAAGAGAACTTAAGCGGACACAAAACACAACCAAGAATAATTGTCACAATTTACATTTCCAGTAATTAACCAACGAAATGAAAATGATTATCATAATTTTCGAATTAATGTTCCCCATGAATTTATGATATCCAGCTTTTACATAAAAGACGGGAACAAGGAATCGAAAATAGAATGGCAAACGGATCGAATCAGCCATAATCTGTTACAACTTTATAAGTCTGAGGTTTACGTAATCACGACTTACCTTGATTTAGTTCTCTCTCATGCCTCAGCCAAGACACCACTTTGCCAGGCACAACGCCGCTGTTGCAAGCACCAACGTTCCAGGGAAAAGAGTAAAGGGTGTGTTTGTGCGTCTGTGTTTCCTCTGCGAAATCGTTCTCTCTTCTCACATGGGGTCGAGAAGTAGAAATGTTTCAATTTTTCTTACCTCTTGACTTTTACTTCAATTTCACTTTTCGGTAGCAAAAAAATAAGTCTTTCGTATTTATTATCCTCGTCTATTCTTTGTTTATATAATCAAAACACTTTTATTTTTTTATTACAACTTATTTCTATTCACTTTTCTCAGTTTATTTAAATGTTTCTTCACTTCTTTTCCGAAACCACAAGGGACATTTTCTATAACATATATAGGGATTTTATGTCAACAAAATTTCTTTTCAAACGTTGCTTCTTCATGAAGTGAGAAAAACTACAGCAAAAAAGGGAAAACAGAATTTCCTCTATGTCACTTTCCATTTTAATAAATGATAAAAATTATTTTTATAATTGTCAACAAACGTTAAAATAAACAGTTAATTTGGTTTTATTGTCCCTTTTTTTCTCTTACATCAAATACTGTCTCGTTGCCAAACCTAGAATTTAAGAATAAAACAGTGATTTATATACGTGATTTTTATGATTATATGTAAATAAATAACGATTAAATAACGATAAAATCACAATCAATGTAACTAAACGCACAGGAAGACCGATACACCGATCATTTCAGTTGTTACATAATTCCCACATGATTAAGAGTTCCATGAAATGGGAGAGAAAAAGAGTGAGAGTGAGGGAGAGACAGATCGAGCCTCGCCACTACCAAATCATCAACATCATGTGCCACATTTCATCACACGACGGACGCCGTCCCTCCGAAGGGATCACCGCCCCCTTTCTGGGGCACGTTTCCCCCCCCCCCCCTTCCTCGCTTTGTCAGGGGGAAAAAAGGGGAAATACCGGTCACGGTCGCAAATGGTCTCTCACTCTCCCCGGTCCCTTCGGGTTCACGGGTGAATAGCGAGTGAGAGGCAGTGAGAGACAGAGAGAGTGAGAGTGAGAGAGGGAGCAAGACACCCTCTCGGTTTACCTGCTACCGACACACTGCCTCCCTAAACCCTGGCTCACGATATTCAGACCTGGCCCATTGGGTCACTCACGCACGCACACACCTACACGCCTGCTCTCTCTCTCTCTCTCTCTCTCTCTCTCTCTCTCTCTCTCTCTCGGTCACGCACCTTCTGCAATGAAATGAATGCACTAACGAACGCGCCCATACATATCCATAAGAAATAGGCAAGATTTGCAATTAAAATTACCTAACATGAATAAGATAAACATCCACAACAGTAACTGGGTTTAATTATTCATGAAAACATTAAAAATGTCGAATGTTTTGTGGAAATTATTATAACAAGTAAAGAAAATAGTAGAAATTAAGAAACAAAAAAC
>NC_090747.1:107375971-107390971 GCF_036898095.1 Palaemon carinicauda | reverse complement strand
GTTTCCAATGATATTTTCTTTTTGCTTCAATTCAAGAGCAATTTATAGTATCATTTAATCTCTCTCTCTCTCTCTCTCTCTCTCTCTCTCTCTCTCTCGAGGAAAGGTTTCCAATGATATTTTCTTTTTGCTTCAATTCAAGAGCAATTTATAGTATCATTTAATCTCTCTCTCTCTCTCTCTCTCTCTCTCTCTCTCTCTCTCTCTCGAAGAAAGGTTTCCAATGATATTTTCTTTTGCTTCAATTCAAGAGCAACTTATAGTATCATTTAATCTCTCTCTCTCTCTCTCTCTCTCTCTCTCTCTCTCTCTCTCTCTCTGTACATAGCTCCATTTATCTCTTCTATGTTCCGATAATGACACCACAATAACTCACGTTCAAAGATATCTGAAAGATCATCCATATGCTTCTAGTCTCTTTACCGCTGGAACCTTTTGCTTTAGCTTATTCACCTTTTTATCACTTTTACTGTCTTTCCCTTATACGATATTTACGGTCATTAAATATAGACCTACCTTAAGCAAATATATCGAGATCTTAGATATAACAAGTTTATTTACTTATGCGTTGGGATATAAGAAGACTTTAAATTTTACATCGTGCTATCGATAAAAAATTATTAAATATATGGATTTATTTTTTTGGAGTAGAAGCAACGGTTGTCTGGTCTCTTAAAGGGTATGGGTGCTTTCATCCTTCAACAACTTTTGTAATTACATAGTATATTTTATTCCCTTTTCGTTCTGAAATAAATATATTCAACTGGATTTGATATTTTCATGTATGGGGCGAGCTACATATATGGTTACTTAAGAGATATTTACGGTGGATATGAAATACTAAAAATAGAAAAACAAATATAAAAACCAACTTAAAATAAAATCATGATCTGGACAATTCAATTCCAAAAAAAAAAAAAAAAAAAAAAAATACGAAAATTAGGGAACAAGTAATCGAAGTAAGAGGCAGTGAAGCAATGGATGAAACTTTATAGTCGTCCATTGTTTCATTAAAAATGTTGTCAACTTTTACCTTCAATAAGAAAGGGAAGTTGACAGAGGACGGGTGCCTTCCGAATCCTCCTAAGGGAATTTGACGTCCAATCCCTGTCCATGTGTAGGACAGGGGATAGGTTTTTTTTTTACCCAGTTGCAATGCTTAATATCTTTTAATCCATTCTCAGACAGGTGTCGAACTTAGACTTTCTTGAATCTACCTCCACGACTTAATAATGGAATCTTCTGGTAAACTTTACAGCATTCAATATAAAACACTAATATTGAAAAAAAATATGTAATAACAACAATGATAATAATAATAATAATAATAATAATAATAATAATAATAATAATAATGATGATGATGATGATGATGATGATGATGATGATGATGATAATAATAATAATACGAGCACACTTAAGCAATGCCAACTTTGATAAAAATCATACAAATGATATATATACTATATATATATATATATATATATATATATAGAGAGAGAGAGAGAGAGAGAGAGAGAGAGAGAGAGAGAGAGAGATTATACGGCAAAAGTGTTATTTAGCACCTATTCAATTCTACGGACAAAACTACGTATATTTCACTATAAATGCAAGAAGAACTGGAACCCGTCAATGATACACCTTAATAATCACACAATAAGAAGTCATAGTATAATCAACAACAAGAATTGGAGATTTCAGACCTCCGCAAATGAATATTGCCAACATTTTATTCAAATCTCAATTACAAATATAATACAACCTTTATTTTCGTACGATTTGAAAATTACACTCGAAAATTTATCTTTCATGAATGGAGAATACCTCGCCAATACCTTGTTTTCTTTCTGCATTAAAATAAATAAGAAATATCGTCATTAATATAATCAGTGCACTTTATTTATATTTATATTCCGTTTACAATTGCTAAAACATTTAATAAACATATCCATACTGACAAAAGCATTCCTCAAAATTATGACATTACTTTATTTATCTTGAATACCAAAATAAACATAAAAAACGCTATCTTAAATGATTGAAGTGAATTTTATATTTCTACGTATTGTACTATAAGACCTAATCCAAAATTAGAAACTACAAATTCCAGAACGTATCGTATAATGACGAACCTGTAAAAGTACTTAGCTCACACAAACCCCATACAAAAATCCATTGAACCTGTAGAAGTACTTAGCCCCCATCAGCACCCTACAGAAAATCAATTGAACCCGTAAAAGTACTTAACTCTCACCAGCCCCATACAAAATCTATTGAACCTGAAAAAGTACTTACAGTAGATCCACCAGCCCCCCTTACAGAAAATCCATTGAACCTGTAAAAGTGCTTAGACCTACCAAGACCCCTTACAGAAAATCCATTGAACCTGTATAAGTACTTAGACCCACCAGGCCCCCTTACAGAAAATCCATTGAACCTGTAAAAGTGCTTAGACCTACCAGCCCCCCTTTACAGAAAATCCATTGAACCTGTAAAAGTGCTTAGACCTACCAGCCCCCCTTTACAGAAAATCCATTGAACCTGTAAAATTACTAAGCCTACGCACCACCCCCACCCCTACCCCCCAAAAATAACCATAATAAAAAAAATTCATAATCCTTATTTTATCCCTTACACCATTAGCTATATATCTAAAGTGGATAGCCCATCCCTTAATCACTCCTATTTCTCAAATGATTTAAAAAGCGTCCTTTTAATGGTAGCGTTCCTCCTGGTAAGACATACAACGGAAGCTCCTGCGTCATCAGGACACAAATCATCTTGACAAATGACTGGGTCCGTTTGAACAAAGCTCAGGCAATTAATAACCAACACGAGATGATGGATATTTATAGCTGCTGTTAAGCAGTGGATGACTTGAGTGAGCGTATTTTATTCTAAACATTCTCCCACTCATTGCGTTTGTATTATATTATATATTATATTATATATATATATATATATATATATATATATACATATATATATATATATATATATATATGTATGTATATATATACACATACATACATACACACACACACACACACACACACACACATATATATATATATATATATATATATATATATATATATATATAATACATATATAACATTAAGAAAGGCAGTCGTTTCTAGTCAACTGCAGGACAAAGGCCTCACACATGTCCTTAGTCATGTATGGGGTTTGGCCATTTTCATCACCACGCTGGCTATTAGGGATTGGTGATGGTGGCAGACTTTTTAGACTAATCGCTCGTAGCAAATCAACCTAGTATGTGACCCTGACTAGTACAGCTTTGCTGATCATGGCGATACACAATCCCTTTCACCACGTTACGGTATCCCCATTCATATATGCACATACACATATATATATATATATATATATATATATATATATATATATATATATATATATATATATATATATATATATATATATATATATATATATCACTGAAAATTGTTCATTTTAAAAAAAATTTCAATAATAACTGGATAATATTATCATTACCACATTAACATTATATATATTTGAGACGTAGATGAGAACCATAAGCAGAACCTGTCACATATGCCTACACAAAGGGCTCCTCACAAGCGATTCGGACCTATCCCTCCGCCCTCCTCGATCATCACACATTGCACCACTCACCTCTATTTCATCGCCACCAGAAATGCACTAGGTCGTTACCCAGCTATTGAGGCACTCGTTTTAGATGCCTTCTTCATAATGTTTATCAATTCATTCTATTTCTTTTGTCTTCTTGTCTTCAGAAGACACTTTGGAATTGCACCCTATCATCATAATTTTCTCCATATTACCAAACCATCTTGAAAGATTCTGGCCCAATCGTTCACTTGAGCTCACCTTTTTACAACTCCTTTCCGGATCTCTTCATATCTCACTCTTCTTATAGTGCATATATACTTCGTAGACAGTTAATCTCTACAGCTTCATAACTTTCTTTAATTACAATTTACTACCAACACTATACTTCCATAGAAAGGTAGGTTCACTAATCCCTTCATACATCTCAATTTTTGCTTCCGCATACATTCTAATTCCCTTTCAATATTTCTAACACTTCCTTCCACCTTTCATGCTCCACCTGTTCAGCGTCTGAACTGGTCTCTTACCCAGACATCATTCTAAATAATCACTCCATAATTGTTCATAAAAAACTACCTCAATTATCTGTCTACCTCAACGTTTACAGTATCAAATTTCCAGGCCCAAATTCACATTCATAATGTTATTCCAAGCCAGACGGCAATTCACTTACGTTTTCCCTCGGCCACCACAATGCTTCACTTTCATAAAAAGATTGCAATTCCCCTCACTATCCTATCAGCTGTATCCTAATTTTTCAACACACTGAACAACATTGCCTTGCTAATGATTCAATCATTAGTCTTTTTGTAGTTCTGTGGATGTAACATACAGTTTCTTCTTTTTAACTTTCAATCTTCTTACATGCACTTGATTGACGCACCCTCTTCCTTGTCAAAATCCACGTTGTTCTTCCCATATCTAGCTACCAATCATTAGTTTTACTTGGAATATGAAGTACTGTTATACAAGTATGTTATTAAATATAACTAGTAAATTTAAAAAAAAAAAATAGTAATATATGCACTAACTTCAGGAGTCGATCTTAATATAAAAATCAAAAAAACAATATCAAATACAGAATAACAATTTATAATAATCCTCATTTGGCAAGGAAAATAAAGTACAAAATCGTGTTCCACAACTACGAGGTCAACGTGGAAAACTAATATAAAATCAAAACCTTTAGTAACATAAGCACTAACTTCAGGAGTTAATTTTCATATAAATAAGAGGAAAAACAATGTTAATTACAAAATAATAGTTTAGAATAATCGTCACTTGAAAGAGAATAAGTACAAAAGCGTGTTCCATAACTACGAGGTCAAAGTGGAAAACTGGGTCAGTAGCGCTGCCTGAGATTCTGTATAATCTGCGTGGACCAACACCTTCCAAGCTTTTCCCCTCGCCCTGTCCCCCAACACACAAACACCCCCCCCCCTTCAATCCCTGCCCCTCTCTCTCTCCCAACCTAACCCCCCTCCCCCCGCCAATCTAATTCGTAACAATGCTCACGTAGGGCCGGCCATGTAAGCGCGAATGTAAGTTTTAGTCGCCATCCTCCGTAAAGTGGTTGTTTTTGCTCTCGGACAGGTCTTGCTTCGAAGGTTTCTTCCTTCGTCCTGGCAAAATTGACGATTGTAACCGAGTTTGGGAATTCTTCTTCTTCTTCTCCCATTTGACCCTTTTTTCACAGATACATCCAGCATGACAAGAACGCTGCGAGCCAGGAGTCTTGTTGACCGTGTTTTCTAATTATTCATTTATAAGCATTGTGAAGACAGAGAACACTGCTTGTTAATAGGTTGAATGAAGTTTTTGAATTGAATTGTTCATAGATTATTCATGGATTTTATAGAGATTTACGCCAACTCCATACTTTGAACTAACTATATATATATATATATATATATATATATATATATATATATATATATATATATATATATATATATATACATATATATATATATATATATATATATATATATATATATATATATTCAATCTTCCTGTGTAATTTATATATGTCCATTAAAATCAAATATTCGTTGCTTATTTTCACCCGGTTATAAAGCATCTTACGAATAAGACATTGCCAGTAACCTATTATTCCTAAAACAAATATATAAAACCTTCTCAGTAACTACCGTTCTTGCAACTACTCTGCTAAATCTAACTTTTTACATTGTTTTTCCAATACCATTTTATGTTCTATATCAATCCTTCAAAATGCACATATTGTTGTACGTAACATATTGGAACACTTTCAATTCAATAACTATAAAATAAAGTTGATTCAACAATACCTCCTGTCATCCAAACCAATACAAATATATGCCACGTAAGGAGAGTTTATTCAAACTTTGGCCGATGTGGTAACGTCCCTGAATGGTGAACGCTTGACTGTGGTTCGAGTCCCGCTCAAACTCGAAAACTCGTTAGTTTCTTTGGTCGCTGCAACCTCACCACCCTTGTAAGCTAAGGATGGGGGCTTTGTGGGGAGCCTATAGGTCTATCTGCTGAGTCATTAGCAGTCATTGCCTGGCCCTCTTTAGTCCTAGCTTGAGAGGAGTGGGGACTTGGGCGCTGACCATATGTATATATCCCAGTCTCTAAGCCATTGTCCTGCTTGATAGAGCAATCCCTTGTCTCTTTAAACTATTTGATAGTATTTACGTTGGATCCCTATATTTCCATTACTTAATCTGCTCTATCGTTCCTCCCAGGATGTCGGCGTCAATAATCATCGTTGAAGAGACGCCAGGTTATACTGCTACCTTGAGCAGTAATGATTCAACTCAAGCACTACCATATTTGCTTTTTTTTCACATTACTTAACTCTTTCCAAATTAGGCAATTTTACAATACTTGTTGCTTTGACATTTTATCCATCAATTTTGTTTTCAGCTCTTGATTATATTGGGCAAGTAAAATCTACTGACAAGCCTTATTATTTAGCCATAAATTCAAGAGACAGTGTTGACTTTTATCTACTTCAATTGCTCCCAGACTTGAATTTACGTTCGATGATGTTTCAAGATCAAATACCTTCTACCCATATGTCTTACATTACTAGTGATTTCCATTTGAACCATTGTCTAAGAAACTGACTAATAATTTATGCTGTAATTTTGCATTACCAAAATTTACGGGTGGCAGGGATCATGAAAATACGCGATGTAAACAGCTTCTCTGAAAATACAACACTGACCTCTTATGAAAGCATTCTTAATCTTATTGCTGATTTAATCTAAATATTCTAAAGGTTGAAATTAAATACAGATAAAAATATTAAAATCTATAACGGAAAAATTTTGTAATTAAATAGATAAATATATTGAGGGGTCTTTTATCTATATTTAAATGAATTTATGTGTTACTGTATTGCTTATCAGACATACCAATAATTTAGGAAATTTCTTGAAATATGCTAATTTTTCCTTAATGAAAAATATTCACAGGAAAATGTTACATGATCATAAAAGATGTTATTCTTTTACATAGTCAAATTTCATATTAATTTCAACGTATCTTGGAAAATTGCTGTTGCAGCCTTTCCTAACCTTTAGAAAAATACATATCGCAAGTCACGTCCCTAATGAAGCCCTTTTTTAGATGTTATCTCGCAAATGAAATAAAAAAAAAAATCCAGAAACCTACTTGCATGCAAAGCTTTGTACGTGATTTTCTTCTCTTCTCAGTGAAACGGAGCTCGAGTCACGTACCTGGCGTCCAGCATACTCTTAATTAGCGTGATGCGAAGACCGCCTCATCAGAACAGGTTCATTTTGATAAATGAAAAGAACTTCACTTCATTCAAGATTCTTTTTTTTTGTCTCGGAGATCGCAGCTTGTGATTAGTAAGATGGAAAAGTCTGGATGACTTTCATTTTCGGCTGTGAGCTTAATTGTTTGCGTTTCGTTGCTTTGCAATCTACGATTGTATCATGTTCCGGAGGTTTGTGTATCTAAGTTTAATTATGAGGAGAATGTGAATTATGAATATTACGGTAATGTAAAGGAAAATAAAAGTAGATTCACTTTTAATGGTATTTCTACGGAACTAATCGTTCCTGTATAGATAAGTTTCTACAGAAAAAAAAATAGCTTCTATATAAGGGACGTTTCTACAGAACAAATCGCTCCTATATAAGGGAAGTTTATACAGAACAGATGGCTCCTATATAAGGGAAGTTTATACAGAACAGATAGCTCCTATATAAAGGAAGCTTATACAGAACCAATAGCTCCGATATAAGGGAAAATTATACAGAACAGATAACTCCTATACAATGGAACTTTCTACAGAACCAATAGCTCCTATATAAGGGACGTTTCTACAGAACAAATCGCTCCTATATAGAGGAAATTTATACAGAACCAATAGCTCCTATATAAGGGAAGTTTATACAGAACAGATAGCTCCTATATAAGGGAAGTTTCTACAGAACTAATCGCTCCTATATAAGGGATGTTTCTACAGAAGAAAATAAAATCGATCCTATATAAGGGAAGTTTCTACAGAACAAATCGCTCCTATATAGAGGACGTTTATACAGAACAGACAGCTCCTACATAAGGGAATTTTATACAGAACAGATAGTTCTTATATAAGGGAAGTTTCTACAGAACTAATCGCTCCTATATAAGGGATGCTTCTACAGAAAAAAAAATCGCTCATATATAAGGGAAGTTTCTACAGAACAAATCGCTCCTATATAGAGGAAGTTTTTACAGAACAGATAGCTCTTATATAAGGGAAGTTTCAAGAGATCAAATCGCTCCTATATAAGGGAAGTTTATACAAAACAGATAGCTCTTATATAAGGGAAGTTTCTACGGAATAAACTGCCCCTATGTAAGAGAATTTTCTACAGAACAAATCGCTCCTATAAAGAGAAGTTTATATATACCAAATGACCCCCATATAAGGGAAGTTTCTGGGCCATCTTCGATTCTATTATGATACGGAGGCCCCTGTCGTATATCAAAGGTTTGATAATAGGCTAATAAGCTTTCGTTCAATGAATATTGGTCATATAAATAAACAAAAGCAGATTTGCTTTTAAATAACAGATCGTTCATATTTAGAAAACAAAGCAGGAGGAGCAAAAAAAAAAAAAAAGTTAATATTTGCACAAAAAAAAAAAACACTTAATTAAAACTAAGGTTGCTGGGTGCTTTAGCGTTGTAACGAAACCTCTTCACCGTTGATTTCACGAAAAATACTAACAGAATTAACCTTATATATCTATCTATATATATATATATATATATATATATATATATATATATATACATATATATATATATATATACATATATATATATATATATATATATATATATACACACAGTATATATGGTACTTGAGCATGTTACTCTAAGTTTATAATGAAGAAACAATGTCTTCATGGCGTTCAAAAAATCGAAGATAGGTTCTCTTCACGCAAATTGTCCTCCGGATCGTTTTCAGAATAACATATTTAGGTTTGCGGTTTCACGTCCGCATATTGGCCATTATTACAATTTGAAAACGCACGCTCTCCCAACGTAAGCGGACATATGCATACACCACTACTGTTATATATCTTCCTTTATTTCCGGGGCTATCACTGCTTAGAGTGGGCAATACTCGTAATGGAATTTCTTATGACTGTCATTACCTAGGAAAAAGGAGGCTATCGTGGCAATCTTTCGCCAGAGGAAGCGTGTGAAGTTTTCCATTAAAAGTTTAATTAAAAGTAGAACGATATCGGAAACATTTGGGACTAGAAGATTCTGTATTGCTTATTTCGCATTTCTGTCGCAACCCGAGAAGTTTAAAAAGACGTTAAGAGATGTATTTCGATTGTAATCTCTGCTTAAAGATTTGTCTTAATTATTAATTTTTTTTCCATTGCCTAAACTCAAGTGAAGTTTGTATATTCAATACCAATTTGTTTAGCATGGAATTTAGAATAAAGCTTTATTGAATTGCATGTAAATCTTATCTTCATTGCATGATTTATATTATATAATTTTGATATTACAATATTGCGTATAATATATTATTGCATATTTGGTGTTCTATCGTAAAAAAAAAAAAAGTGCATTAAAATGTGAAAAAAAAAATATTTAATCGAACTGTGTTCCACAAAAATCTTAGCAAAGATACTTGACCTACCGTTGGGAAAAAAATAAAATATGAAAATTTAATGTTCAATAATTAAAAAAAAAAAGTAAATCTTAAGAGAAATGAAAAAAAAAATATTCCAAAGATTAATACCATTATTACTGTCATATCTTAAAGCCTAATATAAATAAAAATAAATCACATATAAATAATATTTCTGGCATATCTTAAAACAATAGATATAAATAAATCACATATAAATAACATTTGGGACATATCTTGAAACAATATAGATATAAAAAATCACATATAAATAATATATATGACATCTTTATCCATAATATAGATATAAATAAATCACATATAAATAACATTTCTGACATATCTTAAAACAATACAGATATAAATAAATCACATATAAATAATATTTCTGACACATCTTTATCCATAACATAGATATAAATAAATCCCATATAAATAATTTTCTTTCCACAATACCATAAAATTCATATAAAAAAACAGAAATAAAAAAGGGTAAACCAGGACAGAGGAAATCCATAACCTGACCGGCTATTGCTTTAGCCGGGCTCGATCGCTATGTTGGAACGCTCAAAGAGGGGCCTTGTTTATGACCATTGATGAAACCAATATTCCGACCTTTTTTTTTATTCTTCTTCTTCTTTTTCTCAATGTTTTTCTTTGCTTTCCTTTTCGGCTTCATTTTTAGTTGTTGCTGCTTTTGCGGATGTTATTTAAAAACAAAACAAAAAAGGGATAGTTAATAGCAAATAAACAGCTAATTCAAGAGAAATTTTGTTATTGATGGTTTTATTCATCTTTTTCTCTATGTTTTTCTTTGCCTTTTGTTTCATTTTTGGTTGTTGCTGCTTTTGCGTTTTATATTTTTGTTATTTAAAAAAGAACTCATTTATGGTGAGTAAATATCTAATCAAATAGAAATTATGTTAATTATGTTGAGTAAATATCTAATCACATAGAAATTATGTTAATTATGGTGAGTAAATATCTAATCAAATAGAAATTATGTTAATTATGGTGATTAAATATCTAATCAAATAGAAATTATGTTAATTATGGTGAGTAAATATCTAATCAAATAGAAATTATGTTAATTATGGTGAGTAAATATCTAATCAAATAGAAATTATGTTAATTATGGTGAGTAAATATCTAATCAAATAGAAATTATGTTAAAAGTGAAATTATGTTATAGTTTCCTATATATAATAGAGCAAGTGTCTATATGATTATATATTTTCTTGGGTGGGAGGACGGAGAGTGGTCATACCCTGGTAAAAGGACATGTGTGCGTGCGAATTTCTATCGAACTATTTAGCCGTAATTTTTGTCTGGTCACGTACACTATTATACCGCATAATATGTCGTTTTAAATTTTGTTGTAACTGATACTTTACATAGACACTCAAAATTGAAAATTTTTAAAGGATATTTTCTTTTCATTGCATATGTTAGAAAACAAAGCATTTCATTACACCACTTACATGGCATAAAGAAAATCTTCTTTACATGATAAACATCTTTAAATAACTTTCTTGACTTTTTATTACACCTGGAGGCTTTACATAATATGTCTGTTAGTTAAAGAAGACCCATCTATGTTTTAAAATCTCAAAAAGTGATTATAAATTAAGGTATTTCAACATTGGCCAGCGATGTAATAACTACTCTTGAATATATATATATATATATATATATATATATATATATATATATATATATATATATATATATATATATATATATATATATATATATATATATATATATATATATATATTGCGCCTCACTTTTTAAATGAAAACATAAATATTTCAGACGTTGCTTGTTGATGTATTAAAGTCATTCTAATCAAATGATGCAATTAATATTTTAAAGTTATTTCATGCGCTGTATCACATTCTGGACAAGTAAGTATTAGCAGAACACCGTACCTCTGATGGAATAAAATTTTAGATTCACTAAGAATAACACAAGTAGCGTTTTGGACTTCACTTTTCTCCCAAAACCCTTTGACTTATTAATTGAAAAGTAAAAAAAAAAAACAATGCTATGACTACTATCCCATGTTTTCATACATCAAACAGAAAAATAAATCAAGGTACAATAAACTGCTGTGGCCTGATTGGTAACGTCTCTGCCTGGTGTTTGCCAGACGGGGGTTCGAGTCCCGCTTAGACTCGTTAGTGGCATTAGTGTCTGCAACCTTACCATCCTTGTGAGCTAAGGTTAGGGGGTTTGGGGGATCCTATAGGTCTATCTGCTGAGTCAGCAGCAGCCACTGCCTGGCTCTTCCTGGTCCTAGCTTGTGTGGAGAGGAGGCTTGGGCGCTGATCATATAAATATATGATCAGTCTCTAGGGCATTGTCCTGATTGCTAGGGCAATGTTACTGTCCCTTGCCTCTGCCATTCATGAGCGACCTTTAAACCTTTAAACCAATAATTCAAAATGTCTAAAGAGCATAATTGCAAAACCACGTACCTCTGAAAGGAATAAAATTCTAGAGTCACTAGGAGTAATATAAGCAGCTTTCAACACTAGACTTTCTCCCAAAACCCCGAGATTTATTAAATGAAAAATCGATGTAATGACTACTATCATTCATCACATGTTATCATACATCAAACAGAAAAATGAATCAAAGTACGATAAACTGACAATGAACCAATAATTCAAAATGTCTAAAGGGCAAAATTCCGCCCTGTAAGTAGTCCAGATTTATCACTGCGGGCTATTAAGGGCGTAATTCCCTTTTATTTCTACTGTAATCCAGACAAATGGACAGCCAAAAACGCTGTTCGTTCTGTGTCGAAAGAAGGGAAGAAATGAAAGCAGTGAAAAGAGTTCGAAAATCAGATAAATGTCCAGATTCATGAGGGAGATCTGAGGGCAGATTTTCATTTTGGTATTTGTAATTTTCGTTTATTTTCTTATTTCGTTATTTCACTTTCCACTTGCTTTTTTAATAGAAAATTTATGGACCCGAAGACATCAACAGATATGGATCTTGAAAGTAGAGGTACTCAATATACGAACATACATTAATATATGTATAACACATATGTATAACATATATATATATATATATATATATATATATATATATGTGTGTGTGTGTGTGTGTGTGTTTATGTGTATGTGAAATCTCATATTGCTTTGACATTTGAAAACCATTTTTAAAACGAGTTTATACCAGTGGCAGAGATTGGATCACCAACGGAAACTGACGAATCACTTTTAAATAATTTTCAAAAGCAGGGGAATCTTTAGTCTAGAAGTAAATAAAACTTGGAATCCTTAATTCTTCGAATCGGCTCCTCTTGCAAATGCTTAGTTACCAACAAACTTGAGAAAGAAACGAATGAGAAAAAAAAAAAAAAAAAAAAAAAAAAAAAAAAAAAAAAAAAAAAAAAAAAAAAAAAATAGAGGAGTTACTTTTAAATTCGAAAAACATGTTTTTGAGATAGTCACAATTCAAAATGATCGGGCACATGCTCTCTACGTGCAAATATAATGGAAATGTTAATTTTGGCAAAATATAATGTAAAATTCAATTTCCTTTTTAAGCAAAGTTAGTTATTATTACGGCCCTGCCTATTTCAGTTTTACCATTTCCAGAAATTCATAACGGTCGGAAAAAACGATACAATACCATACAGGATGATATATATATATATATATATATATATATATATATATATATATATATATATATATATATATATATATATACATATTCATACTGTATATCTGTATGTGTGTGCAAGAGCATGTTTGAATTATATTTCCAGTCATTCTCCCTTTTATCATTAGAGAAAATATGCCAGTTCCATAGATTAGTTCCGCACTGTTTCTAAAGGGTATCTAATATAAATTAGGCTCGTTGCCCTGTGCTTTCATAAACCTACGGGTTACAGGTCACTAAGAGGAGCATTTGTGGATTGTTTTTATCCCTCCTTTGAGATCATTGATTCACAAGACACAAGTGGTAGTATTTTTTTTTTCTTCAACACAAGTGTTCTCATTAATAATACAAGTTTCCTTTTCGATCACATGTCAGCATAGAACTTAAATTCATTTATTCTTTTATACTATTATATAACCTATATTTAAAATCTATTTCTTAACAATAACAACAACAACAACAAATGGCCCCGTTATAAGTCCACTGCACGACAAAAGCCTGAAAAAATGTCATTATTCATATCTGCAGTTTAGCCAGTTATCATCACCAAGCTGGTCAACTGCGGATTGATGATGTGGGAGTCTTTTATGTGATCGATCACAGCAAACCAACCTAGTATGGGTGGCCCTGACTAATACAGATTTGGTGATCATGGCGATACACAAACCCTTTCACCACGTTAAGGTATCCCAACTATTTCCCCATTAATAAGGTTTTGTCTTTCCACCGACATAATTTAGTAAACTATTCCCAAACAATTAAGGTGTCTCATGTAGTGACTTGGTGGTAACGTTCTTGCCTGGTGATTACCAGACTGGGGTTCGAGTCACGCTCAAACTCGTTAGTTCCTTTGGTCGCTGCAACCTCACCATCCTTGTGAGCTAAGGATGGCGGTTTGGGAGAGCTTATATGTTTATCTGCAGAGTCATCAGGTGCCATTGCCTGACCCTCCTTGGTCCTAGCTTGAGTGGAGAGGGGGCTTGGGCGCTGATCATATGTAATATGGTCGATCTCTAGGGCACTGTCCTACTCGATAGGGCAATGTCACTGTTCCTTGCCTTTGCCATTCATGAGCGACCTTTGAAACCTTCAATATAACTCATAATTCTTAAATGATATTCAATAACGATTCCAGGATTTATTGTGAAAACAAAAACTGCCAAATTCTAATCCCATGGAAACGGAATCGACCTTCCAGAGGAGGGGAAATGGCTGCCATATTTCTCCTGGTTGTCAGATTGGACTGACAATACCAATTCCTTTTTTCTTTCCCTCTTTTATTCATTTGATTCTTCTTCACTTTCCTATTTCCTTTGTTTTGAATCCTTTCTGTTTTCTCTTCATTAAGAATCTTACCTCTATTTATGATTTGGGGATATTCAGTAATGTGAAAGTATTAATTTTCCATAATCTACGAATATTTGAGAGTAATAAAGTGTAATGAGTAATCTAAAGTACGTCTTTAATATATATATATATAAAACAGAAGCTGTTACATAGGTTGTCCAACCAGTCATCTTATTTTCAGTTTCTGTTTT
>NC_090747.1:107358471-107370971 GCF_036898095.1 Palaemon carinicauda | reverse complement strand
TTTATACTGTATGTATATATATATATATATATATATATATATATATATATATATATATATATATATATATATATATATATATATATAATGCAAACAAAGCAATTTCTAGACTCTACTCAGTAACAATGAAAACAACCCTAATGAGGTAAGTAGCTAAAAACCATTTCGAATATTCAGGTTCTTTGAGTGATTAAAACTAACGAGCAAATTATGTTACATATTTGATCATATTCCCATGAAATTAAAAAAATATGACATCATCTCTACCAACTTTACCAGTACTAATTGAATTACGTCTAAAGGTTATTGATTGCAATGGAAAAAAATAAATACCTAAACATACAGAACAAATTTTAGTTATATAACGTAAATCTCAGTATATTAAATACAAAGTTTTTCTTTTTTACAGTTGTGAATCTTTTCCTAAGATCTTAGCGGGATATGGCTACCTTTCCGGTTCTGAATGTTTATTTGGGATGCAGTTGCTATGTAAATCCCCTTCCCTACTCAAACTGTAATCCAACATCATTGACTAACTACCAAGTACAGTTGGACCCATGAGTTCCTGGCACACCTCGGTCCGCATAATTGCGAGTAACCAAACAGAGAGTGTATGGAGAGATGGCAGAGTTAAAGGGTGAGGCTAAACACAGGAACGTGCCGTGCAGTAAGGGTGTGGCTAGGTGTAGATCTTTAGAGCAAGGTATACCAAGATTACCTGTATCCAACTGTACCTAATTCACTGCTTATGTTTAGAGACAATAATAAATTATTTACATGATAAGAGCAGAATTGAGGTTGATAAGAATATATATTTCTCAAAGTCAATACACAGTTTATGTCAAAATATTTTTGCCTAAGATCGGTCGAAAGGTCAATAATTTAAAGACTCAAAAAAAAAAAAAAAAAAAAATTTAAGAATCGTTTGGAAGGGTTTATTTTGGCTAAAATTATATTCGTTTCAAATTGTATTATTAAACCTACTAATGTTGGTTTACAGTGCGCTATTAAGACTTTAATGGTTGTTTTAAAATGTGACACTAAGCCTTTAACAGCCAGTTCAGAATGTGACGTTGAGTTTTACAAAGCTGTTTTCAAGAGGGGTATCAAGTTTAATACGTACATACATATATACATGTGTATATATATACAAATAATTATGAATATCCATACAATATATATACACATACGTATATGATTTATATATATATATATATATATATATATATATATATATATATATATATATATATATATATATAACATATGTAAATATTCATAGAAAGATTGATAGATCGAGACAAATATTGGGGTGCATATGCAGGTTGAATGAATTACTCAGGTACAAGTTTGAATATAAAATTAAACATGTCTATCTACAGTGAAGATAGTAGCAGTAGCTTCAGTATTTAATAAAATATGGTTGCATAAAGCAGTTCAAACCTTACGTGGAAACCTTGAACACATTTGCTATTGATAAAGATAATGTACTTACACAGAGAAACGCATGTAAGCACGCATATACATATATGTATTTATGTGAGTATATATATGTATGGATGCGTGGGTGTATAGATACTGATTTATGCATGTGTAAAGAAGGACATTTGGTATATTAAACTAATAAAAAAAAGTCTATACTGAGGTAAGGTAATAAAATATATAGTTCGTATCAATTCTAATATCGTTAAGAAAACTACGTGTTTCTGCAAGAATTGGAAATAAAAATAAAATGTAATAGTAAAATCTTCAATATCAATGTTATTTCATATACAGAAATAAAAATGTCGAACAAACCGAAAAAAAAAAATATTGAAAAAAATAATTGAAAATATTGACAAATCCATACTGTTATAACACTTCATTTTTTTCCTGAAAGACTGATCAGTCATATTGCCCAGCAAGGGCTTGTGCAAATTTAAATGAAATGGCAAAATATGCAAGCAAAACTATCAGTAAATACCTACACAATAAACTCATCTATGAAAAAAAAAATCATAAATGCTAGTCTATATTTCACTCATACAACGTTTATATAATATCCCTCTAGGCTGTTGCGTTTGTTGCTTCATACAATACACCGCACACACACACACACACACACACACACACATATATATATATATATATATATATATATATATATATATATATATATATAATTCCTTTCCGGTAAGGCCTACCCGTTCCTCGGGCAATGAAGAGGGAGTAGTCATACCCTGGTGAGAGGGGGTGCGTGTTGTGTGCATATCTATCCAATTAGAACGCTGTCATTTTTACGTGTACACTAGTGTGTCTGTATATATATATATATATATATATATATATATATATATATATATATATATATATATATACATATTCAAATTCCTTCATGATTTCCTTAGAACCCTGCTCCCAGCATGAACTTTATATTTTAATAAAAAGTCTATTTTCTATGTATATTCGAAATGCTTTTAAGCATCCATTTCCTCTGATACGAGAATAAATCTCGCGTGACTCTTATTACAGATATATACCTTTTTAGAAAAACAATATTTTAATCAAAACGATGAAACTTTATCTACTGATAAGATTAAAATCATAAAGCAATTTAGTGAGCCTTCTCTTAAAAAAAAAATAACTACATACTCCGCTACATACCAGTATGCAGTGACCTAATTCCGTAATGTCAAATCGCAGAGTAAATATATTCCTGTCAACGACGGAGTGATCATAAATCAGAAATGTAAATTGGTTCTTCTGGGTCCTGGAAATTTTCGAGTCTGGGTTTTATATAAAACGAGAGTATTAACAAAAGCAAGGCCGAAGCGAAAGGAAATATAGAAACTAAGTAAAGACTGAACACATTTACTTCTCTCGAGGTTATCGACCTAACATTAGTTTTAGTTTTAAATGAATATAGTATAGCGAGATGTAAGTCTTTTTTTGTACCCCCTCTCTCTCTCTCTCTCTCTCTCTCTCTCTCTCTCTCTCTCTCTCTCTCTCTCTCTCTCTCTCTCACCTTGTGTACACTTTCTCTGAGGTGTCAAAGATGGCTAATCACCATGCAGATTCGTTTTAGTATTTCCTACATCGTAAGGTTACATACATACTGTATATCTGCTAGTTGTGTTTGAGAGAGAGAGAGAGAGAGAGAGAGAGAGAGAGAGAGAGAGAGAGAGAGAGAGAGGTGTCATATGACATAAAGCTAAAAACAATCCGAAAGAGAATTACATTACGAAACCTTCAATCACATACAGCATCGCTGCATTACAGATGTATCATACAATGCTAAAACTTAGCTGCAGTATTAATTGTCAAATTTCATGGGTTTCCTTTGGAATAAATCCTGCTCTCTCTCTCTCTCTCTCTCTCTCTCTCTCTCTCTCTCTCTCTCTCTCTCTCTCTCTCTCTCTCTCATTTCCATGCTCCATGAAAGAGCTGATGAGTGACAGCTATATATTTCCATGGCTTTCCATGAGAGAGAGAGAGAGATGATGATGGGAAAGGTAAAGGGAGACTCTACATGCTCAAAGATGAGGAGACGAGATGCATTTCTAGGTGGTTTTTTTATTGAAGTGAAAACACCAACGTTCGGAAAGGGCGATTAGCGTTGTGTTGGCTGAGATAGACAGGGCTGGAGTGAACCGTCTCCCTCTCTCATACTCTCACTAACTCTAGCTCTCTCTTTCTCTCCATATCCCCTCTCTCTCTTTCTCTCTTGCCTTTCCTCCCCCCCCTTGCTCTCTCTCTCTCTCTCTCTCTCTCTCTCTCTCTCTCTCTCTCTCTCTCTCTCTCTCTCTCTCTCTCTCTCTCTCCTACGGCCCAGCCCTGATGCGGTACTTCTCTGGCTGCCAGATCAACTTTCCACGTATGTCCTCATCTCAATTGAATGCAGTTTCTGTACCGTAGAGAGCTCTCGACGACACACTTCTCCGTCTAATGTCAACCAAGACCTAAGAGCACAGTATCACTGCAAAGGCAAGTTTAAAGGGGAAACCATCCATTGTCATTGCGGTGTTTTCTCTCCGAGCCAACGGGCGAGGTTTTGGGTGGGGCCCAGGTAAAAGCACGATGCCAGTTTTCTACTGACATATTCCTCTTATGCTCCGACCAGGGCACTGCAGTGGTTTTCCCGGGGATTTCGGTTCGTACATGCAAGGACACTTCCTTCTCCTCCCCCTCCCCCTACCCCCGCCAAAATATTATCTTCCTTCGATACGGAATCATTATTCGAAGTCATTAGACTCGGGAATGCGCCCGTTTCGCTTTCCCTGGGGAGGAGAGAAGGGGTAAATATACAGACTTGGATAGCAGTGTGATCTGTCTAGAGAGAAAGACATTTAAGAGAGAAAGAGGTATGTGTGTTTGACCTGGAGTTTATCTCCGAGATAACTTCATCCGTCTTCTGGGTGAGTTATTTCATTCCCCGAGGCATTTCATTAAGATCCAAAGGTCCGTCGCCTTGCCTGACACTCCAATAAAATAAAGACTAATTATCGAGCTGAAGTTTTCATTGTACCTCAGTGACCGTATCAAACGGGAGAGATTTTTTCCCCCGTGGCCCACTTTCACTTCCCTGAGGCTAAATCAGCATCCTCACTTCTCCTTTCCCACTCCCTCTTATTCGTTCCCCTCCTTCTCCTTCTCTACTATGCTTCCTTCTGCTCCGCCTCTTTTCCCCTCTTCCTTTCCCTATTACTCAGTTTCCTTCACAAATTCTCCTTCCCTCTTCCTCTTCGTCCTTCTACCCTTCCTTCTCTTTTCCTTCTTCTTAGTCATCCTTATGTCCCAGTTTCTAATTCTCTCTCTTATTCCCCTCCTTTTCTGATTGTTTTTCCTCCCCCACACATTTCAACATATACCCACCAAAGTCATTCTGAATATTTTGTATAAATAATACAAGAAAAAAAAAAGCTTCCAATTCTCATATAATCCTTAAATTAGATCAATTCTAGTTTTGAAAGTCTGAAAAATCTTGATATTTCCCATTCATACATTATTGTTTTTTACACACACACACACACACACACACACACACACACACACACACACACACACACACATATATATATATATATATATATATATATATATATATATATATATATATATATATACTGTATATATATATATATATATATATACTGTATATATATATATATATATATATATATATATATATATATATATATATATACATACTTTCTAGACATATATTTTACGAGTATAATCATGATGTATTTGTGTCGTCAAAAAAGCGAGGATAACACCTCTCAGAATCAATAAAACTTTATCAGGGAAGTTTCTGGAAAAGACGGAAACTCCAGCTATGTTCTCCCATTTAAAATTTGGTGCTGACAGCTGTTTCAAGCCGATTTTCATCTTTTACACATGGCTCTTCGTCAGGACTAAATCAGTTGAATGGTGAAATTACTTTTCAATATACTATACAGGCTACGATGGTGAAAATTATAAGTACAAAAATATTTGGAAATTTTGAAATTCATTCGAAGATTTGAGAAATGTAAAGTTTAAGAATGTTTGATTGGAAAATTTCAAGATTAATTTTCAATTACAAGGATGATTTTTCACAAAGCTTCTCAGGATTTCAAGACTGATTCTATCAGCTTCCCTCTTCCTTTCAATTAAATACACAATTATCGCTCATCCAATTCATCATAAACTATGAGGCTCACAAGACAACAACCACTACCATAGGACTATGACCCTGAGTAAAAAATTATAAAACATTCAAGGGTTTCATAAGTAAAACATACACATAAATCTTACTATAGTCTATTTCTTTTAAGGAGACGGATTTGCACCGACTCGCAGCGGTGCCCTTTTAGCTCGGAAAGGTTTCCTGATCGCTGATTGGTTAGAATTATCTTGTCCAACCAATCAGCGATCAGGAAACTTTTCCGAGCTAAAAGGGCACCGCTGCGAGTCGGTGCAAATATGCCTCGCTAAAAGAAATGGACTATAGTAGCACAATGAACGCCCTCCCTAACTCTTGTTGTGCATTTCCCTTTTTATCATATAGAGACTCTTGATTCTTTTCACTTCATATATTTAGTCCTTTGAAGACATTCCTTTCGTCCTACTTTCTAACTCTACCGAATTGAAATCTTACACACGTCAATTCCTCTTCGTCAATTCTTTCTACGTGGGAGAACCCTCTGAAATAATTCTGATCCAGCCTTTCGCATACGCTATCCTTTTTACCACTTCTATCCACCCATGGGTAACTCAAGCTTTCAATTTCTTCGCCATATTACCAAGCACTTCTTCTCGACATTTCAACTACTTTTAATCGTCTGCATCGAACTTCACAATTCACCTCATGCAGGAGACGTGGCTTAGCAATCATTTCAGATGTTACCAAATTGGCTTCTATACCAAATTCAATTCTCTTTTCAATCTTCTGAATATATTCTTCTGTCACGTACCTCGGTTGATCTCTTCTGTAGCTCACCTCTTTCTCCTCCTATCATCATCAACTATAATTACTACCACATACTGACAGGAATCAACCACATATCGCATTATCATTAACTACGTTACGTCATCTTCCTGATTTCCATAAAAACTCAAAGTATGATTGTAAGTAGGACAAGGACGGTGGCTCCTCAACATCCGGATCTCAGTATTGATAATGTTTCTTTATATTTGTATGACTCTTTTAAAATTTTAGGTGTGATTCTCGACAGCAAATTTACTTTTGAGAAACACATTAGGTCTGTGTCTTCTTCAATTGCACAAAAAAATTGGCTTATTGAGAAAGTCTTTTAAGATTTTCGGTGATCAATCTATTCTAAAGAAGTGTTTTAATTCTTTCATTCTACCTTGTTTTGAGTATTGTTCTCCTGTCTGGTCTTCAGCTGCTGATTCTCATCTTAATTTGTTGGACAGAAACTTACGGTCTATTAAATTTCTTATTCCTGATCTAGATATTAATCTTTGGCACCGTCGTTCAATTAGTTCATTATGCATGTTGCATAAGATTTTTCATAACTCTGACCATCCTTTACATTCAGATCTCCCTAGACAATTCCATCCAGTTCGTAATACTAGGCACGCAGTTAATTCTAATAGCCAGGCGTTCTCCATCATGAGGCTCAATACTACACAGTATTCTAGAAGTTTTATTCCAGCTTTTACCGAGCGGTGGAATGATCTTCCTAATCGGGTAGTTGAATCAGTAGAACTTCAAAAGTTCAAAGTTGAAAAATGTTTTTATGTTGATCGGGCTGACATGAGTCTTTTTATAGTTTATATACGACATATCTGTTTTTGACGTTGTTAATAGTTTATATATGAAATATCTATTTTGACGTTGTTACTGTTTTTAGAATGATTTATTGCTAATTTGTTCTCATCATTTATTTATTTCCTTTCCTCACTGGGCTATTTTTCCCTATTGAAGCCCTTGGGCTTATAGCATCTTGCTTTTTCAACTAGGGTTGTAGCTTGGCTAATAATAATAATAATAATAATAATAATAATAATAATAATAATAATAATACTCTCATCCTTCTCCATTTTCAAACACAATCAGACTTATTTTATAATCTCTTGAATTATCTTCCTTAATCCTAACATATCCATATTCCATTCTCGATTAATTTTTACTCAAGTTCTTTCTCCGAATTTTTGCATTACTCCACCCACTGACATATTACAGAAACGTATCTTATCTGAGACCCACAATTTCAAAACTCATCACATTGTCTCCCTATGGTCTCTTTCAAAAGCTTTTTACAGGTCGCTGAAAGTCATATACAGTTTTTGTTTCACTTCACAGGACTTTCAAACTTCTCGCAAACAATTTCATAATAAACGGACCCTGTCTTCCCCTGTCCAGTCATCTGTCTTGCTTTCTCATCCAAACTTTTACAATATATCTTTTTTTGTTCTGAATACTCAATATCGTTATGCAGGGCGTTGCATTTATCACACAGTGTTTGGGCATTGGGTTTGTAGTCCATACCATGTCCTGACATTCCAAAAAGAAAGAAAGAAAGGTGAAAACTAAGATACATAAACCCACATACATATATACATACATACACACACATATACAGAATATATATATATATATATATATATATATATATATATATATATACATATATAAATATATATATATGAATATATATATATATATATATATATATATATATATATAAATATATATATATGAATATATATATATATATATATGTATATATATATATATATATATATATATATATATATATATATATATACACACACACACATACAACAAGACACGACTTCTCCCATTGGTTCTCATTAATCTATTTAAAACTAAGTTTGAGGCCAAAAGCCTCTCTCATCATGGCTGGTGAGGTTCTTAACAACTGAGCCCGGTATTTTGTGGCAAAACGTAATATGTATTCATACATTTATTCGTTTTCTGTGAATAACTACAATTTATGGATTAAAAATCCACATTTTCACTTACCCTCATCCACCCAGAAGTCACCCTCTCAAACCATTTGTCCTTATGCAAGGATTTAGTTATAAAGTACAGTGGAACACAAATTCCTGGCACACCTTGCTCTGAGGAAGGGGGCCCTGTTCCACCCTAACTGAGCGACGAGTCCCTTAGTGTAGCCTCACCCAACACCTCTGGCATCTGCCCTGTACTAGCTATTTGGTTACACGCTACACAGTAAGGGTATGACAGGAGGCACTTCTTCGAAGCGAGGTGTGCCAGGAATTCCGGAGTCCAACTGTACCTACAGTAAGTCCTAATTTCGGAAATATATATATATATATATATATATATATATATATATATATATATATATATATATATATATATATACACACACACATAACATATATATATGTATATATATGTATATATATATATATATATATATATATATATATATATATATATATATATATATATATATATATATATATATATACAGTATATATATATATATATATATATATATACACACACATAGATATAAGAGATGTTTATATAACCTGAACTGATAGATCAAGAGAGCTATATATACATAAAAACATACAATCTTGCCAGTATACCTGACTACATGTTTGCTTCCACTCGTAGTTTCATATGTGCCTGCACTTTGAACTCCCCTCTCTGGGGACTTCGGTGACAGGAGAACTGGAGTCAAGTGGGATTTTTGTGGTTTTCTGTTGCCAAATATTTTCGAAGACCTTCAGAATATTTTAGAGGAATTCCACAGCAAGGGAAACTATTTTTGCTTGTCTTTTTAAAAAAATGTATTCAACTATTTCTAATTTTTCGCACTTTATTTTTGAAAGCGGAAATGCTAGCAATTTGAACGAGGAAAATTGAAAAATAAAACATATTTTGATGTTTACTGAAATAAAGGAAAGAATTTTACTATGCGTCCATTTTCCACCGGAAAAACACGGAAGTTATCCCTTAGGAGATAAAAAAAAAAAATATTTATTCTAACTGAAAAAACAATTCAATGATATATTTTTTATCTGAACCCTTAAAAATCAAACAAATCTTATATTTCCACCAACTATACACAAAAATATCAGTTAACAGGTAAAAAGGGAAAATGTAATGGATAAATATTCATGGCATAAAAGCCTTTTCTATAACCTTTCGTAAGTAATATATTTTCCTTTCCTACAATTATGTACAGAAATACTATAGTGTTTTATCATTGATTTTACGCAATCATTAATTTGACGTATTGAAAATCATAACTCTCTCTCTCTCTCTCTCTCTCTCTCTCTCTCTCTCTCTCTCTCTCTCTCTCTCTCTCTCTCTCTCTCTCTCTCTCTCTCTCTCTCTCTCGGCAATTATAACTTTCTATACTATTGAATATACTTATATAGCAATCCTGGATGGTTTTCATAAACCGAATGAGCATAGAAAATGGGTTCATTGTGTTCATTAGGAATCGAAGAAAAAACACCAGTAAAATAAAATGTTGGAAAGGCTTGACTGGGATAGTAAGTACAAATTACAACAACTACTGAAACGGATACATATGATTGCAAAATATAGATATTTAAAGTTTCTGATATTGATGATGATAGGAACGCCGGGAAGATAGATTTTGTGAGCTTTAAATGTTATGGGAAAAAGAAAACTGTTGAAAGAGGACAAATTAAATGTGTAGATAATATTGTTAATAAAGTTCATCTTATGATAGTATAAAGTAGTAGCTTAAAGTCCCTTAACGAAATTGTATCAAAAACTCTATATAATAATGTCTGCATAACCACATCTATAACAACAACAAATACAGACGTTTTTAGTCCACTGCAGGACAAAGTCCTCAGATATATCAATTCATGTCTGGGGTTTGGCCAGTTTTAATAACCACACTGGCCAGTGTGAATTGGTGATGATGGGAGATTTTAGTCTGATCGCTCAAAGCAAACCAACCTAATATGGATGGCCCTCTCCAGTACAGCTTCATAGCGATGCACAAACACTTTTACCACTTCAAAGGCACAAATAGAAACCTATGAAAATATGCAGAAAATTTCCAATTGAAGGTTTTGGCAAAATATTTTGAGGTATTTTGGTTATGTAACGTAACTGAATGCTCTAAGCCTTGTTACAGCGATAAGAATGTTTTGTGTCTTCAGAAAAAGGATTTCAATTAAGAACATGGGTGTACTGAACTATCAACTCAGAAATTTCTGAAAGATCATATACTTTCAAATATCTATGGCAAATGTAAGTGAGCTATGGATCAAAATGCTAATAACGAGGTTTCAATATTCTTATATTTATTACTGGCCAAACTACAACCCTAATTGGCAAAACGGAATACTAAAGGGCTCCAATAGGAAAAACAGCCTACTGCATAAAGGAAATATAGATGTAGTGAATAAACTATACATAAAAATATAAAAAAATATGTATATACAAAATATATTAAGATCAAGAACAACGTTAAAGAGATTAGTCATATTCAAACAATGTATTTAGACTTATGTCAACCTCTTCAAAAGAAAAACATTCGCAACAAGTTAGATATTCTTAAAGTTCCATCGATTCAATCACATGATTAGGATGATCCTCCCCCAATCTGCTCACAGCTGGTAATAAAACTTCTAAAATACAGTGCAAAATTTACCCTTATGAGGTTAAGGCATGATTGTTATAAATGATTGCATACCTAGAGTCCATTTCTTTTAGCGAGTCATATTTGCACCGACTCGCAGTGGTGCCCTTTAGCTCAGAAAAGTTTCCTGATCGCTGATTGGTTGGACAAGATAATTCTAACCAATCAGCGACCAGGAACCTTTTCCGAGCTAAAAGGGCACCGTTGCGAGTCGGTGCAAATATGACTCGCTAAAAGAAATGGACTATAGTACAACGCACTGGCTGGTACAATTTTGGAAAATCTGAATACAAAGGATGGTCAGAATTGCAAAACATTTAATGCAACCTGCACAAAAAAAAACTAACTGAACATCGGTGCCTGGGATTATAATCCAGATCAGGGATGAGGAATTTTATAGACAGCAAGTTTTTGTCCTGCAAATCGAGATGAGAGTCAGCAGCTAAAGCCTAGACTAGAGAACAATTCCCAACACATGGCAGAAGGAAATAATTAAAACGTGTTTTTCAGGGAAGATTAAAGCAGCTACAAACCAGCATGAGATATTTAGATGGATTTTAGTAATGATTAGTACATACAAAACCAAAGATTAAATCTCTCGAGGTGGTTTAAAGTTTAAATGTTGTTCATGAGCGGCAATTGCAAGGATGAGGTCATTGCACTACCGCACAATATCCCAAAGATGGAACATAAGACCAAAGTCAAGTCATGTTTTTCTCCAGGACTGGTGATTATTATTTACTAGTGTACGCGACCCGTCAAAAATGACGGCCAAATATTTAGATATGCAGATGCAAGATGTTTGTTCATCTATAAATACACTTATTCGTTTATCTATTCATTACTTTCATCTGTGTTCACTATACTTCCTCTTTTTGGCTATTTTCTATTAAAGTGGTCAGCAAGTTTTGGACTTTTTGACAGGAACAACGTTGAACATATATCGTGAACAACTTTAAACAATAGATTTGGAATAATACGTTTCGTTTTCCCGTGAAACATCTTTTCTTTACATGAGAGAACTGCTGGTGTCTTAACTTGCACACACTAAAGTTCATCAAAACCCATGACTTACATATGTGCGTGTGTTAGAAAAGTTGAGTCCGACCAAATGAAAACGCGTGTTTTTGATCGTTCGAGGTTAAAAGTGAGAGTTACAACCAGTTCTTTAAATACTAAACAAGTTTCCCAAGGAACCATTTAGATTCCAGTGCGAAGGAACTTGAAATTGTAATCAAAATGTATGTGAGGAAATCTGTTTATCTGTTTCATACGGCCTTAGTACCTTCCTTCTCAAGGGATTAGTCCAAAGGACTGATTTTCTTAGCAACTCTGCTAGAAAATGAATATGTTAACATGTTAGTGTTGAATTAAAAAATACCTCAA
>NC_090747.1:107338471-107355971 GCF_036898095.1 Palaemon carinicauda | reverse complement strand
ACTTTAGAATAAATGAATGGAAATAGATGACGAAAAAAAAAAAAAAGAAAAAAAAAGAACAAGTTTAAAAACCAAAGCAAGAATACTGCCTGTGATGTTATATTACAGGTGTATATATCCTGAAAACTTACAATTAATCAACATTCCTCAACACAGCCCAATCTATTTTTCGACACCTAAGGTCTCCAACGCTCTGAAATACGAGCAAAATGAAGAAGTCTCTCTGACACGGCGTGATTAAGGACTATCTCTTCGAATCCTGTAGTCATTTTCAGACAGTAAACCTTTACTGCGAATGAAATGGATACCAAGGTTGAGTGTCATCGGATGCAGAGGGGAAAAAGTGAGGGTTAGAATTGGAAAGAGGATGAAACAGGGCAATTGTACCTTAGCTATCATAAATATATTGTATATTCGTCGTTAAAATTTTTAAACAAAAGGTAAATATCCGCATGATATATTTATGCAAATACCGGAAATATGATATATATGATATATATCTATTCTGATGATACTGGAACTGAAACAATAAATCTTTACCTTTAACACCGTCTGTGTAACTTGAGGCAGCACGCGTCATTCTGCTCATTTAACCATCTTTCGCACCCCACAATTAAGTTTAATACCCGAATACTACTGTATAGTTATAGCACAGATGGAAATATCAATGTAAAGTTAAGTAGAGCGTTGCATAAATTAATGTAGGGGGGGGGGATTTTTTGTAAACTATACTCCCTTTTCGTCATAATTAAACATTACTCTACTATCTTTTTCAGCGAGGCTAAATCATAGAGACCATTCTGTAACTTGGGTTTAATAAATAAGGCAAATGCAATTTCAATGCTTGAGATAGAATATCTTAGAAATCCTTTAACGATATATCAAATGAAAAACACAGTACACTATTTAGGACTTAATCGTCGATGTCCCAAAAGGAAATTGGTGTATAAATTCATTCTTCGGTATAAAATCCTCAAAAGAATTATCATAACTCGCTTTTAGCATTAATAAAAAAAAATAACATCAGTCCGCTGCAAAATCTTAATTAAAAACTTATTCCACCTTGCAAAAGATAAACTGGCTAAAGTGTAAGTAATCATCTTTCCTTTGTTAGTCTTTCTTTATCAATACAGCTTATCAAAACAAAAATCTAATGAGCACAGCAATGTAAATAGATATTGGCATAATTTGTCTTCATTCAAAATACCAAGCTCGCAAAAAGACAGTAGTCTGGCGTTAAATAATTTTCTTACCCTTTATCTATCTATTCAGCAAAAAGAAATAAGGTAACGTGAAAATTATTTTTTTTTCTGTGCCAGGCTTTCCTCAGTAATATAACTGTTCGTAAAATAAAAATCTAATGAGCACAATAATGTAAATAGTAGTTTGTAAAATTTGTATCCATTCAAAATACGAAGTTATTAGCATGACGTTAAATAATTTCTTATCCTTTATCTATCTATTCAGCAAAATAAAATAGGCTAACGTACAAATAATTATCTTTTTCTGTGCCAATCTTTCCTCAGTAATATAACTGTTTGTAAAATAAAAATCTAATGAGTACAATGTTGCAAACAATTATTTGCAGTATATGTCTTCATTCAAAATAACAAGTCAGTAGCATGACGTTAAATAATTTCTTATCCTTTATCTATCTATACAGCAATCTAATGAGCACAATAATGTAAATATTTGTTTGTAGTATTTGTCTTCATTTAAGATAACAAGCCCATCAAAAGAAAGTATCCTGATGTTAAACAATTTCTCATCCTTTATCTATTCATCCAGCAAAAATCCTTGACTAAATTACCTCAAGGCCAAAGCATCCAAGGATCGACGCTCATTATTTCTTCCTCCTCTTAAAATTGTCAAGTCTAATTAATCTCAATTTCTTGCAACAAGCTGCAGTATGCATTATAACACTTAAGTAACGTTATTAAGCAGAATTAATTACGTCACTTTACCCAGTAAATATGAAGACTCCATCGACCCCAATTTTCTTATCAGCTGTTTCGTGATGAAGACCCATTTCGAGATAAGGAACCCTCGTCCCAGATTGCAGCTTTTTATAAGGGGAACTCACTTCTATTAACGTTTGCTTTTTAACGTTTTTGGTCTCATGGTTTTGGGCTTTTGTTTACGGTTACTCCTACTTTCTTTTTTGGAAGTTTTCGTATTTATTCCTTCTCTATCAAATGTTATCGGTTAGAATGGATATTTCAATATTTAGATATAATAATAGACATTCAAGTTTTATATATACACACTATTTATATTTCTATATAAGAATACTTCATTCAAGCTCTATACATACAGTACACACAACAATTTCTTTCCATCTATATAAATATATATATACATATATATATATATATATATATATATATATATATATATATATATAGATATAGATATAGATATAGATATATATATATATATATATAGATATAGATATAGATATAGATATATATATATATATATATATATATATATATATATATATATATATATATATATATATATATATATATATATATATATATATATATATATATATATATATATATACACTTAGCTAAAATTCATTTAGGACTTTTGTAAGCAAGAGCAATTAGGAGATAATAGTCATTCCTGCTGGTTCCCTAAGATATAAGAACGAAGAGCAGGAAAACTACGAATAAATAAATGACTGGTAATTATCTGGCATCATAAAGGGAAAAGATAGAGGACAATTACCCATTTCCTCGGCTCTTCCATTTCTAAGAATTTTTCACTATTTATTGACTTGGAATTTATACTCCTCTTTTCTCTTCTTATTCCTTCCCTTTTAAGTTCTCATTTTCTTCCATTTTATCTCCAGTTTCTTTCTATTGTCCTCAATTTTAGTTTTCTTTTTATCCTTCTGTTCGTCTTAGTTTCCTTTCCCGGTTTTCCTTTTTTTTTATCATCCTCATTTTTAATTCTTCTTATTTTCCTCGATTCTAGTTTTCTTTTTATCCTTCTGTTCGTCTTAGTTTCCTTACCCGGTTTTCCTAAATATTATTTTTTCCATCATCCACATTTTTTTTATTCAGTTTCATTAGCCTTCTCTTTGTCTTAACTTTTTTTTATTCCGTTTCCCTAAACTAATTTTCTCATTAAGCTCTTTCCCATCTATTCCATTCTTTTCATTTCACTTGATCCATCAAATGGTTTCTTCCGTGTCTCCTATCACTTTTATCTTCTCATCCTTCTTTCTCGTTCGATAAACTTTACTACCTATTCTTTACACCAAAGCAATTTCCTGTTGAAACTCTTTTCCTTAATCTGGTTAACGTCTTTTTCTTATCTTCTTGGTTTGATAATTTTCCTTCATTGTTCGTCTTTGTGTCCTTGTTTCCGGTTTAATTACTTTTCTTAGAATGATGTTTCAGATATTCTTAGGTAATCGTGATTGTGGAGTTCGAGCTTCTAATTAAGATATACAGAAATGTGTCATGTGATTAAGATATAGGGGAATCTGTCATATAAGATAAAGAAAATCTGACATATGATTAATATATAGAGAAATAGGTCACAAGAATAAGATATAAATAAATCTGTCATATGGTAAGATATTAAAGAATCTGTCCTATCATTAATATATAGAGTACTCTGTTATATGATTGAGGTATAGAGGAATCTGTCATGCATTCGTTCAAGACCATTACAATGCCTCTTTCCATCTTTCAAGTATTAATGTTGAAAACATTATATAATACATTATATGAAATCATATCAATTCTCCTTCTTTCACTACCTCCAAGAGTCCATCGAGCGTAGCTTCTTATGATGAGAAGTAAACTTAAGCCGTCTTGAACGTTTCTTAGACATACAACTCTCCCATCACTCTTCATCAATTTCCTTGTTCTTCTGACAATCTGTCTGCACTGATCTGGTTTTGACCACTTTATCTCAAGGCATTAATATTTTAACCAGTAAAAATAATCCAGTAAGAACAGATTTCACATAAAGAATAAAGCAAATTAATAACACAGACTTGTTCTTACAAAAAAATATGTTTGCACAGAACTAGTCTTGACCACTTTATCTCAAGGCATTAATCTTTTAACCAGTAAAAATAGTCCAGTAAGAACATATTGCAAAAAGAAATAATGCAAATTAATAACACAGACTTCTTCTTACTCAAAATATAACAACCTCATCCCTCTCTCAAATAATCTTGCTGCATCCAAGTAATGTCACGTAAAGATTCCATCCATTACTGCTTTTACAAGGCACCAAACGGCTTCTTCATTTCTTTCCTAATTTTCTTATATTAAAATCAATCCATCATCTTCTTCCCATTAATCTCAAATATTTATTAACAAAAAGATGTAACATATCAACTCCTTTCTTAAAGCTGCGGAGGAGGAGGTATCGCAGTTCGCATGCCCCACATCCTTTGATGTCGACAAAGGAGTAATGCGAGTTCTCCTTTGAGACACATTGGCGGCAAATTGCTTTGTAAACGAATTTCCGGTCTCTGTAAGGAGGCGAATGATTACCTTTCATGTAGGTCCCCCCCCCCCCCTTTTTTTTTTATTTGTTTGGTAACCTGGCATAAGGACGTTCTTTACATACTGGAATTCTTCCTTTTTCTTTCGTTGACCACCGGCCGTAAAGTGTGATTTAAATCTTGTCAAAAAGCAATGTTGAAATATATGATAAATTTTGCACATTTAGAAAAAAAAAATCATATTTAAATAAGCTATATATTTTGATACATTAATGTTTGGATTCTCAAAATATATGGCTATTTGAAAATATATATATATATATATATATATATATATATATATATATATATATATATATATATATATATATATATATATATATATATATATATATACATCTTAGTAAGTAGCAATAGAAATCCATCTAGTTTTCTTTTTAAAAAAAATTAAACGAAAATATTGATAGTTATCAATACGTTGTTTAAAAGTTATACGAATGCCGTTTCCGGTCAACTGCAGGACAAAGGCCTCAGACACTCATTCACATAACTTTCAAACAACATATTGATAACCATTAATATTTTCGTTCAAATTATCTAAAAAGGAAACTAAATTGATTTCTATTTCTACTTACTAAGGTGTAAATATTTTGGCTAATATTTCATTACACCGATAAACTGACCAACACATTTTTTTCTCTAATAACATTGCCATCACCTCTTTGATAGAGCAAGTCTGTCAACATCTTCCTTCACATCTCAACGTTATTTACTCTCTTCGCTTCCAGAATCATTTCCTTCTCCTGTATGTTGTCTCAAGAAGTTTTCCGTCGTGAATTTTCAGAGGGAGTTCTCGTCATCTATCAGATGACTTTTATATTTCCTCTCCCTAATACCTGTGCAGTAAAACAGTTCAGTTGTCATTTTTATTACCGTCACTCCGGTTGTCCCCCGCATAGTTTGTATCTTCGAATGGTGTGGTGAGAAAAGTATGTTTGTTTGAATGATAAATTTGTAAACGGGCAAAACAAGTAGCATCTTTCACTTTTACTCTATAAAAAGGAAAAAAAAAAGAGCAATGCTTATTCTAAGATTTCCCATCGGAGGTACCCTACATCGAATCATACAAAATAACAATACTCTCCGTCATATTTTCAATATCATAACACATCTCAAATGTAATCCCATCAACTCTTGGTGTCTTTCCATCATCCGTAATCACTTCAATAAAGCATTCCAAAATTTACATTAATCATTTCCATTCTTGTACCATTCAGTTTTAAATCGGTTCTCTACAAAACATTCAACGAATCCTCAAAATATTCACTTAATCGACACATGATTACACCCTCTTCAAAATAGCATTTCTCCATTTGCACTTTCTGTTTTGAGATACATTTATTAATTACTTTTTTCATCTCTTCATTTTCTTCTTATCCTTAAAGTCCTTGCCCTTCTTCTCACTCCTTTGTCTCCCCATCTACCTAACACCATTCTTATCAATCCTTTATTCCAATACACAATCTAAATATCATCAAGAGATTCATTAATTATTTTTCCATCTCTTCCTTTTCTTCTTATCCTCAAAGTCCTTGCCCTTCTTCTCCCTCCTTCATCTCCCCATCTACCTAACACAATTCTTATCAATCCTTTATTCCGATACACAATCTAAATATCATCAAGCTTACCTGCAAAAGAAAGGTCAATACAGTTCATTACGTATTAAACGCCAAATGTCTTAATGAATTTACCCTCGAAACAATGAAATACTCAATAACACTCCATTTTCGAATAATGTGCGTTTGACCATCAGTGCTTCAATGGAAACTTGTCAGATTCAGCTCATGGAAAATTAATTTCGCTGACCGACACTGACCATTGAACATTACTAGGCAGTAACCGTTAGGGGAGAAGCCTCATTAGTTCAAGAGCCGATAGGTCGGAGGTCATAGCCGAGAGAGAAAGCAATTTGCTTTTAATGCTTCCTCTTTTTATTTTACGTTTTTCTTGACTTCTGGCGCTAAACCTTTCCTATAATTTTTCCTTTAGTAATTTCGCTTATTTTTAGTTTATGTATCATCTCTGTTTTACAATTTATTGCAATTTCTTTAATTTGTTGTATTTCTTATTCTTTTATTTCTAGTTGTGGTAGCCTATTGGAAACGTCCCTGGCTAGCAATCGGCTGGACTGGGGTTCAAGTCCCGCTCAGGCTCGTTAGTTTCTTAGTGTCTGCAACCTCTCCATCATTGTGAGCTAAGGATGAGGGGGCTTGGGGGAGTCTATAGGGCTACCTAATGAGTCATCAGCAACCATTGCCAGGCCTTCCCTGGTCCTAACTTGGGTGGAGAGGGGCTTGGGCGCTGATCATATGTATATAAGGTCAGCCTCTAAGGCACTTTCACTATTCGTCGACTGCTATTCATGAGCAACCACTAAACCTTTCGTAATTTCTTTTGAATTTCATTTATCATTTATTTCTTTACGATCATACATTTTAGAATTCTAAATCCTCATCATCATCACCCTCTCCTCCTACGCCTATTGACATAAAGGACCTATAGAGGATTCATTGACTAAATTCATCAAAGGATAGCCAGTTCCTTGTGATGCGCAGTTCCTATCTACCTAATGCAAGTGACCCCTGCCGGTCCATAGTGATTACAGAAAGATTATCCGAATTCTAAATACGAAGTTTATATATATATATATATATATATATATATATATATATATATATATATATATATATATATATATATCTATATATATATATATACATATATAAATATATAAATATATATATATAAATATATATATATATATATATATATATATATATATTATATATTATGAATATATATGCATGTATATATATATATATTTCATATATATTATGAATATATATATATATATATATATATATATATATATATATATATGTATATATACATATATAAATATATACAGTACATATATATATATATATATATATATATATATATATATATATATATATATATATATATATATATATATTCATAATATATATACACATATATATATTCATAATATATATACTATATATGTATATATATACACGTATATATATATATATATATATATATATATATATATATATATATATATATATATATATATATATATATATATATAAAACATTAAAACCACCCAATCTAATCACATTTCCAGCCTTGCCCACATCTAATCAAATTCCCTCCAATAAAGTCAGAACATCCGAAGCAAACTCGCGTCAGTGGAAGATGCAAATGATGTCACGGCGACATCATGAGAACCGACATCAAAAGATTAGACCCTGTGATTCTCGAAAATTATCGGGGATAGCGAGCGAGTCGGAGGTTGAAAGATCTTTGGCAACGGGGGGCGAACGGATTCTGATAACCTGTCATATGACGATGATGCAAATAACCGTATTTTGGTAACTTTAACTTTGATTTTTCTATTTCTTGTGATATATTAAAGACTTAACTTTATATTTCGTGTATAAAAAAGAGAAAATGGTGAAATGAAAGTGCTTCAACGACCATAAAAAGGATAGAAATGAAATTATCCGAATTATTTCCTCAGCGAAGAAAATATTAAAAAGAAAAAATCAATTCCATTTTGAAAAGAATTGAATTCTAATTTGTAAAGAAAAAAAAAATAAATATTATATTGAAAACATCATAAAAATATACATTGAAAATAAAAAAATTCAATCTATATACAAAAGAAAAAAAATTTCATGTTGAAAAGAAAAAATAGATTTTATATTGAAAAGAAAAGAATTCTTTCTTGAAAAGAAAAAATAATTCTTTTATTGAAAAAAATAACTAAATTCTACATTGAAGAGAAAAAAGTCTATATTGAAAAGAAAAAATAAATTCTATATTGAAAAGAAAAGATAAATTCTATATTGAATAGTAAAAATAAAGTCTATATTAAACAAGAAGAATAAAAAAAGAAAAAATCTAAAAAAATCTCTCGAGCGCTTGAGGCGCCGCCACACGGGCTAATCTTGAACCTTGAATTTGAACAGCTTGGTTTACACCGCTTCATAATTAGGAATGACGGTGGTTGGAAAGTGATTTGCATAATATATAATATTACTGTAAATGACATACCATTGACATCAGAAGCCTACTCAGAATGAAGAGTTTGCCTTTCCTTTTCATGTATGGAATGATTCCAGGGAATGTTTAATTATTAGAGCCTTTCCGGGAATAACTAAAAGGTACTCGTGGAAGGAAATCCAAATTTAGAAAATTTGAAGGAATTTCTAGATGCAAAGAAACGCAAATATAATACATTAGGAATAAATCAATATATATATATATATATATATATATATATATATATATATATATATATATATATATATAAAGTGTGCGTAACAACAAAGAATACTAGACTTCTCGTAATCTATTTCACCTTTGAAAGATTTAGATGAAAAATGATTTATAAAATTCATATCTGTTTATTATTCGTTTTCCTATATTCTTGCTCCATTTAAAGGAATTAATTAATCCTATATTCAACACTATTTGTTCATAATTTCAAAATTACATTTCCACAAATAATAAAATTAAAATTAAAATTACGACCAAGTTATAGCAATTAAAACATAGTTGATATGTTGGAAATGGAAAGCCACTTGAGATAAAAATTCAATACTATAAGATTTCTGGAAGATTTTTGTCGATGATGATTTTGTCACCTAAATAAAAATGTTAAATCAATTCATTCCAGTTTAATTAACATAAGTTATATATTCTCTCAAAATAAGACAGCAAATAATATATGATTCACTTATACCATAAAGTATATAACATACTCGTATTTACCACCAGCATCCGCTCTGAACATCAAAGACTCGCAGTGGTAAAACTGAAGCCTTCTTGATTAGTTGGGAAATTAAAAATTAACTAATGAGGAAAACATCTTCGAGAGGTAAACATTATGAGCAAACGCTTATGCCCTTTTTATCCGCCGTTGATTATAACGTCGCATTTTTTCTAACTTAATTACTGAGACATATTTTCTCTTGTGTTCCCTAGCCATATTATTTCTATTATCGATTAGTTTCCTTGTTAAAATATAAGTCCTTTTCTCTTAAAACCAGTTGTCCAACAATGCTTTCGCTAATCCTTTCTAAATCTCGAACTGTGACATGTAGTCACGCTTCCTGGTCTGAAGTGGGATCTATGCTTACTTATTTGTAAACACATCTATGGCTCGATTTATTGATGTTGTATCTGTATGATTTTATTACTTTACTTTACTTTACTTGACTTTGAGGGCTGTTTTTTCTAGTCCTGTACAGCAGGGGAACCATACGCTCAACCGGACCCCCACAGTTGTTTTATCATGTTCGTTCAAGATCATTCAACATTTCACATCGCGTATTGCTCTTTTACTGTTAAATCGTCACACTCGAAGCACTCACAGTATAAGAAAGCCTTCAATATCCTTTTGAAAGCCTTAATATCTTCAATCATTCGAATGTCTCGTGGCCGCATATTTAAAGGCTAGAGTCTAGAGCCTACAGTAGACATAGATCTAGGTTCCAATAGTTTGAAACCATCTGTAACTATTCTCGTGTCAACACGATTTGTTGGCTGCAAAATATGTGGCAATTCTCTTAGATATTTTGGACGAATGGTTCTGATAACTTGGAGGGTTATTGTGCATATTAGGGTGGAATATTTTAGTTCGACTTCAACTATCAATCTCTCGTCTTGCATATCTCATAATAACAAACAAGCAAGCAAATGCAGCTGTTTCTAGTCCCCTGCAGGCTAAAAGCCTCAGACATGTCTTCATTCGTGTCAGGGTTTGACCATTTTTTATCACCACGCTGTCCTGTGTGGACTGGTGATAGTGAGAGCCTTTCGTCTGATCGCTCACAGCAAACCAACCTAGTATGATATCCATACTTATAAAATAGTATATCATAATACAATGGATTAAATATGTTCGCTTTACCAGACTATCATAGTTCTTGAAAAAAGCCTATGCACTCTTATCAACTTTTTATAATGGAGATTTCAATGCAAATAAGCTTCACATGTCTCATTCCAACCACAGACATATAAGAACACATTATTTGTGTAATATAGCTATGTAAAAGCCAACATGTATTATTGATATACGTCAAAATAAAAACATAATCTGAATTCTTGATCCCGGTTTCAGTTTACATCTTTCTTGCAATTCAAGCCAATTGAGCCCCGTCTACAATGAGTCTCTTGACATCTCTCATCATTTTTATTACTCCTTCCTTCCTATCTCCTTCACCAATCCCATCTACACAAAGTCTTTAAAACGGGGTTTAAACGCTCAATCAGTTCGTCAAACGCGGTTCGACAAACAAGTGTTTAAAGTGATGTTCGAAAGTATGAACGGGCTATTTAGTTGCTGAACACGTTCGTCGAACGGCTCGAAGAAAGTCTGTTCTCGCCTGACTTTTACGGGCGGGGCTTCATTGTCCACAAACCTTATGCATTTGTGACTGACTCCACCTCTTCGAGCCGTTTAACATACAGGTTCGACAACCGGGTTCGACGAACCGTTCGACCATGTAAACCCCGCTTAATATCATTATGTGGAAACCCTGCAGGCAAACGGACAAGTACCTCTCTTCTATCTTCCTTAATAGGATTACAGTAATAGTACCAGAACACCCTGTCCTGCCACAATAGCCTATAGCAGAGATCATAATAGCCCCTGTTACAGAAGTCTTCTAATATTAACAAATTTTATTTAGCTCATTCCCTTCTTAGATAATTGCAAAGTCAGAGATAATTATCTCATTATAGTGATATTTATAATTCTATAAAATAAAATTAAGACGTTATTCAGTAGCAAAGTTTTCCAGCTCTACAAAAAATACGGTATCCTGATCCTTTCACCTACTGTTTAAATGTAAAAGATGGTCCTTCACCAATAACATTCAACTATAACTTCAACTATAACCATTCATCTCTATTCTTCAATAATGGATCTTTATCTTGTTTTTCTAGGTCATAATTTAGTTTCTTTCCCACCTTTCTCGACTATTTTGTTTCCTTTTATTCCATTACTCCATCTCTAAATAATTTTCTTCTCGAAAAGTATGAGGACACCTTTCTCTTAAACATTAATCCATAAAGACACCAAAAGAACACATCTATAATGTATGACCTGAATATTTTTCCTTTGCTCATTTATAATTTCTAGATTTAAGGAGATATGGCAGTTCCCAACCCCTCGAGCACTATTCTGGATTCTTCAACTTCAGCTATAAATAAAGTGTTTGATACCCGTTCAAACTATAAAATGGCACACACAGCAAAATGTACAGAGGATTTAATTTCTTATCTTACAATTTTTCTTCACCCAAGGGGCTAACCACTGCACTGTAATTGTTCAGTGGCTTCTTTCCTCTTGGTAAGGGTAGAAGGGACTTTTTAGCTATGGTAAGCAGCTCTTCTAGGAGAAGGACACTCCAAAATCAAACCATTGTTCTCTAGTCTTGGGTAGTGCCATAGCCTCTGTACAATGGTCTTCCACTGTTTTGGGTTAGAGTTCTCTTGCTTGAGGGTACACTTGGGCACACTATTCTATCTAATTTCTCTTCCTCTTGTTTTGTTCAAGTTTTTATAGTTTATATTGGAAATATTTATCTTAATGTTGTTACTGTTCTTAACATAGTTTATTTTTCCTTGTTTCCTTTCCTCACTGGGCTATTTTTCCCTGTTCGTGCCCCTGGGCTTATAGCAAGCTGCTTTTCCAACTAGGTTTGTAGCTTAACAAGTAGTAGTTGTAATAATAATAATAATAATAATAATAATAATAATAATAATAATAATAATATCCCATAGAGGGATTTAAGTTTAAATAATATAATGGAAATAGACAATAAGGGCTTTCAAGTCGACTACAAATAAGTTTTATAAATTGTTTTCCTCTTTGATCTAAGCATAAAAATCTATGTATACATTCTCTATCTGAACTAATAGAAACTGACTGTAAATAAGTTTCATAAATCACTCTCCTCATTGACATTTGACCTTAACATAAAAGCTTAAATATACATTCTCCATCTGAGCAACAAATATTATTTGTTTTAAAGAAAATAACTTATGATTAAAGTAATATTGACTTACAGAATAATCTATTCAAGTACTTGACATTATTTTCGTATTTGATTATTTGAAAACTCTTCAACTAATGCGGAGATATATCAATCTCAGGTACGTTGTATAATTATTACCGTCTGTTCATCCTCATGCAATTCCATCGGCAAATTTAATTAAAATTTATTATTCATAACTTGGTATCTTTTGCATTTCAGCATTTAAGTAGCAGTATTAATCAAAAATAATGACATCACTTAACTGTAAATATGGAGAAACACCGACCTCCATATTCTTAAATATGGAGAAGCACCGACCGCCATATTCTTAAATATGGAGAAGCACCGACCGCCATATTCTTAAATATGGAGAAGCACCGACCTCCATATTCTTAAATATGGAGAAGCACCGACCGCCATATTCTTATCAGCTACTTCGTGATAAAGACTCATTTCGAGATAGGGGAACCTCGTTCCTGAGAGCAGCTTTTTATAAGGGGGAATTGCTTCCAATAACACTTTATATCTTTTATATTCCTTTTTATATTAATATTTTCTATTGACGTGGGTATTCCTCATTATTGTTCTCAGCGTGGGATCTACTGAACCATTAATATTTCAAACTATATATGTTCAAATAACATACTTGGTTTTTACACAATATTACTCCATATATATATATATATATATATGTATATATATATATATATATATATATATATATATATATATATATATATATATATGTATATATATATATATATATTTATATACATATATATATATATATATACATACTATATATATATATATATATATATATATATATATATATATATTATATATAGATACATAAATTATATATATACACACTAGTGTACACAACCTGTCAAAAATGATGGCTAAATATTTAGATAGATATGCACACAAACAAGCACCCCATCTCGCCAAGGTATGACTACACTCTCTCCCCCCTCCTCAGGACGGAGAGAGCTCGGCGCGACCAAAAGGAAAGAAAGAAAAAACAATATATATAAATATATATACAGTATATATATATATATTATATATATATATATATATATATATATATATATATATATATATATATATATATATATATATATATATATATATATATGTATATATATATAAAATATAAAAAACCTATCTAATACGAGTGAACCCCTTAATTTTCCTCATTAATGCCTTACTACAGTCCGGAGATTATAATAATCGTTGCACCACCAAATAGAATCCGGTTCAGTTTTTAACCAAGGCAGAACGATTTGGTCTCCATCTGTTTAAATCCTTGGTCTCTGCTGACTTCAAGTAGTGAATTCGGTACCCGGATAGTCGTCTGTGATTTGTCACAAATAGGGTGGAAAACGGCACGAGGCTAGTAACCTTATCTGAGCCATACATGGCGTAATACCTATCTATCTATCTATCTATCTATATACATACATACATACATACATACATACATACATATATATATATACATATATATAAATATATATATATATATATATATATATATATATATATATATATATATACACACACACATATATATATACACACACATATATATATATATATATATATATATATATATATATATATATATATATATATATATATATATACTGTATAGGTGTATATATATATATATATATATATATATATATATATATATATATATATATATATATATATATATATATATATACTGTATAGGTGTATATATAATTATAATTTTATATGAACCTATACATATATATATATATATATATATATATATATATATATATATATATATATATATATATATATATACATATGTGTGTGTGTGAGTGTGCGCTCACGCTTGTGTATGTTTACATTATTATACAGCTTTCCTCCACGGTGCCTGTTGAAACATATATTTTGTAACGATTATTAACATCTTATGCAAGCACACACATTCAGCTCTTTGGATTTCCCCCTTTTAATCATTGCGAAATATACGCATTTTACCAGGTTTGATGGCGGAACGGTAATGAGCAAAACCCCTTGTGTACCGAGACATTAGTGAGAGTTTACATCTCCCTCATTTTAGATTATGCAAATATTTAATATAGATATCGTATCTTAGTTTTAGCTTTGAATAACAACAAATATTTGCTTTACACTTTAATATGGGACCTAACATACATACTCTCTCTCTCTCTCTCTCTCTCTCTCTCTCTCTCTCTCTCTCTCTCTCTCTCTCTCTCTCTCTCTCTCTCTCTCTCAATTTCAATGCTGGAAAAGTTTTCAGGAAAAGTTAAGACCCTTTGCTTTAATCATAGCCTCCTAACAAGGAACTCAAACTTCAAAAACTCGCTGAACAGAAAAGGCAAATCGGTAGAGTATTGAATTATGCCTCTATTTGATGATTCTCTTTTATTTTCCATTCCTTACTATTTCCTACCTCATGCCTCTACTCTCTTTCATCCCCCAGCTTATTAGTCATCTTTGTTAAACTTTCATATGTTTAAAAGTCCTGCCTCCATCATAAAGCTCAACACTGTACAGAATCCTAAGTTCTATTACATCGGCTAACGAAGTTGGAAGTAGGTTATGTTTTTGACCCTGTTTGCTTATGAACAGCTTCCTGGTCACAATCTTAATCGTAGAGTAATTAAAACTGTAGGGATTAACTGTTATGTAAAAAGTTGGAAATTATTAAATTTTGGAAGGTCAAGGTCAAAAGTCAAAGTCACAGTCAAGCAAAATGTCCAATTTACGTAAGCAGCCATAAGTTTGGACATAATTGTCACAGAAACTTCAAACTTAGTTCATAATTGAGTTTATGAAAATCCATGCCAATTAATTCATATTAAGGTCAAAGGTCAAGGTCAAGAAAAAGGTTGAGAAATAAGCTGCTACAGCGGAGGTGCGCGCTCTACTGAGGCCCCTTTTAGTTTCAGCTGTGATCAGATTGTAGAATTGTCTTACTAGTCGAGAGGTTGAATCAGTGGAACTTCAGTACTTCAAACTTAGTCCCAATACTTTTCTGTTGAACAGGTCGACGGTGAGTTTCGTTTTATAGTTTATACAGAACTGATGTATTTCAACATTACTACAAATTAAAATCAATTCAATAATTCTTTATCTTTTCTAATTTAGTTTATTCATTACTTCTTGATTACCTTTCTGTACTGGGCTACTTTCCATATTCTACCATTTGGCTTGTACCATCCTTCTTTTATTTAGGGTTGTAGCTTGGTTAATAATAATAATAATAATAATAACAATAATAATAATAATAATAACAATAATAATAATAAGTATTTATTCCCTGTTTTAGTCATATCCTCTGCAATTTCCACTTTCTTATTCTTTATTTTCATGTTTCTTCACATTTTCACTGTATTTTTGTATTTGAGATTACATGCTTTTTCTTACTCTCATTTCAAAACAATCGTTTTCTTCCTCCTCCTTCCCCTCTTTTTAAACATTACATTCTCCTCTCCATTGTCCTTATTTACGATTTACTATTTCAACAGACTGTTATTAACGTATCCTACTTCCCCTTGGCTTTTGTTCCTCCCGTTCCATCTCCATATCTCAGTTTCTCTCATATCTATCCACCCCATTCACGTCCACTACATTCTATTCCTTAACGCTTTTCTAAACTCCATTTCCTCGAGAACCTCTCCTTCAATCCAATTTCGCTCTTCTTCCTTATCTTCTCGTGTCGCTATCACATCCCTCCTTCACTTCAATTATCCTCTTTGTACACATTCTACTTAGCTTTTATTTGATTCTCGGGGCAATAGAAGGCTGTTAGTTGATATCAGCTCAACTGACTGGAAAATAAGATCATTACATCGATGTGTGCAATGACAATTAGTACGACAGTAGTAATAAGTTCGATTTATTTATTTATTTGTTTATTTATTTATTTATTTTTTTGGTGCGTGTGTGTGAGCAACTTTACACAAAGACTACTGTACCGATTTTGACCAAATTTGGTAGTCATGTTGGGTATGACCCAAGGATGAATCTGTAACATTTTAGATTAAGTACACCAAAGTACGCAGCAGTTCTTTTAAAAGAATCGCAATGTTAAGTAAATGGCAAATATTTTGTTAGTTAATTTTTATTTGTGAACATTACGCAAAAACCACTGAACCAATTTCAACGAAACTTGGTGGACGTGTGGCATATGACCAAAGGACAAATCCATTAGATTTAAAAGAAAACATATCGAGGTATAAGTACGAGGAACAGTTTACTCCTGGACTATACAGTGCTTAACATCAATCATTTCCTGATATCATATTCTTGACATTTCATTTTAATCGAAATGGAAGAAAAAAAATTTATATTTCGTGAAATCAAACAGATTTTAACATTCTCCCGTCATGAAAATGTGAATTGTGAAGGCAACTGATCATTCGGGGTACTGTTTATTATTTCCGGTTTTGGAAAATAACGGAAATAGTCTACTGATTGAAGACTCGTCTCTATCAAATATACTTGGGAAAGCTAAAGAAATAAAATGAATTTAAGAATTCCGGAACTTTTATTTCGCAATCTCCATTTAACAAATCTGAGAAAGACGAAAAGAAATAAGAGCGGATTAAGAAAGATGGACGGAACTTAATGTCACATTTCCAATAGGTTTCCTAATTGCTTAACAATGAAATCGAAGATGCCTCATTAAAAAATCTTATCAATACCCACCTCGGTCGCCCCCCCCCCCCCCTTCGTAGAAAATCCGTTAAGTCAATTAGCAATTAGTCAACTAATCTGTATAATGTATACCTCAGCAGCTTTGATAATAGCATATTTTTCTTCATGGAATATCCTGTTAAGTTCCCTTTATTGTATTCCTTCAACCAACTACAACAAC
>NC_090747.1:107324552-107330471 GCF_036898095.1 Palaemon carinicauda | reverse complement strand
ATGGACGAAAAGTGACAGTCAAATGAAAATCTCCATTTAGGTATAGCGGCCCCATAACCCCACGCCACTGTTTGGTCACTCCCCCCCCCCCCCCCAAAAAAAAAAAAAATAAAACGCTAGGTTAGGAAGTGATAAGTTATCAACAATTCCTCCCTATTTTCCCAGAATTCGACTTGAAGGCGATCGAGCAATTTGTCTGAATTCAGGACTCTTGTCTATATGTTTAAAAACGAATCTAAGAAAGATACGTTTGAACAGAAAAAAAAAAATCATGAAACTAATATCAATCTTTGCTTCCAAATTGGAAGGATAACCATTAATAGATGGCTATTCAATTAGCAGTTTCTTTTATTCCTATAGTTTCTTGAGTCTCAATTTTCCTCTCATGCAAAGGAACATTTTCTCTTTTGAATAATTTCTGATAAAATACGGGAAAACCTTGATTATTTCCTAACTACGTCGTACATCGTTTCTTCAAGTTCTAATAGGCAAATAAAAAACATTCTTTCATCTTGTCCTACACTGTAAATGAAAACGATTGGTAATATCAGTGATTAATCTAAATTTTATTAAACATTATATATACATATATATATATATATATATATATATATATATATATATATATATATATTTTTATATTCACTTATATTTACACACATACATATACATAATATATATACACATATATACTGTACATACTGTATATATTTATGATAGATAAACATAAAAATAGGCTATTCATACATGCAAATATATGGTGAGCCTCAACTAATAACAACAACAACATTGGAGGTCCATATTTATATGTATACATATATATATATATATATATATATATATATATATATATATATATATATATATATATATACATATACATATAAATATACACATATATATACATATACATTTTATATATATATATATATATATATATATATATATATATATATATCATATATATATATATATATACACACACCCGATGAAACCATAGGAGGTGATTAGATCTAATACCCGAATTCATGAATGTATCTATCATTTTCTTAAAAGTCGTGTCGCCATTGTCGTATGATGTGAGAACGTCACTCAATATAAATACGCTGAACTCGAAATAATTATACATGGAGCTATATATATAATACGTAGGACTCGAAAAAATAACTTATGAGCAATAAATTTTTCCAAAGTAATTCAAGATTCAAAAAATTATCGCAATCGTACCTAAATTAGAATAAATTCTCTCTCTCTCTCTCTCTCTCTCTCTCTCTCTCTCTCTCTCTCTCTCTCTCTCTCTCTCTCTCTCTCTCTCTCTCTCACTCTCCCTGATTAAGAATACGCAACTTTTCCTACCAGCCGAAGGATTATTAATGCAATTTTTAAAGATATTCAACAGTTGCATTAATTGCATTTAAATTCAGTGACGTGCCGTGCCTCGGGAGAAAAAAAGCCCAGACCTCGTAAATCCATCATTAGGGCTTTTATTTTATCTAAAGCCACATCAAAAGAAAATTGCTCTTTTTCCCTCAAGCAGGGTCCACGTCATACACAAATAAATGACTCATTTTATAAAGCCTGAAGTATCTTTTTCGGGGAGTATTTCTTTACCGGTCTTATTTTTCAGTTTGAATTTAACTATCTCGTTTATCAAACTATTATTTGCAATTTTGCTTTTAGGTTTATTTTAAATGAATATTGTCCGTGGGGAAAAAAATCCTTTGTTTTAACTTGACTGCAAACAAAAAATCCGTGTTTTCCTTATTTCACAAGAAATCATTTATATTATCTATGTGCATACACAAACAATACGTACAAAACAAAATGATGTTTGTGTGTGTATGTATGTATGTATGTATGTATGTATACATTATATATATATATATATATATATATATATATATATATATATATATATATATATATATATATATATATGCATGAAAATCAGTATATATCATTTAAAAGTGTTTGCACCCACATAATACATAAAGTGGATATTAATAAGAGTGAAGTTATGGGGATAAATGGAAGATAAGAAAATTTACCAACGAATACAAGTATGACGGTGGGGATGAGTCACAAAAACGATCTGGAAGAGAAGACAATGGTCTACTTAAACAACGGGATTTTTAAGCAAATTTAGCCACTTAATTATATACACACACACACACACGTGTGTGTGTATATATATATATATATATATATATATATATATATATATATATATATATATATGTGTGTGTGTGTGTGTGTAAGTATACTGTATATATACACTGTACATATATACAGGTATGTGTGTGTACACGCACGGGATTTAAAAGAATATTTTATACATATATATATATATATATATATGTGTGTGTGTGTGTGTGTGTGTATGTGTATGTGTGTGCATTTGTGCTAGAGTTTTTTCTACTAATTCACTTAACATTCAACTTCTTGATATAATTCTTGTAAGAAAGGTCTTTATATCTAAAACTATTTTTTTTTTTTACAGTATTTAAAAAAGGTTCAAACCCTACCGTTGACTAAGCGAATATCAAGTTATTTCGTTTTCCATACATAATGTAAACAATGCAAGCATTTGGACCATTCTAAATTGCCTTACCGATAGAAAGCAAAACCATAAAAGCTAAGCGTTTCGTAAGTAATTACCTCCGCCAACGAAGTTGGAAGGAGGTTGTTTTTTCGCCCTTGTTTGTGCGTTTGTAATTTGTGTGTGTATCTGTGTGTGTGTGTGAACTGATTCCTGGCCACAATTTTGATCGTGGAGTAATGAAACTTGCAGGGATTAACTGCTGTATAAAAAGCTGGAAATTATTAAATTTTAGAAGGTCAAGGTCACGGTCAAGCAAAATGTCAAATTCACGTAATTAGCCATAAGTTTGGACAGCGTTGCTACAGAGACTTCAAACTTGGTTCATATTTGAGCGTATGAAAATCCACGCCTATTAATACATGTTAAAGGTCAAGGTGGAGCAAAAGGTCGAGAGATAAGCTGCATTGGCGGAGGTCTGCACTCTAATAAGTGCCCCTCTAGTTAGGACTGTATCATAGGGTAGCCGTGAATCCCACGAGACTATTTTGTTCTTTGTGAGTAAAGCACTATAAATAAATTTCCTTAAAACTGATATAGCACATTCTATCACTAAGGGCCTTTCAGCTTTTATTTATTACAGCCAGTTATCTATGCATTGGATCCCGATGCCGGCTCCATAGCCTGAGCTAAATAGGATTATATTGACAATGAAAAAAAGTAGGAATTGCAACTGCAAACAATAGGTTTAAAGTTCCTTTGTGTACGGCGTAAAATGTTGATAGTATATTGTCCACTCATCTATGAAACAATGAAGCTTACCGACATTTGATATAAAAGGCTAAAACCAGTGTGCTTTGATTATTATTCCAAGTGTTAGTATAGAGTTGAATAAATGTGACTGGGTTAATTAGTGCTTTCCATGTTCCTGGTTATCAAAATGATTAGTATAGTAAGTTCATTAGTCTAACTTCAAGTTACTGTGCTTAGTTTTACTTTGAGATTAGACTAGGTTTCCTTTACCTTAGCGTATAGAGATTCTCTCTCTCTCTCTCTCTCTCTCTCTCTCTCTCTCTCTCTCTCTCTCTCTCTCTCAAGGCTCTTACTTACGGCTATACTGTATCATTTTGAAGATTGTTTTATATCCATAAAAATTTACAATATCTCAAGATAATAATGTATTACATTAAGGTATCAATTTCGCACCAATCGTATGCTATAAACAAGGTCTACATGTATATCTGGACCGTGGCTATAAAATACTACTATATTCAATGTATTTTTTTCAATTGCCTTACACATAACTTATCCAGCAAACGCTCGTGTCATGTATGCAGAAAGTCTCTAGCAAAAAATTTTACATTATTATTTTAATGTTTATAATTTTTACATTTGAACGTTTTTAACATTTTTTACCGTAACAATTCTTAGATATTTATATTCCTGATGATGAGGCCAAAAATAAAGCTGTAGAATGACACCCTGACTATTTGCTTCACTATTCCTGCTAAATTTTACGAATTCTCTATTCCTCAAAATATCAGTATATATATATATATATATATATATATATGTATATATATACATATATATATATATACACACACATATATATATATGTATATATATATATATATATATATATATATATATATATATATATATATATATATATGTGTGTGTGTGTGTGTATGTGTGTAGAGAGAGAGAGAGAGAGAGAGAGAGAGAGAGAGAGAGGAGAGAGAGAGAGAGAGAGAGAGAGAGAGAGAGAATTTGCAAACCTGGTTTCCATACCGAATGAAACCTAAAATTATACACCAAATGCAAATCTCTCGACAAAATCAGAAACTTATTTTCCTCATCAAATCACTGCCTTTCAGATTACCCTATACTCTGGGCACTGACATCACACGCACGCACACACACACAAACAAGTGAGAGCTGGCGAAGCGGCAATAAAACTCCAACCAAGTCGGATCTCCCAAGATCTTTATGCCACCATACATCTCACCTGACAATTGCTAGTCTCATCGTAGTCTCCCGATGCCACAAAAGACAAACTACATCTCCCCTTTAACTCCCATAGATCTCTCTTCACCACGACAAGATCCTCCGATTGAAGAATGACAAAGAGCGATGGAAAAAATAGGAAAAATTGGGGTTCTGAGATGATGTTTCTTATCGTTCGTGAACTCTCAAGTGTAGTATTTCGTTCACGGGGATTTGAGAGAGATCTCCTTAAGGATTTCTTTTTAAACAATCATCTTAACTAATTTTCTTGATGCTTTTAAATGTCTGTCTTTTCGTTGTGATAAAATCCAATACTTCCATTCACTAATTTTTTATTTAGTCAAAGATCTGCTATGCAACTTTTTTTGGCTCCTATTCATCTTAAGTAATTTTCTTGATAGAATAGTTTTAAATGTCTGTCTTTTCGTAGTGATAAAATCCAACCCTTTCCATTCAACGTAGGGTTCTGAAAGGGCTGAACATTCATTCTCTCTCTCTCTCTCTCTCTCTCTCTCTCTCTCTCTCTCTCTCTCTCTCTCTCTCTCTCTCTCTCTCTCCTTAATCGTTTTAAATGTCTGTCTTTTCATAGAGATAAAATTCTCCACTCTGCATTCACTTTCTTTTTCATCTAGTCAAAGATCTGCTATGAATTCAACCTAGGGTTCAGAAACGACTGAACATATTCTCTCTCTCTCTCTCTCTCTCTCTCTCTCTCTCTCTCTCTCTCTCTCTCTCTCTCTCTCTCTCTCTCTCTCTCTCCTTGTTCGCCCATGCATTCCTAATTGGCCTTGATGGGCCCTCTCCGTACATCCTTCCTTTCTCCTCCTCCTCCTCCTCCTCCTCAATCGATCAGACCCCCTTATGTGCTATGCTGGTCCTCCACGAATTCGGGGACCCAATCCTGCGATCAGGTTTGAATTTCCCTAGGCGTATAGTATGACCATTGTCCATTAGTATATAGTTCTACGAAATAGATTTATTTTTGTTTGTTTTATGGCTAGTGTGTTTATTTCTCTATTCAATTACTTATTTAATTCGCCACAGCATGATTAAAAAAAAATCAGTACTTAACTACTATTGCCTTATTTTTTTCATTAATATATTCATCCATCAATTTATTCTTATTTATTTATCAAGTTTGTCCTATATGAACACTTGATCATTTGTAATAATAATAATAATAATAATAATAATAATAATAATAATAATAATAATCATAATAATAATAACAATAATAATAATAATAATGAAATCATATACAAAATAGAATATAACAAACACAAGTAAGGAAGCATTTCATTAAATCCGTTATCTCAATAATCAAATTACGCTTTGTAAATATTTTCAGATAACCTTTTTTGGGAAGCCTC
>NC_090747.1:107314552-107319552 GCF_036898095.1 Palaemon carinicauda | reverse complement strand
AGAGTTGACGAACCTCAAAAATACATGAAATTGAAAGTCTTTACAATGAAGTAGTCTTCACGGTGCGTCTAACCTCAATGTTGTAGTCAATTACATTATTAATTTACCGAGCCATAGTTTTTTATTGGACTGAAAACTGAAGGGTTCAATTCTTGTCCATCTGCATTTAAGAATTACTGGGTTTATTTGTTGAATGGCGTTCAAGGACGGTTTCAATTAAATTGATGATACTTTAAATATTATACATACATACATACAGGTAGTAGGTTGGTCAAGGCACCAGCCACCCGTTGAGATACTACCGCTACAGAGTTATGGGGTCTTTTGACTAGCCAGACAGTACTACATTGGATCCTTCTCTCTGGTTACGGTTCATTTTCCCTTTGTCTACACACACACTGAATAGTCTGGCTCATTCTTTATATATTATCCTCTGTCCTCATACACCTGACAACACACATCACCAAACAATTCTTCTTTACTCAAGGGGCTACTGCACTGTAATTGTTCAGTGGCTACTTTTCCTGAGGCTAAACTAACTAGTTTAGCTTTTCGATCTCGTGAGATTAAAGCTCTGTTGATGGACCTTGATGCTTATGGAGGTGTAGACCCAAATGGTATTTTTCCTTTGTTTTTTATAAAGACAGCAGATTTCTTAGCTCCAAAGTTATCTGTTATTTTGCGCAAGTTAGCAAGAAGAGGAGCTTTTAGCACTTGTTGGAGAATTGGTAATGTTACTCCTCTATGTAAATGTGTTTGTGGCAGCTCAAGTCCCACTGATTACCGCCCAATTTCCATAACTCCCATATTATCTAAAGTTTTTGAACGTCTTCTGGCAAAACGTCTTAATAGGTTTGCTGAAGGTAATCATCTATTCCCTAGTTTGCAATTTGGTTTTCGGAAAGGCCTTGGAGCATGTGATGCCCTTCTTACAATCTCCAATGCAGTACAGAAATCCCTTGATTGTGGTCGGGAAGTTCGTATGATTGGCCTTGATTTTAGTGCTGCCTTTGACCGTGTTAATCATGAGGCCCTTGTTTTCAAACTGAAACAGTTGGGAGTGGGTGGGTCGTTTCTTAGCATTATTATTGATTTTTTAAGTAGTAGATCTCAAAGAGTTGTTGTTGATGGGCACCATAGTGAGTATAGGAATGTGATATCCGGTGTCCCACAGGGTAGTGTTCTTGGCCCATTACTTTTCATACTATATACACATGACATGTGGTTTGGCCTAGAAAATAAGCTTGTTGCATATGCAGATGATGCTACTCTCTTTGCATCAATTCCATCCCCTGAATGTAGATCTGGGGTTGGTGAATCCCTTAATAGAGATTTAGCTAAAATTAGTGCATGGTGCAAATTATGGGGTATGAAGTTGAATCCTAACAAAACTCAAAGTATGATTGTAAGTAGGTCAAGGACGGTGGCTCCTCAACATCCGGATCTCAGTATTGATAATGTTTCTTTAAATTTGTATGACTCTTTCAAAATTTTAGGCGTGATTCTTGACAGCAAATTTACTTTTGAGAAACATATAAGGTCTGTGTCTTCTTCAATTGCACAAAAAATTGGCTTATTGAGAAAGTCTTTTAAGATATTCGGTGATCAATCTATTCTGAAGAAGTGTTTTAATTCTTTTATTCTACCTTGTTTTGAGTATTGTTCTCCTGTCTGGTCTTCAGCTGCTGATTCTCATCTTAATTTGTTGGACAGAAACTTACGGTATATTAAATTTCTTATTCCTGATCTAGATATTAATCTCTGGCACCGTCGATCAATTAGTTCATTATGCATGTTACATAAGATTTTTCATAACTCTGACCATCCTTTACATTCAGATCTCCCTGGACAATTCTATCCTGTTCGTAATACTAGGCAGGCAGTTAATTCTAATAGCCAGGCCTTCTCCATCATAAGACTCAATACTACGCAGTACTCTAGAAGTTTTATTCCAGCTGTTACCAAGTTGTGGAATGATCTTCCTAATCGGGTTGTTGAATCAGTAGAACTTCAAAAGTTCAAAGTTGGAGCAAATGCTTTTTTGTTGACCAGGCGGACATGAGTCTTTTTATAGTTTATATATGACATATTTGTTGTTGACGTTGTTAATAGTTTATATATGATATATCTCTTTTGACATTACTTTTTTTAGAATGATTTATTGTTAATTTGTTCTCTTCAGTTATTTATTTCCTTATTTCCTTTCCTCACTGGGCTATTTTTCCCTATTGGAGCCCCTGGGCTTATAGCATCTTGCTTTTCCAATTAGGGTTGTAGCTTGGATAGTAATAATAATAATAATAATAATACTTTCCTCTTGGTAAGGGTAGAAGAGACTCTTTAGCTATGGTAAGTAGCTCTTCTAGGAGGACACTCCAAAATCAAATCATTGTTCTCTAGTCTTGGGTAGTGTCATAACCTTTGTACCATGGTCTTCCACTGCCTTGGGTTAGAGTTCTCTTGCTTGAGGGTACAATCGAGGACACACTCTTATCTTATTTCTCTTCCTCTTGTTTTGTTAAAGTTTTTATATTTTATACATGAGATATTATTTTAATGTTACTTTTCTTAAAATATTTAATTTTCCTTTTTTCCTTTCCTCACTGGGCTATTTTAGCTGTTGGAGCCCCTGAGCTTATAGCATGCTGCTTTTCCAACTAGGGTTATAGCTTAACAAGTAATAATAATAATAATAATAATAATAATAATAATAATAATAATAATTATCGAATGGGGGTTCTAATTTAGTAGATATTTGCGATGTGAATTATAAGTTCTAAATTATCTTAAGAAGGATAAAAATTATTTTGAGTTATGAATCATATACCCAAAACTCTCATTACTTTAGTAAACCATTTAGTTTTGGAGTAGCCATAACATAAAAGTGAGATAAGAAGGGAAACGCTGAGACATAATCCACTCATCTTTAAAATAACGGGTACGAGATACCAAGTACGGGTATCGTACATGAGGAAGGTGTAAGCTTCTCAGCTAGGCCTTAACTTATAACACCAACAACCACATTGTCCTTATAGTGGATTGTTTTTTTTTTTTTTTTGTGGATTGATAAATGTTATATAAAAACATATTTCCTATTTTCACAAAATACATTATTAGCGAAATGCCTAAGATAATTAGAATTTGTTTTCTTCTACTAATTTGTGTGTGTTGAAATGCTATAACTTAGTAATGAAGAGCTTTAAATTCATTTTACAACATTGAATTATATGAAAAATGCGAAATCCTAATATAGTCCCATTACTGAACATTGCATCATTTAACCATTAAGGGGTCAGGATTTATGCCTGTATCACAGTGATTCTATAGTTCGCCTACAGATTCAATGCATTGCTTGCTGTCGTTGGCTTTCCATCCGTAGTATCTTTTTTCCCACCTACAGTATTTGAGCATCCTTTTCTATGTTACTCATCTCCAATGCTCCCAACTCCAACCAATTCTAAATCTAACCTTTTCGACAAGCTTATGAGAGTTCATTAAATATTTCAGATAATTATATCAGTTAACGAAACATTTATCTGACGTCTTCCATATTGTCCCAAAAGCACGTTTTCTGGAAACTTGCGCCATGTATTGTATTAACTGTTAGCATTAAAAGTAAAATTGAAGTCGCGCATACCTATAAAGATTGAGCTTGAATAACTTTATTATTACATAAGTATTATCACCTCAAACAAAGCTTGACCCAGGAAACTAGAGCATTCTATACACAGACAAACTAATTTATAAAAAACACCGTTTAGTTTCGAATGCTCTGATGTTGAGAAACGGGTAACCACAAAATATCAATATCGCATCTAACGATAACAGCTTCTTATTACCTCCGACAACGAAGTTGGAAAGTTATGTTTTCACCCCCGTGTGCGTGTTTGTATGTGTGTGTTTGTTTGTGAACAGCTTCCTGGCCACAACTTTAATCGTAGAGTAATGAAACTTGCAATGATTAACTGCTAAATAAAAGCTGGAAATTATTAAATTTTGGAAGGTCAAGGTCAAAGGTCAAGCAAAATGCCCACTTATCGTACTCAACCTTAAGTTTGGACATTGTTGTCACAGAGCCTTCAAACATGTTAAGGTCAAAGGTCAGGGTCAGGGTCGATCAGAAGGTCAAGAAATAAGCTGCCGAGGCGGAAGATTGCCCTCTATTGAGTGTCCCTCTAGTATAAACATGTTACGAAAAAGACCTCTAAAACGGGATTATCTAAATACGTTCCCATGAGGGATTGCCTTACGAAAGTAGTCAATACTCGTGTTCGTTTATAATTACCCTAACGCATTAATGCCCAGTTGAGACTCCAATAATCCATGAAACTGCTTTTTCCATCTGTTGGAACCAGGTAATTATGCATTCATTAGCTGATTACCTGGTACGATTAGCGGCCCGTGAATGTTTACTTGTAATCAAATTAGAGATAAAACTAAACACCGAAAACCGGGATCATAAATGTTTGCTCTCATTTAATCGGAGGAATAATATAGATTGTGTCAATAAATACAAGCTGGTAATAGAACCATCGATTGGACAACAACGTGCATTTTATATTCATCTTATTTCATGTTTTCTTGTATTTAAAAATTTCAGGACTATTGTTGCTTCAGATATCATTTCAAGTAGCGTCAAGAGCAGATGGATAATTATTTCATTCACTGATTGAACTTGAGCACACGTATGCACACACACAAACATAAAACTGCAGATGCAATCAAATATATGCAGATAAAGTGGACGAATAAGTGTCAGTTTTGATTCCTTTGAAAATACAAAAATTATGATATAATCCACTTTACTTAAGCCATCTACTTTTAAGGTACTCTTCATATAAAGAAATCTTAATTTTTGAATTTCAATCAAAGCCTTACAAAACAATTCTTCATTAAAGGTCTGAATTTCTCATCTAACCATTAAAAAAAAAAACGAATGAAATTACCTCCATGTTTCATGCATTAAATTGTCCATTTAGGAAAAACCTTGTGCTCGTGTA
>NC_090747.1:107299552-107312052 GCF_036898095.1 Palaemon carinicauda | reverse complement strand
GTGGTAAGAAAGTAATTATCGTATTCTTACACGTAATAAAAAAAAAACCCGACGCTATAATAAACAATAATATACATATCCGTATGACAAAACTGTTTTTATGGAATAGAAACGGAAGCATAAATCACACTGTCTAGTATACCATTCATTAAAATTAGCACATTTAAAACACAAGTACATGACACAAAAACAACAAAATGCGACACACACGGAATATGAAACACACCAATAAGGCTGATGACTACAGCGAAAATACAGCGACTCAGAGAATAAGATGACCACGCAAGAAGAGACAAAATACATCTAATATAACTTACCTGTATCGTCCTGCACAATCCACCATCGGAAATTTCCCATCAAAGTAACGTCACGTCGGTACCTATTAATTAATGAGAGAGAAGAATACTATTAATAAAAGATCATATTTCAAGAGGCTATATCAATTTACCTATTCTACAATGAGTATAAGATACTGTTATTAGATTTAACGTTTTAGCGTGTCTTATTATCTAAAGTAGATATTATCAAGACAAACAAGAAAAGCAGAATTTCCTGTAAACTAGCAATGGTGGATAAACAAATATATACAAAAAAAAAAATATTGGATATATTGTTCTGTGGTGAAAATTTAGTTGTAAGTTTTTAAGTCATAGATTGACATTTGAAAAGGGTAAGTTATGTGCAGATACTATGGTGCTTTATTTATCTATTTATACACACACATATATATATATATATATATATATATATATATATATATATATATATATGTATATATATACATATATGTGTGTGTATATACATATATATATATATATATATATATATATATATATATATATATATATATATATGTATACATATATATATATATATATATATATATATATATATATATAATATGTATACATATATATATATATATATATATATATATACATATATATATATATATATATATATGTATTTATAAATATATATATATACACATACATACAAACATACACACACAACAACAACAAATGCAGCCGTTCTTAGTCCACTGCAGGACAAATGCCACAGACATGTCAACTCATGATTACAACACTTACGCTATATGCCTTGTTATAACTAAATTTCATATCGTGTAAATTTTTTTGTATTTTAAGAGCTAAAAGATTTCTCGGCACGACAAAATTGATCCCAAAGTGTCAATAATAAAGATATCCTATAACTTTTTACTTAAACTAACTCTTACATTTGTGTGTGCATGTGTTGGAAAAATTTTCATGGATGTATTTTGCAAGATATGAACAGTGAACAGGATCTAAAAAAAATTCATGAATGTTGCTAGATTCGAACAGTGAACAGGAACTAAACCTCATTACTCAGTATATATGAAACTTTTCCTCATAACAAGTTTTTTGCAGTTTTATGGGATCGTTTCCAACAATCATTTCGCGTCTCCTGTTGGCGTTAAGCGATGCGTATATGGAGTCATGAAAGTTAAAAATTGTGAGTTTTAATGTTGACATTGGAACAATATTGCTGGATGCTCTTTGGTGGAAAATACATATATTCTCATGTCTGTACTAGATATATTTCACTGATATCACTAACAGTCTCTCTCTCTCTCTCTCTCTCTCTCTCTCTCTCTCTCTCTCTCTCTCTCTCTCTCTCTCTCTCTCTCTCTCTCTCTCTAATATATATATACATATATATATATCATTATTATTATTATTATTATTATTACTACTTGCTAAGTTACAACCCTACGTGGAAAAGCAGGATGCTATAAGCCCACGGGCTCCAACAGGAAAAATATCCCAGTGAGGAAAGGAAATAAGAAAAAACTGCAAGAGAAGTGGAAGAACAATAATAGCATTAAAATAAATCTTCCATATATAAACTATAAAAACTTCCAAATAACAACATGATAAAAACTTCAAAATAACAAGAGGAAGAGAAATAAGATAGAATAGTGTGCCCGAGTGTACCCTCAAGCACCAAATGGGTGCCACAAGAAGTTATATAAATATCTAAATATTTAGAGGCATGGGCAGTTTAAGTTTCAAACAGAATCATATTAGGTAGGATTGAACTTATTAATTTTGAGTCAAACTTGTTAAACAAATCAGTTGGTTTACTTCATTTATTTGTTATATACTTAGTTTAGATTCCCTCACACACCACAATTAGATATTAATTTCTTCAAAACAAATATTTTCATTAGTACACAAAATGAACCAGGTATTACTGAGCACAAAATCACTGTTCATAAAGAAGAAAATAGACAAAACATTACTTTCGCAAGTGTGCTGACCGACCCTAGAGACTGGCTCACCGAACCCATGGGGCTCGAACCAACACCTCTTCAAGAACCACTGTTCTGTATATTCTTAGCAAAAAAAAAAAAAAAAAAAAAAAAAAAAAAAAAAAAAAAAAAAAAAAAAAAAAAAAAAAAAGAGAGAGAGAGAGAGAGAGAGAGAGAGAGAGAGAGAGAGAGAGAGAGAGAGAGAGAGAGAGAGAGAGAGAGAGAGAAGAAGAAGAAGAAGAAGAAGAAGAAGAAGAAGAAGAAGAAGAAGAAGAAGAAGAAAGATGAAGTTCCTTTTAATCCTTATTTATAATTGGAAATTAAATAGGAAGGCTTCTGGCGACACGGAAACTATCAAAAGGGTGTCTTCATCTTTATTCAATTCTAAAGCATATAATTTTCAATTCCCATTTCTTGGTTTCTAAAATTATGTGCGCTGTCCTTAACATAGGCGACACGGTATTTAGCTTTCACACCTAAGCTAAAAATAAGCTCATGTACTCGTGTAACGGTAACTTTAGCTGCAAATACGTCATTGTACTTAACGTAAATCATCCAAATTGGACAGAAAACAATAGATCTATTTGGATTTCCCCATTAAATTTTCTTCCTAATCAAAATAATATACAAGCTATACATTAAACTAACAATTATAACCGAATTTTGGTATTGGCCAGAACAGGATATAGATTTCATAATAGATTGGACGCAATAGGCAGGAAGAGTTTCCCTTTTAATTGATATTACTTTTATATTAGGTTCCGCCTTTACAAGCCCCACGATAACGCCATTGGCTTTCGCCATTTTACAAGAGTATAAACAAATTGCATTTCTGTTTATTCCAACGGGGCCGGATAGACTGGCGAGCAATATCGATATTACGTAATGCTGGGGGACATTTTTCAGGATAAAACAATTACACCTAAATGGCTATTGAAAGTCTCTTGTTGTGGACTGGTTGGTGTAACTCTATAGATATAACTTTATCTGGCGATGACTTCTTATTGAATCATTTTCATGTTTTATATGTATATGCATCGATCAAGTTAACCATAGGTTTAAATTTTAATTATGTTAGTGTCATATTTAATAGATAATTAGTACCTCTCATGTCAAATACTCCGCGTAGTGGTATTAAAAGGAATGTATCAGGTTTGATTGCACTGGAGTGTGACATTTATATTGATTAAATGTTCCATTTAATCAATTATGTTTAATTATGTTTGTCACAATCAGTTACCTGTAAGTATCACGTTGGATGTAGTGGTTTGGCCAAGTAAACAGCCACCCGTTGAGATACTACCACAAGAGTTATTGGGTCCTTTGACCATTAGATCACTTTCTGGTTACGGGTCATTTTTCATTTGCCTGCACATACACTGAATAGTCTGGCCTATTTTCTATACATCTCCTCTTTCCTCAACACTAAGCCGACTGAAAAATTCTTCTTTATTCACTAGGCTATTTTCCCTGTTGGAGCCCTTATAGAGCTTCTTGTAGCACTCCTGCTTTTCCAACTAGGGTTGTAGCTTAGCTAATGATAATGATAATGATAATAATCATTATAATAATATATGTAATTTGTAACAATCCTTGTGTCATGCTAAGTATCCTGTTACACGAACAGATGATAACCAGTATGCATGTTTTTTTTTTATCTTTTTTTTTTTATTTAACTGTATGTTTCATGTTGAACAACCAGCTTGTGCCATGGATTTGTCAGTGATGTATTAAATGTATTAAATAAGTGCCGTGTTATAGATCCAGTAGATGTCATATCTAATACCTTACAGTTAATACTTTTTATATAATTACACAGGCATGTATTCACTGCACTTCTTAACAAAGCTGCCAAACTACTTAATAAGAATTCTCAGAACTAATAACCTCTGTATAACAAGTCGGTTCAGGAAAACATTCTTACAGCATAAATCTTTTTATAGTTCTTATATGAAATATGTGTTGATATTGTTACTGTTTTTAAAATATTTTACTTAATTGATCATTATTTCTCATATCATTTAATTATTTCCTGATTTCCTTTCCTCACTGGGCTTATTTTTACTTGTTGGAACCCTTGGGCCAATGGCATCCTGCCTTTCAATTAGCGTTATAGCTTAGTAATAATAATAATAAAATAATAATAATAACAATAATAATAATAATAATAATAATAACAATAATAATAATAATAATAACAATAATAATAATAATAATAATAATAATAATAATTAATAATAATAATAATAACAATATATTGAGGTTAATTATCCTATACGATATAAGTTAAAAATCGGGGTTTCCATTGAGAGAGGGTACTCAGCTATAGCAATGTTATCAATGTTCTTAAAAATTTTAAAAACTATTTTATTTGTTTTGAAGAAAAATTCAAAGGATTTCTCAATAATCATAAAAATCAGATTTATTATTTGTAAATAATTTGTAATCTCTCTCCCTCTCTCTCTCTCTCTCTCTCTCTCTCTCTCTCTCTCGTCTCTCTCTCTCTCTCTCTCTCAGGCTCTTTGTCATAATTACTGGTATGAATGAAATGTCTGTCTTAAAACCAGACAAGGTAGGCAATTTTGTTATGTCCCAAGAGAGGTAGCGAGCAGAGATTTGTGGGAAAAAAAAGACTTTAGTAAAGGAAAGAGATCTATCCAAGGGCTCGTACATGGGTTTTGTTGTTCAGTCCCCAACAACTACGAGACGCGTCTGTATACACACAAATATATATATATATATATATATATATATATATATATATATATATTTATATATATATATATATATATATATATATATATAGGCTACATACAATTATGTGTAAAATTACATGCTGTATATGTATTTATATACACACACATATATAATGTATAATATATATAATATAATATAAATATATATATATATATATATATATATATATATATATATATATATTTATATATATATATATTATATATATATAAACATATATAATGTGTGTGTAAATAAATATACATATTTATATATAAATACAAAGTTTTTTGCCACTTGACAGCATATATCATTAATTATAGTACCAGCCACAGGAACGAAAATAAAAGAGGTACGTTGAGCGCTTTCGTGTTATTTCAACACATCTCCCAGGTGGCATATAATCTAAAATCAAGGTAGTAGCGATAGAGGGACATTTACTTGCTTGTGTAATTGTACTCTCTCTCTCTCTCTCTCTCTCTCTCTCTCTCTCTCTCTCTCTCTCTCTCTCCTCTCTCTCTCTCTCTCTCTCTCTCTCTCTCAAGAAATATGAGGACCAAATCTATTTCATCTCAGCATGAGTAAAAGATGCAAGACAACAACCCCATGCCAAAGAATTCGACTCAATTTAACACACCTGTCGTTTCCAGGAGCCACAACCTCCATAGCCCGGGGGCCTAGGGCTACGTCACAAGGAGAACTTTAAGCCTCACGTACCTTGATAGGCGAGGGTGGGATGGGGAATGGAAAGATGATGGGGAGTTGGTTGGGACTGGGTGGGGAAGGGCAACGCCCTTTTCCAGACTGTGATAAATTGTCGTAAAGAGACCGGATCAAAGGCGCTTTGAGTCAATCGCGAAAAGCTCACATCCAAGCACCGGGAAGTCAGCGGAGTTCTTTAATGGGGAAAGTTATGCCATCTTACCAGACGTCAATCTTTAACAAATCTTGTTACGAGGAGAATTCGTTCAAACGTCTTGCTAAAGACTGGGAAATGCTCGTGCCTTTGCCCGTGTCAATTCGGAGGTATTTTTGCACATGCGTCTTGAAACCCCATGGCCCATTTTTTTAAAAGTATCTTTCATGTTAGAGTTTGTGTGAATGTATTTGCGTATTTATGTCTGCAGGAAGGAAATATACAGGTCATTGCAGGACAAAGCCTTCCCTTACAGAAGGAAATGGCATGAAACTTATTCAAAAGGGGATGAAATGTCACCCATTACATGACACTTCATCACATTCAAATGAAGATACACTATATACACTTAAGCTGAAGATATATTTCTTGGTTGCAAACAAGTTTAAAAGTGAATAAACAGAACTGACTTTCCAACATTGTCTTTCATAGTTAAAATTGAAGAAGTATGACGCAGGTATGAAATAAGAATAGAATAGATATTACATGAATCAACCTCGTAATAGTTATAAAACAGATAGTGAATTAGTCTCAGATGGTCCAGTTTAGTAAATATGAAACAAAACATCAAATTTATGCATTTTCCATGATGTTTATAATTCAGATTGAGATAATGGAAATAAGCCATTTAAAATTCAAGAATGCCCTGTGGTATAAGATCTTTTAAAGACTGAAGTAACTCAAACAAAAATTAACGAGCCTATGAGTTAATGAATAGAGTTATGCAAGTAATTTTAACTTTTTGGCAGTTCCCACAGAGAGAGAGAGAGAGAGAGAGAGAGAGAGAGAGAGAGAGAGAGAGAGAGAGAGAGAGAGAGAGAGAGAGAGAGGTCAGCTATGCCAAATGCAATTCCATGAAATCAATCCAACCACATGTCCTGTTCTATATGTCGCTCAAGGATCCTGGATTAATTTTAATGTTGATCCACCTGATGTAATTAATGATATTCAGAGATGTTGATTCATGTAGGAGCTCTGGGGCAACGCAGAATTTGGCCTCAGTAATATTTCGTGGGTGCATATCATCAATTAATGAAGAGGGAATACCCTCAGATACAAATGCAGACATACAGCTAAATGTATGCATAAGTGCATGCATATAAACATAAGTATATAACTAATGGAGGCACATGGGCATGGCCAAGGAAAAGCCTTGCTTTCTCTATTGACCTTACTGTGATTCATGCAGGAGGTAGTTTCCCAAATGGGCGACTGAAGACCTACATTAACGTTTCGCATAATCTATTATACTAGTGCATGCGACCCGTCAAAAATGCACGCATACGCACTCCACTCTTATTATGGTATGACTACTCCCTCTACATCCCACAATCTATTATCTTTGTTAACCTTTCCATTGAATCAAAAATGTAAATAAAATGGGAAACCTTCTTTGTGATTTATTGGCAATAATTTGAAATGACTTTGATATCGTTGCAGAAGAAACTGCTTCTTTGAAATAGACTCTTGTATAGAGCAAAACTTTAATAATATTCTCATTAATCCCGGACACATTATAATCATGTATGTTTATTTTTCCGTCTCTCCAAGCTATCATATTCAACTCTATGCCCAGCGAAAAATTCCTTGAAAACATCGTGATCAATATTCGTACTAATAAACATGAATGTTGACAAATAATAGTTATAAATCTTTATTAGCTTAATGGAACATACACACTTCACTTATATAAATGTTCATTGGCTCTACTTGTTATAGGTATACTCCGTCTCTTCTGATTCATTTGCAGAGATTACCAACATCCTTCTCTCTCTCTCTCTCTCTCTCTCTCTCTCTCTCTCTCTCTCTCTCTCTCTCTCTCTCTCTCTCTCGGAATCAGCTTTTTTATATTTACGATTGGCCTTTTGGCCTATCATTGACATAGGAAGACCGTGGCCGTTACTATTAAGGTTAAATATTAATGATATATATATATATATATATATATATATATATATATATATATATATATATATATATATATATATACTTATTTATATATACTTAATGGATTCTTTTAACATGTACTGAAATAAGAAACAACTTTACTGTCATCATACATTTACTAAGGAAATGATAATAAGGTTTATTTTAAAAAATGATTTACACTCTGGAACGCCCTTATTAACAAACACAAATTCGCAGGTGGATGACGCAACACAGAAATGTGGTCATTTTCTTTTCCACTATTCGATTTGTCTATGTTGATCACGCTGATTATAAGAACATCAAATTACACTATAGTCATGCACCTTCTGGCATATAACTATTACTCCTTAAATTATTTGAATCTGTAATGAATAATTCTATTTTCCATTCAAGTAAATTCCATTTGGCAGCGCTGTCCCAAACTCGTTCCACTAACCCTAACTATGCTAATGATTGTTATCTTGGTCACTTGTACAGGGAAAAGACTTGCCATCCATGTGTTCTGATTAAGAAAGGAAATCCTAAACACTTACTAAAGTAAAATCAGGTTGCTTCCGATATCATATGAAAAATTCAAACCATTATCTAATAAAAATGTTCATTCCTAATAAGGAAAGGGTCGTTGGACAATTTACCAACTACCAATCTTCTAGCCTCTACCTTCCTACCCCACTTTTTTGACACACGTGGCTTGGAATAATTGACTATATTAGTTTGGCCGAGGTGCCTCTGATGCCATCTATTGGCGGTAAAGTAAAACTCGTTGCGGTGTAAGGGAGGGAGCTAGAGAAGTCTGCGATATTATCACTTTCGAAATGTAATAATATTGTTATTCTACGTAGTTTTTGCTAACAATACATGCCAAACCATGAAACATATTAATCATATTTTGGTTTCATAAAAAGGTAATTGAAAATTCTATGAAATAACTGTGTAATTACTCGATTATCTCACCAATTTCCGTACATGTGGCATATCTGGCGACTCCTTGACCCCCAAATGTAATTGAACTAACGATTGTTTGCTGAGGAAATATTTCTGTGACATTAATTGAGAAATTTATAATTTGCTAAGAAATAAGTTGTGGCCACGACAACAATGAACATCATGTTCACGTGCGTCTGCTTTATAGCAATTTTGTGCCCAAATAGAAACAGAAATGGAGTAATGAAAAATATAACGAGTGGCTGATGGGGATAATTAGCAATTTAGTACTCTCTGCTAAGCCCATCTATTGGCCACGAAAAGAAATAACGTGTAAAGCTCTTTAATCCTTGCATTCTGGAACTTTCCATGACGTCATTCTGGTTTTAAAATATTTAAAAATGGCCTACTAAATTTGAACTTAATACACTTTTCACCAGCCATAAATATTTCTACTTTAGTAACAATCTATCACCCTTTTTCAATTGGATAAAATCATTCACATGAAGGGAACAAGGAACGTGTGCTGCCATTTTTTGATATGCAGTAGAAACACGTTTTCTATTCAAATTTGAGGTGTATGATTATTGAAACCTACTTTCGTGGTAGTTTTTTTTTATTAATCATCAAAAATTCATAATTCCAATTTTACTATTTTTCTTCTGATTTTAGCCTCCAAATTATGGTAATTATATGTAAAATACAGGTAATATGTATTACAAAAATACAGAGCAGATCCCAATATTTTAGTCTAAAAGCAAAGAGTTGGAACTCGGACATAGAATTAAAAACCTCATATTTAACCTATATATATTCATGTCCGCAGCAAATACGTTGTTAACTAATCATAGCCCAACTATTGATATCAATGCTCTATAAAGCGTGCTTTGTTGCATGTACCAGGGGCGTAGGATCATTTTTTTCGAGGGGGAGGGGGCTAAGTTTTGACAAGGCAATGACGGTGGGGGCCTCCCCCAGAGATTCTTTTACGAGGAAACACCCTTAGATGCCATTTTCTGTCATCTGACAGCAGATTGTAGCAACAAAAAATATTTTTTGGACTATTTTAAGTGACCAATTACAATAACGAAACATATGAGCCGGTACCAAGAGAAACAGAATAAGTAATAAACGCGTTAAACGGCACGGGAAGAGATAAAGCAGAAAAAAATGGCCTACCAATGATTTAGTAATAGATGGTGGATTTTTCACAATAGTAAATCTCGGTAAACTTTACACCAAATGTTTGCAAGACTGCTTTGTACGGTCGGCTTGGAAAAAAATATCATTATATTATTTCGAAAAAGGGACACACAAAAGACCTGAAAAATTACCGCCCAGTAAGTTTACTCTTAATAATATATGAAATATAAGAAAAAAAATCATGTTTAGCAGAATGAAAAGAAAACTAGACTAATCAACCAGAGAGCAGGCAGGTTTTAGATGCGGGTATTCAAGAACTGACCATATCCATGTAATTAACCACCTATTGAAAAAATCAACTGAGTATGACAAACCTCTATTTATTACATTTAAAGACTGTGAAAAAAACATTTGATTCTGTCAAAAAATTACAGTATTTAGGCACTATGATCTCCAATACAGGGTCTTTAGAATTAGAGTTTAGTGAAAGATTGAAAAAAAAGCGAATCATACAATGGCTAGGTTAAGTAAAATTTGGATATCATATCGCCTGAAATTACATATAAAAATCAAACTATATATCAGTTTAGTGAGACTGGTGTTACTATATGAACATGAGTCATGGTATGGCAATGAAACAATCTCCAATAAATTTACAAGATTTGAAAACAAAGCTCTGAGAAGGATATTGGGAGGTAAATGGCGGGACAGGATTAGAAATGAAACTATAAGAGATTACTCGAGTGCCATATGTGGATGAGATCATAATGAGCGGTAGATGGAGATGGTTTGGGCATGCTCTTCGCACTCCCCAAGAGAGATAAGTTAACCTACCATTCTGCTGGGCTCCACAAGGCACTAGAAGAGTTGGAAGACCCAGGTCTACATGGCTGAAGAATAGGAAGCACGAAGTAGAGATGATGAATGGAGAAGTATTGAATTAAAAGCTCAAGATGGAGACGACTAGCAAAATCTAACCGAGGCCCTTTGCGTTGATAGGCGTAGGAGATGATGATATATGTGTATGTGTATATATATATATATATATATATATATATATATATATATATATATATATATATATGTGTGTGTGTGTGTGTATATGTATGTATATATATATATATATATATATATATATATATATATATATATATATATATATATATATATATATAAATTTATATATATGTATATATATATATATATATATGTAAAAAATCATCAGCCATTACTAGTCCACTCCAGAACAAAGGCCTCATATATAGATAGATATATATATATATATATATATATATATATATATATATATATATATATACATATATTAATATATATATATATATGTATATATATATATATACAAATATATACATATATATATATACATATATTAATATATATATAATTATATATATGTGTGTATGCATGTGTGTGAGTGTGTATGTGTGTGTAGTGATAATGTGTTAACTGTTCTCTGGAAACACCAGCTGTTTTGAAATACGGCCTTGTGTGTGATTTGGCTGCGTGTAATGCGGGGTTTACACGGGCGAGCAGCTCGTCGAGCCTGGTTCGACAACCCTGTGTTTGAATTGATGTTCGAGTGTGTAAACGGGCTATCTGGTTGTCGAGCGCGCTCGTCGAGCTGCTCGATGAAAGTCAGGCTCATCTTGACTTTTGTGGGCGGAGCTACATTGTTTGACAAGCGGTGTGAACGGGTGTCGAGCATCGAACCTCAGTTGTTATTCAAACCTGCTAGAGGAAACATCATCAAAGAAATGCATAATTGCTGCCATTAATGAAAGTAAGAATGAGAAGGAAGTCGTACTTGATTCCATACATGCATATCGAGCTCATCCAGCTTTATGGAAAGTTAAATCAAAAGACTATTCCAATAAAGTAGCCAGAAGCAGGGAATAGCGGACACTCAGTCTTTCATGTGGAGTTATGGCCTTCCTCATAGTAATGAAAGGGCTGACACGATTCGGTAGATCAATGTACTGTCTTCATCCATACGCAAATAATTGCGCCAGTCATCAGGCTCTAATTTTAAAGCAACAAGCAAGTTGGTATATGAACATTTCTCTCTTTTGATCTTTTTTTTTTTCCTTCTTAGTGCCACTGCTAAAGCAATGGCTATCAAATCGTCCTGGTCGAGAGACATGTTGACGTTGTTTTAGCACGAGGCACACTGAGGCTCGATGTACTGTCTGAAAGCTCTTCGAGCCGTTCTACAAGTAGGTTCGACAACCGGGCTCGACGAGCTGCTCGCCGTGTAAACCTGGATTAAGCTGTCTGTATGTAAAAAAAAAAAAAAAAAAAAAAAAAAAAAAAAAAAAAAAAAAAAAAATTACATAATGAGAAAAAACTTAAAACAATGTTGGATACATGGTGGCATTAGTAAATATCGCCTTTCTTATTTTACTCCTTTTCACAGGCAAAAAAGATTCCTAATTTGTCCATCGATCCAACCCCCATCCATCGACTTTTCCAATAGATCCGTCTTGAAGATAAGAACAAGAAAAGTACGTTAAGACCTTACGTGCTATAAGCCTTTACTAT
>NC_090747.1:107289552-107294552 GCF_036898095.1 Palaemon carinicauda | reverse complement strand
ACACACACACACACACACACACACACACATATATATATATATATATATATATATATATATATATATATATATATATATATATATATATATATATTAGAAGGGGCTAGCGTTCGATCCCAAGTATGAGGTAGAAATTTATTTCTATTTGAACACGATGTTGTGTTGATATTTATCCATATATATATATATATATATATATATATATATATATATATATATATATATATATGTGTGTGTGTGTGTGTGTGTGTGTGCGCGTGTGGTTGTGGTTCAGTGTACAACTGTATGTATGCAAGGAGGTTGAATCGGGGATTTAACCTCCTTGTATGCATGTATGTATGTGGCATAAAAGTTCAGTGTTCAAGACATTCCCTTCAAGTGCGAGAGATTCGCAGTAAAATTATCAGTCAGGGAAACTGATTTATTCAAGTCTTAAAATCCATGAAAGTTAGTCGACTGTAGTGAGTCGCTATACACATGAAAAATTGCTGGAACCAGCGGTCTCATCCATGTATAATTAACTTTATGCGATCCTCTTCATTCATTGCATTAATTTCATTGATTACATTAATTTCATTAATTACATCAATTAATTTACTTAGAATTTTCGTACCATCTGGAACCACACATTCTACAAAGCCGGTGGGGACAAGATCTAACTTGGAAAAATAAAAACTAAATGGTTAATTGTCGAAAGAAAATAATATAAAATACAGTTAGTTTCCATTTTTAAACACCCCTTTGAAAAAAGGCTATATTTCCATATTCTCAACTAGATACTTAGCTTGTTCTTACTCACAAAATCAACTCATTGTTTAACTCATCTAATATCCAGTCTATTCGTCCTACATTCGATCAAAAGTAGGCCTCACAGAGTATCAACAAAACTTAGGAAAATATTTAGTTGAGTATGTAGCGAAGTAATACTGAATGAGTTTAATGAATTATGAAAAAATAAAATTGCTAATACAAGGACGAATTTATAATCAAATGTAGCATCAAAATACCATTTCAATTCCTATAAAAGTTTTATCTAGACCTGGCCTCTTATGAACTATGAGTCGACGTTTTATTGCCAGAAATATTTCTAAGAGACAGCAACTCTATATAACTAGTGTACGCGACCCGTCAAAGTTGACGGTTAAATATTTCAATAGATATACACACAGATTCAAACCTTCTCACCCCCTCCCCCTTTCCTAATGACAACATGGCAGTTGCAGCACTTTATGGGAGACTGTGTTTCCGAGTGTACCTGTCAGGGTACTCCTTCTCACCAGGGAATGACTACTCCCTCTTCCCTTACCCGTGGGAGAGACGGGGAGAGACTGAGTAGACATGTCTGGTAATCCCGCTGAACGTGACAGGATATATATATATATATATATATATATATATATATATATATATATATATATATATATATATATATATATATATATACAGTATATATATATATATATATATATATATATATATATACTGTATATATATATATATATAGAGAGAGAGAGAGAGAGAGAGAGAGAGAGAGAGAGAGAGAGAGAGAGAGAGAGAGAGAGAGACTGCTCTGAATAATAGAAGAGGATAATCTCTCGACGAAATTCTTCCCAGAAGGTCAAGATTTAAAAGAATTTGACATTCCTATTTATTCTTGTCTTGTATTTACAACGTTTCACATTCATATTCACTCGCTAAATATTGGAGTCGATTCTATTTCGGGGAATTAAAAATGCTTCAAATTAAGTTTCAACCGTAAACATCTTTTCAGCAGTTTTAAGATCCCGTGCCAAATATTTGGCAGACTCAAAACAAGTAGATCTAATTGCCAATTATCTCTTCGTTCTCTGTATACAAATCACTCTCTTTTAACCTGTGTTCTTTTGTTCTATGAGTTCTTATTTCTCATTTATTCAAATAGACTCATGAATAATTACGTCTAATGAAGCATTTATTCAAACGTAAACATTTACTAACATCAGAATTCTGAGGCTTATCCCTTCATAATTCCAAACTAAGCAATTTCCATTAAAATTGACTTAATTTAGAGGAAAGTTGTGAAATCTCTTCCTTAGAAACTACATAATAGATTAAATAATCAACCTTGGAGGGCACATGTTCATAAAACCGTTTTTACGATAATACCAAACTCTCTCTCTCTCTCTCTCTCTCTCTCTCTCTCTCTCTCTCTCTCTCTCTCTCTCTCTCTCTCTCTCTCTCTCTTCTTTATTATATTTACATAGATTTCACCCTAATCATTTCTTCCTGTTCCCAAAAATTGGACTAGCTATGAATCAGATTCTACATGGAAATATTTCTTTCCTACGCGTCCTTCCCTTTTCCGGTGATATGGGAGGTTTATGCCCTTTTAAAAGGTTTCCGATTCAGCCTACTCTTTTAATGCCTTTTTATGATACTTTTCTTAGTTTAAGGGTGTTTACTTCACTGGAAACGAAATCCTCAGAATTCATTCTTTCGCTAGCTGTACAAAACGCACGTATTAACCACCAACTCATAGGAAAGAACTATTAAAGCAACATAAAATCTAACATCAAATCTTAAGGTAGAGCCAAATCTAGAAATTTAGATAGCTACTTTTGCTTCAGTTGTCTTTTTATTAGATTACCAGTTATATAGTTTGGGGTTTTCGTTATTTTTTTACTAACACTTTACTCTTCAAAGATCATTCTGTTTTTATGTAAGATATCTACAAGTAAGGTATATAAAGAATGCCTTTTTATCCATAAAAGAAAGAGCTTCTGAACTTACACCGAATAACTAAATACACCGAGATATCTTCCACTTTCTAGAAAAAGTCACCATGAATTACAAAGAAAAATTTCTCATCCTCAGCTCTGAGAACAAACATGCATTGATTAACAGTACGTCAATATGACAATTCTCCGGACTTAAAAAAAAAAAACAAAAAAAAAACATTTCGAGGTCTAATCTCCATCCCCTCCCATCCACACGCCCCCCCCCCCCCTCCCCCATCACCAACCTAGGTGCAATAACATCTTATGATGCAAAGAGACAGCAACATTTCAGACTCGCTTTCCGCTAGAATATATTCCTGGCTTTTGTCTCATACATTTCCATCCCCTTAGTTAACAATGACAAACGATCTGGTGTTTTTTTTTTTTTGTGCTTAAGAAACGGGGAAAATGAGGACGAAACTTTTTCAAGACAGGAGAGATTTGTTCTTACTGGAACAAAAACGAAAGGTCTTCTTTTGTGTGTAATTAGGCACCCAAGGTTCAATTATTGGCAGAGAACGTTTTCCTTGCTTCTGCTACTTTGCTAATGAGTAAACCCCCCCCCCCCTCTCTCTCTCTCTCTCTCTCTCTCTCTCTCTCCTCTCTCTCTCTCTCTCTCTCTCTCTCTCTCTCTCTCTCATATCATATATACATACATACATATATATATATATGTATATATATATATATATATATATATATATATATATATATATATATATATATATATACACACATATATATACATATATATACACATATATACATACATATACAGTATATGTATGTGTCAGCCTTCAAACGAAGGATGACTTCTGGATAAAACAGCATAATATGCATAATTTGTCAACTGAATCGTAGATCAACCGACTGTCCTGAAAATATTTCAAAGTTCTTTTGGAGAATTTGCTAATTATTGCTAGTTATATCCTAACAACACACAAATTACACCCATTTGCATCGTGCCAACATATGATGATCTTCCTTACCCAGAAAGACGAACTTTTATTAGTGAACGAAAGGAAGAAATTGCCTTGCATTTATATGAGCCAGCGCGTATCCAAGAATAGAAGCGAAGAAAGGGGCAAGAAAATGTCGGGACTATTGTGTTCCAATGACTGTCTTTGTGAGCATCATTACATGCTTTCTTGAACTTGAATGAGTCTATTTCAACAACAGGATGAAAGCTTTCCTGAGAAAAAGCAATACACACATACACACACACTCAATATATATATATATATATATATATATATATATATATATATATATATATATATATATATATATATATATATATATATATACATATATATATATATAATATATATATACTTTATATAATATATATACATATATATATCTATATATATACATATGTATATAAATATATACATATATATATACTGTATATATATATATATATATATATATATATATATATATATATATATATATATATATATATATTAAAACTCACAGTAACACTGGATACTAATATGCAAATAAAATCACAAGAAAAATTAAAATATTAAGTGAATCCTGATTAGTTTCGTCTCTAGCTTCATAAAGTGGACTGATATATTGAGAGAGATATCTACAATATATAAGGTACAGCTAAGGTACAACCGTACATAAAAACATTTGTAAAACAACACATCAAAAGAAAAAAAAAAAAAAAAAAGGAGGCCAACTGAAAAAAACCCAAAACCCACGTATGACTTTGTGCACGGAGCTCATCCATTAGCTAGGTAAGGTGCTTAGACATCTAAAGGGAAAAGAATATTTTAACATCTACGTTCCTTTTGAGTATATGAATAATAAAAGGAAATCCCACAATGCTTTGTATCAGGGACTGACTACCTGAAATTACTTTCTAATGTCTATTTCAATGTGGTTACTGTTCTTAAGATATCTTATTTCAATTGTTCACAACTTCTCTTGGAGTTTATCTATGTCCTTACTTTCTTTCCTTACTGGGCTATTTTTCCTTGCTGGAGCCCTTGGCTTATAGCATTTTTCTATTTCAATTAGGGCTGTAGCTTAGATGATGATGACAATAATAATAATAATAATAATAATAATTATAATAACAATATCAATACCAATAATAAAAATAAAAATAACAATAATAATAATATAACAACAATTATAATAATAATAATAATAATAATAATAATATAGATTATGGAATGCTTTCTCCAAAATCAATTACCTTACAAACGTATTGTTCGTAATTGGCTA
>NC_090747.1:107274552-107284552 GCF_036898095.1 Palaemon carinicauda | reverse complement strand
TAAGAAGTTGCGGGTGGAAGAAAGGAAGCTGGAACGGAGGCAAAGCTGGTGGCTGAAAGGAATACTGCCTATTAATAATCATAATAATAATGATAATGATCATGATAATAATAATTTAATTGTTTCTGTGTTACCATGATACCAAATGAAGATTCCGATTCATATTTTTACCTACGAGGATATTTTTGTCCCACTTCTCTATACATTCTTATTAACAGCTGCCGCGTTTTTTCCCTCAATTTCCATAATGATTTAATACTATTTCTATAAACGAGAACAAAATTAAAACCAACTCTTCAAACATTCAATCTTTTCCTATATTCAAACGTTTCATTTTGAACATTTGTGAGATTACTAAGTCGCTTACTTATTTCAATCCATGCCAGTATGACTTCAAATAGAAACATGAAGTCATACTTTACTCTTACTAATAATCTTTTTAACGTATGCTTTGTATTTCTTTTGCAGGAAGTTACCCAGACCTGTAACTCTTCCATCTGTACTTTCTTAAAAGAAATCTCAAATTGCTTTAAAACTATTACATTTTCCATCATCTATCCTTAACGCGTAGGAAGTCATTTAAGTACCAATTACATTACAGTATAGAATCAATCCTCTGTATTCCTAAACTTCCACCACTTCTGCTGCATCAACACCTGATCTAATTCCACATTTTTTTTTCTGCAATTATTTGTTGTCTTAATTTTGATTTTACATAATTCTAAGCATATATTGGCCAGAAATACTTTTATGATGACAATTTTCATATCTATAATACTACAAGTTTTTTTTTTCTGCAATTATTTGTTGTCTTAATTTTGTTCTCACATAATTTTAAGCATGTAGAGGCCAGAAATACTTAAGCTTGTTCTGATACTGCGTCACTTTTATGTAAAGACAATTTTCATCATAATTGTTAGCCATTTCCTTTACCCAATATATCTTTTAAGCTAATATCACCCCTTTATCTTAATTATTACTGCTATTTTGTGCCATATAATTTTGAGTCAGTGAATAAATTTGCCTCTACAATTTTAGGGGTCACGCCGGCAGCCATTTTAGTGTCTATATCAATCCTTAAACCTTTACATTTAATACCTTCACCAACTAAGTTTGAAGGAGGTTATGCTTTATCCCCTGTTTGTGTGTGTGTGTGTGTTTTTGTTTGTGAACAGCTTCCTGACCACAATTTTAATTGTAGAGTAATGAAACTTGCAGGGATTAACTTATGTAAAACTTTGGAAATTATTAAATTTCGGAAGGTCAAGGTCACGGTCAAGCAAAATGTCCAATTCACGTAAATAGCCATAATTTTGGAAATCATTGTCAGAGACTTCAAACTTGGTTCATATTTGAGTGTATGAAAATCCACGCCAATTAATACATATCAAGGTCAAAGGTCAAGGTCAAGGTCAAGCAAAAAGTCAAGAAATAAGCTGCCGCAGCGGAGGTCTGCGCTCTACTGGGTGTCCCTCTAATTCAGCTTTTGACACCCATTGTGTCATGCCAAGTATGCATGGCAATCTTTCAATTGACACCTTCTTATCATCGATATCTAACTTATCAAAATCCTCATACCCTCGACTTTATAAGTTTTACGCTCACTAATCCTTTTTATATCAATATATGTATCATTTTTCCTACAAATAAAACACATATGTATGTAAAATTAATCTAACGTATGCTACAAAAAATATATATTAAAATAAAAATATTAAAACCTTTACAGTTATTAATAATAGGTATTATATACAGATTATAAAATATATCTACTCAATATGTGGAAACTGATTATTATAGACGAAACCCACAAAAAGACAAACACACAGATGAATGACAAACACACAGATGAATTGATAAATAGATAGATAGACATTAGACTTCAGGGAAAATTCCCTTTATAGAAAACCCCCCAAAGAGACTATTCAAACAAAAAATATACATCCACTCATTCGAATAATAAAAAATCTGGCAACATTTTAGTCAGCGACAAAATACACTTCTCTTGTAAACACCAGAATAATCTTGGAGCTTCAGGAGGCGTTCCCTCGGGCAAAACCCGACTGGGGCACTCGGCCAGAATATCCTTCATGAATATGTGGCAAATTCTTGAACGCCGTATGGCAACATCCCCATCTCCTCAACTTACTGTATAATTGCCTATTCATGATGGAATTTAACCAATAGCAATCCGACTTATAATGAGAATTCGTAAAATGGTGATCTTTTCTTATATAGTTTATACGTACGGACAGAATTAATATTCAAATTATATTCCTAAATAACAAACAGATTGTAGAATTAGTTTACCTAGCCTTCAACAGTCGCATTAGGACTGCATCAATAGTCTTGCCACAAACTAATCTAACATAATTATTCAACTAGATTTAATTGAATTCAAAGTTTTTGGGTAACAAACAATTCCAAACAATGACGAAATCACAGAGAGAACAGAGGCGCTGAAAATTTATCGAATGAAATATGTCCAGGAAAATATTATTCATGTTCATGCGTCGAAGGATCTTACTGCCAGAAGGATTAGTGATGTAAAGGTTACAGGCAGAAGGATTGGTGATGTAAAGGTTACAGGCAGAAGGATTAGTGATGTAAAGGTTACAGGCAGAAGGATTGGTGATGTAAAGGTTACAGGCAGAAGGATTAGTGATGTAAAGGTTACAGGCAGAAGGATTGGTGATGTAAAGGTTACAGGCAGAAGGATTGGTGATGTGAAGGTTACACCCAGAAGGATTGGTGATGTAAGGGTTACAGGCAGAAAGATTGGTTATGTAAAGGTCACAGGCAGGCTTGATGGATGCTTTCACTCTCAGAAGACAGAGTGTCTCCTGCTAAACCCCCTTAAGGGATGTTTCTAAGCAGTAGGTAGACGAAATACTTTTAAATAATGAAAAAATAACTTAAAAAATTCTTTTTATAAAGTCTACCGGCACAAGTTACCAGTAGCCTAGGAAATAAAGAAAAAAAGAAATCCAAAAGGTCAACCTTCTTTAAATAAATGCAATCCCAGGACAAAACTTGCATAGTAATAAAACTCTTAAAGACTAGTTTCATCTCGGCAAATACCCGCTCTACAACACCCCCCCCCTCCACCCCCCGCCCCCGGCAGCTGAATCAACCCAACCGGTGCAACAACTCGACTCTGCGTTCCAGAGGTCTGAGAAAATCCCCCTTGGATACTGACACGTTTGGCCCTCCTTAAACGTCGTTGCTAAGCCGCATCCTGGTCTCAAATTTTCCTACTTCATGTTTAATATATTTGCATTGTTACAATTCTGATTTCAAATATTTGATTTATAACTATTTGATTTGTTTTATTATGTATCCTGGTCCTCAAAATTACTTCACATTTTTATAATTTACTTTGCATTGTTACAGTCTTTATTTCAAAGCATATATTTATACCCTTTAGCTTTCTTGGTTATTATGTCACATTTCTTGCACTGGAAAGTGTTCCAAAATATGATTATAAAGAACAAATATTTTCCAAAATAATAACGTAATGCTCAAGTACGTTTGGCATGTAAAACAATAATACCCATTTCCTACATGATTTGCTTTACTTTTTTACTTTATTTCAAAAGATTACACTTATACCAATTTGTTTCTTGGATTATGTGTCATTTCTTGTACTGGAAAGTATTCGTTCCAAAGTATGATTATTAAAAGGAAAAATATTTTCCAAACTAACGAAGCCCTGTCCAAGTACGATTGGCATCTATGGCTAGTAAAACAATAAACCCTAACCGTTTCAGATTAAATAAAACTTCAGCAGTCCACCTCATTAATTTGCGGTAGAGAATTACGTAAAGGTGATCGTAAAATACGTAAGACCTTACCAGTGAAACGACAGGAGATTAGCGAAGCTTGCTTCAGAGCTACAGAGGTTGAAGTCAGGTTATGAGTACAAAAGGATGCCAAATTTGATTATTTTATTTTTTTACTTTCTATTAAGGGTATTCTAATTATCGTAAATTTCGCTGCACATTGCTATTACTGATATCATTCTTATTGTAGTAATAAAGTTGAGAGTCAAAGAAAAAAGTTTTGATTGTAATTAGGGTATTACCTCCTACAAATGAGCTCTCTCTCTCTCTCTCTCTCTCTCTCTCTCTCTCTCTCTCTCTCTCTCTCTCTCTCTCTCTCTCTCTCTCTCTCTCTCTCTCTCCGCATGCATATATATACATATGTATGTATATATATATATATATATATATATATATATATATATATATATATATATATATATATATATATATATATATATATATATATATATATAATCTGCTGATAAATCTTACTAATCATACATGTATCTTTATAACCACAACTCCCTCTCATTTTGTAGGATTAGCTGATATCACTATCAGCCTATTTCAAATCCGAAAACTGAGAACGAGATAATGTGGCAGGAATCGAACCAGTACACAAAGAGATTATCGGCAATGTCTTGCTTGCTGGTTCGATTCCTTGCCATGTAAAGAATACCTTATCTCCTTTTCATTCAGATTAAAATAGGCTAGTAATGATATCCGCTAACCCTAATGAGTAACAAGGAGGTTATTTTAGCTATAAAAATACATATCTATGTATGGGCATACACATCCACACATACTGTATATAATAGTGAGTGTGTGTATGTATGTATGTATATATATATATATATATATATATATATATATATATATATATATACTCACGTACTTATATACTGTATAAAAAGGATAAAGGCGTATGGTAATAAATAAAGTAAAAGTCATCATCATCGCCTACGCCTATTAACGCAAAGGGTCCCTTATCTTGAACTTCTAAATCAATACTTCTCCATTCATAATCCTCAGGTATGTAAGTAAATAAATAAATTATATATATATATACATATATATATATATATATATATATATATATATATATATATATCATCATCAACCGTTACTAGTCCACTGCAGAACAAAGGCCTGACACGTCCTTCCATTCGCGTCTGTTTATGGTCTTTTTACGTCAGTTCATACCCACCAATTTTCTTACTTCGTCAATAAATAAATAAATAAATAAATAAATAAATAAATATATATAAATATATATATATATATATATATATATATATATATATATATATATATATATATATATATATATATATTCAAACTACTGTATGATATAAGACTATAACATGCCTAAAGATTACAGATTTGAAAGCCGAAAATCCATGACCAATTTTGAAGCAAATTATCTGTTTGAAATAAGAAAATTTATAATTCAATAATGGCCACAGTGACCTGATTTGACATTTTCAGCACAAGTCTTGGTTTTACTTGAAAATAAAAAGTTTTTGAGCCAAAACGAAGAAACAAAATGATGAAGATAACCTAATTTCCTATTAACCACACGCACCTTCAGTATCACTGACCACACTAAGAGTATATTGATGTGTATCACAGAGTATACTATCTAACTTGCTAATATACATGTAATTGATACAAATATTGACTTACATTAATAACAGCATTCTTGTGTCCATCATCAATGTTTATTCTTGTGTAGCACATAGAAGATAGGAATGTCATGGAGTAAAGGTGAGATATGGTTTGTTTTCCTTTGTCGTGGATGCATGCTATATCGATTTCTTTATCTGATAACAGAGTACCTTATTTAGGTTTCCATAATGTACTGTACAAATCTTGAACGAAGATTAAAATTTATTTTGAATTCCTTGTCGGATGCTTAGGTTTATCATGGATGTTTATTGCTAACATCAAGGTCTATAGATATTATCTATAGACCTTGGCTAACATTATATTGCTGTCCTTTAACACCGAAGAGGTCTTCTGTAAAAGACAAATTTCAGGTTTCATTTGATCCCTTGATAGTTTGCTTCCTAATGTCGCTTTACTTGGATAATTTCTTTCTTGTGATTTAGAATAAGTTTTCACATAACAAAACATTTTAGGTCGATAACATAATAATCACCAGCTGTAACTAGTCCACTGCAGGACAAAGGCCTCAGACACGTCCTTCCACTCGCGTCTGTTTATGGTCTATCTATACCAGTCTACACCTACAAATTTTCTTAGTTCTTCAATCCATCACCTTCTCATCCTTCCCCAATTTCTTTTGAAATCTCTAAGGACCCATTCTGTTATTCTTAATGTCCATCTATAATCCGTTATTCCCATTATTTGTCCTACCCATGTCCATTTCTTTTTCTTACAAGTTGATAGACTACCTTCTACTTTAGTTTGCTCTCGTACCCATGGTGCTTTTTCTCTGTCTCTTGGTGTTATTCCCATCATTATTCTCTCCATAGCTCTTCGAGTTGTGACTAGCTTATGTTGTAGGTAGATAATATATATATATATATATATATATATATATATATATATACATATATATATATACAAACATATATATATATATATATATATATATATATATATATATATATATAAATATATATATACACACACACAGTATATACTCTCACACTAGGAGAATGTTTACGAAAAGTGCAAGTCTCATGATGTCGAAGTGACTGTTAAACCCATTGTTGACTTACAGCGTATATGATGCCATAAGAGAATAACATCCTAGTGACTAGTACACAGATTACAAGACATATAATGCCTTTAAACGTCTGCCAAGCCTCTGACACCTGTCAATTGGTGGTAAAATAGTATGATAAGCATTAGACAACCCATCTACGCTTACCCTGTCGCTACAGGTGCATTATCGTAACGCAAGTAATTTATCACAGACAGGTGCATTGAATCGTACATCTGGAAATGGGCCCAAGTACGACGTGTTTACCAGGGGCTACTGGAGACAGGCAGGCGTTTCTGGCAAGGCTGGACCGGACCCTGCCAGGCAAGATTACGAACATTGCCACAGTAGACCAGCATTTAGAAAGATTCCTACCCGTTCTATTTTCTCTTTCTTCGCATTAGCTGTGACAGAACAGTGTTTGGTGATAAATTACTAATCTGTGCGATATTAGATCCGCCATGCATTTGAAAAGTTGATAATAAGGTACGTGAGAGACCTCCAGAGGTATTGGTGTAGCATATCGCATTCTAATTAACCTACCTAGAGGTGTTTTCGACGTTGAGTAACCGTCGTACAAGCGTTTCTTTAGGTGAAATTCAGTTCTAGTGTGATAAATGGGACAGACCGCGGTATGAACTGATAATCATCTACCCTCTCAACTTGGAAAATTGAACTCAGAAAGGAACGTTGTGTTTCACTAAAGCCTCGTGTATCATAAATGTTTCAGTGTATGAAGATTGGAAATAGCAACCTTACTGTGTGATAACAGCATTCGTCCCATGGTCGGTCAAGGTGACAGTGATCATACGATCGGAAATGGCGATGACATTGGCTGTTTTGAAACATTCTCAAGTGCATTTGTGTAGGCTGATATCTAGAGGCAAAGAAGCAATCGCGCTATTTAATAACGTCATAAATTTTAAGTATTCACAGTGTTTTGTTATTCAGCACATTGATATTCATCACCTGAAATATGTGGGTAACGGTATACCGCCCCATTCACTCTCTTGAGCTTTTTATTACAGGTGCAAGAAAGTCAATTTGTAAATGTATGAAACTAGTCTATGAAAAGAGAATTGTATGCACGCGCCGGTGTGTGTGTGTGTGTGTGTGTGTGTGTGTGTGTGTGTGTGTGTGTGTGTGTGTGTGTTTGGGGGTAGAGGGAGTGATGCATGATCGAAACTCACGGCCTCAAAAGATTTGAAGGGTCAACTTGTCTGTTCCCTAAAGGCTCAGGTATTGACTTTTTATTTCTCTTCAATTTGACCGCGTAACTTTGATCGCGTGTTCTTTATTATACGTCTATATAGTTTTTTATTTGCGATTTTGAGCAGTACAAACACATGGTTACCTCAGATCATCCCAGGTTTTTCATGATTTATTTTTAACTGGCGGGCGTTTGTAAATCTGATGATGAAATTGGAGTTCCCAATCCTTACCAGAGACTAGTAATAATAATGCTGGCAACATTGGTTACACTGATGATATTTTTCATTATTACAATCATCGCATTGGCATTGACAAGGATGATGAGGCCATAAGACAGTAAATTTGAGTGTTTCCTTTTACTCCATCCAGTTGCAACGCATTGAAATCTCCATTGAAATAAGACTTCGAAAAGACATTTTTTTCGATACAGTTGTAAGAGTTTTCACCGACAAACACCCATTCCGTAATAACATATAAGTATTTTTAGGCTTTCTAATGTACATGAAACGTTAATGATTTGTGTCAGTACAGAAATGTTTCATATAACCGCAACACTACCACAAGTCTATGCGCTTTTAGCTGTTGTGTTGTAAGTCACTACTAAAGATATCTCACTCGTATATGCAATCTCATAATCCAAAGGTTAAGACACTCTCCACCAGTGAAAGTTCCAGGATTCTATTTCTGAACGAATCAGAACACTTCACCCCCACTCAATGAAACTTCCCTTTTGACAACAGCCAGGAATTAAGTACCTGGTTGTTAGTAGAGTGGTACATAGCACAACAACAAAATGTTTCTATCAACCAAGAAATGATCTGAGGTTTATGACATAAAAGACCCAAGATTATTTTCATTAAATAAATATTTTCAAACAATAGAATGGATTTTTATGTGCCGCTTTGTAGCAATAAATTTTGTACGCAATACGATAACTTCACTTGTTCACTTGCTGATTAAACTGTGGCATTCTTCATATCCAACTTCTTTTTTTAATATGGTTGAGGTGATCCACTTTACGTTTCTAGTTCCGTTACTTAACCTTTGAAACTGCGTTTAAATTACGAGGTTTATATTCTAAAAGTGAATCTTTGTTTCCCCAACAACTTAGTATATCTATATATAATTAGAGGGGCAAGCAGTAGAGCGCAGACCTCCGCCGCGGCAGGTTATTTCTAGACCTTGACATGTATTAATTGGCATGGATTTTCATACACTCAAATATGAACCAAGTTTGAAATCTCTGTAACAACGATGTCCAAACTTATGACTGATTACGGGAATTGGACATTTTGCTTGACTGTGACCTTGACCTTTGACTTTGACCTTCCATAATTTAATAATTTCCCACTTTTTACACAAGTTCATCCCTGCAAGTTTCATTACTCCAAGATTAAAATTGTGGCCAGGAAGCTGTTCACAAACAAACAAACGCACAATAACAAACACACAAAAAGGGGATAAAATATAACAGCCTTACAACTTCATTGACGGAGGTAATAATCAACACCTTAATGTACAATCTCCTTAAGCACTGTGTTCATATCGACAAGATTTGTCGTCGTTCATCTTTCAAGATTTGGAGATTCTGTGAATTTTCGAAGAAATTATGCTCGTGTTATATCATAAGTTTTTTTTTTTTTTTTTTTGTTTTACGGATGGCTGTTTTATAATTAAAATATCCCTGTGTATTTTTCTTTACCAGTTTTTTTATCACGCACATATCAAACCCGATTTTAGTTTCCTACAGGTGAATGAAATAAATATTTTGAAAACTTGTATAAAATGACGACCACTATAAATATAATATTCAATTCGATTACGTGAGACTTAATTAAAGATACATAAATCCATAACAAAAAGCACCTGCATTTTCAATGCGTATTACTTTTAATATTACTGCATATATCTTTTAATTTGTTGGAGATGGTTCCTAGGTCAATACAAGTAAATCTGAAGTATTCTAGATAGAAACCTTAAGTATGTATATGTAATATATATATATATATATATATATATATATATATATATATATATATATATATATACATATATATATACATATATACATATATATATACATATATACATATATATATATATATATATATATATATATATACATATATATATATTCATGTTGTGCGCGCGCGTTTGAAAAAAAAAATCACCCTTAAAATATGCATTCTAATGTTGACAAACGCAATACCCCTTGTATTACACCAAGTTATAT
>NC_090747.1:107267052-107269552 GCF_036898095.1 Palaemon carinicauda | reverse complement strand
CAAAGTAGTAAAACGACTTTAAGAGGTTGTTAACTCGGCAGAAAATTAGCATGCAAACCGCAATGATACGAACCCCCATGATATTAATCACTACTAGCTCATAGTATACCTTATAAATTGAATATACTCATTATTTATTCATTACGATAAATTACCGAATTAAACTTACAATCACGTACATTGTGATAAAACGTTAAAATCAAACTATTCAAACAAACGAAATTCACACATTAAAAGTCAACTATTCAAACAAACAAAATTCACACACATTAAAAGTTAACTATTCAAACAAAAAAAATTCTTACACAATATTAAAAGTAAACTATTTAAATAAACAAAATTCCTACAAAATATTGAAAGAAAAATATTCAAATAAACAAAATTCTCACGTAATATTAAAAGTAAACTATTCAAACAAACAAAATTCACATCATTAATAGTAAACTATTCAAACAAGCAAAATTCACACACAATATTAATAGTAAACTATCAAAACAAAAACATTAACACATAACATTAATAGTAAACTATTCAAACATACAAAATTTACACACAATATTAATAGTAAACTATTAAAAAAAAAACATTAACACATAACATTAAATGTAAACTATTCAAACAAACAAAATTTACAACGTTAACAGTAAACTAATAAAAAAACGACAATCACACATAACATTAATAGAAAACTATTCAGAAAACAACATTCCCACATAACATTAATAGCAAACTATTCAAACAAACAAAATAAACAAGAAATCAGTCGTTAAATAGCATGCGTCTCAGGAACATGGCGGCTCATAATCAGCTACGCACGGATAGACTTTTTCTCCTGAGTACTTGACAAATACAGCGAAGACTCTAGTTGAAAAAAAAAAAAAAAAAGGTACCACCGTACCGCCCAGTGCACTGTAGGCAATACTGAAGGGAGGCTGCAAAATCCCTTCGGCCCCTACAGCACCCAATTCAGCTTTCTACTTTACATCCATTCCCGCTGTGATATCAAAGAAGATATGCTACGAGATTAAACGTTTTAAACGTTTTCATGATGTGAATGTGTGTGAGCCTATGCAGATACTAGTGTACGCGACCCGTCAAAAAAACTGCTAAATATTTAGATAGATATGCACATAAACAGGTTCAACCCTTCCCACCCCCTCCCCTTTTCCTAACTGAGGTTTCAGAGTGTACCATCTCACCAGGTTATGACGAGTCGATTTTCCTCCTACCCGAGGGACGGGTAGAGACCAAGTAGTCAAACGTTTGGTAATACCATTCAGTGTGACAGGAAAGAAATTAATAAATCATATATATATATATATATATATATATATATATATATATATATATATATATATATATATATATATATATCCAGACCCTTTCTCTCCATTAAATAACGAAGATAACAGTTTCTGGTTTGGAGTAAAATTAGATATACAATAAGGGTTTGTTTTCACATACAGTATGGTTAGACATGAAGTGAGAAATTTATGAATGGATTTTGGAACGACTGATGTTTGTATATAATACAGTATTGAATGGAGGTAGTACAGAGGAACTGCAGAAATTATTCAAAGTATTTAATCGGAAGGTGCATTTAAGAGTACATACGAGTATGCGGAAATCTGGAAGATGAAGCAATAAATGTTTATATACAGTTTAAAACACGTAATTTTAATCGGAAATTCTCCGTAAAAATATACTGTTCTCAGCCGTATTTCAGTAAAATACAGGCGACCATAATTTTTACACTACTTTATTATTATCTCTAACGAGTTGGTGACCGTAATATCACTCTTTCACGCCAATATATCCGTTTTTAAACGGCAAATGACTGGCAACATTTATTCCAGGCTTTTATTTTTTTCGGCAAATTTTCAACAGTGTATATAAGAATTTGGGAATAGATGTTAATCGATGATGGTGGGAATGAATCACAACAGATAAAGCAGGATAGGCCACGGGTTGTATGCAAAAGAATAGGTAGAAAATTGGATCGTCTGTGAGGCCAAATTTAGAAAGTAGGAAACAACTACGTATGTGGCCCACTCACCTTGACGCACGGGAGTTGAGGATATTGGATGTGAATCGAAGAAGAGAGATTCAAACTGTCGTTATGAACTTATTATGTAGTATGGGTAATGTAAACGTTTAAAGGGTGATACAAATGTAGAGATATAATTTGTTTTATATTATATGTCTAAGGATGAATCGGGATATCATTTGAATATTTGGTCAATATTTTAGAAAATTGTTGGAAAATCATTCCTTTAGAATCCAGAATGTTAAATATCTTAAATGTTGACGACATACATTAATCAATAAACACATACACCAACCCGCCCACCTACACAATATATATATATATATATATATATATATATATATATATATATATATATATATACAGTATTTATATATATATATATATATATATATATATATATATATATACAGTATATATATATATATATATAAAACAGTACATATATATATA
>NC_090747.1:107259552-107262052 GCF_036898095.1 Palaemon carinicauda | reverse complement strand
GTTCTGGGAATTCTCTCACAAATGGCAGAGCTCCACCAGTTGAAGCTCCGAGCTCAGCTTCATATGCCCGTAATGCGAGTCCAAATACACTCAATAGACAAAACAGGAGAAATTGGTGTTTTATCAAATATTGGGTAAGTAAAACCAATCGTCTAATTATGGTGACTTCAAAATTAATTTCACGATTATTTTATTTACACATTCGTTTGTTCATAAATCTAAATTTTGTCTTCAATATAGCTTTATTATTTCAAAACGTTTTTTAAGGACAAATTAACTTTGATTACAGCAAATATTTCTACAGTAAAATACATTATTAACCAATGGGTTATTCAAGTTATAAGTTAGTTCATAAAATGTGTGTTTGCAATTTTAAATGCTGAAGTGACAATGTATATTGTAAATGCAGTAAAGAGCAGCAAACGAAAAAAGATATATGCAAGGTAGGTGTTAATTAGATTAGAAAAATTCGAAATATTTGGTAGTATTATCGAGTATAGTACAATTATATTTTTCTTTTCCTTAATTTATGAGTATTCACAGAACATAATGTCATATTTCATATTTAATTCTTAGATACCTGCACTGAATTCATGTAGAGTTCATGTACTCGTCATTCACTGCTTCACTCTGCATCAATACACCGGGTTCGAATTGTAACGGGTGAAAAAAAAAAAATTCTCAGCATTGCAAAGCACCTTGTGAAACGAACTAACAAAAGCCCAATTGTAATTATCATCAATGAAATAGCCAGCTATCTCAAATGGTGAAAATTCTTTCATGAAATCCCTGGTTAACAGTTACTGGTATTGAACGGCTGCATTCTTTGCTTTTTTTCATGAAATTTGCGCTTACGTATGGTAATAAGTTTTCCTTTTCCTTTATCTTTATCAGGCAATGAGGGATAAAGTCGTGATGCTGTTGCAATCCCTCGTAGGACTATCCACCGATAGACAAGAATGGAACAGGCCATTTGACAGTAACATTAGCCTGGCATCTTATACAGTTGGACTTTCCAATATACTGCGGTTTCCCTACTTGATGATCAAACATGGTGGAGGTGAGAGGCTAAGTAGTATTTCTCTCTCTCTCTCTCTCTCTCTCTCTCTCTCTCTCTCTCTCTCTCTCTCTCTCTCTCTCTCTCTCTCTCTCTCTCTCTGGAATCCAATTTCAGGCAAATAAATTAGCAGTCCTTGAATATGATTTGAATTCATGACTCAGGTCTCAAGCTTTGTTCCCTAATAATTAGTTAATTTGTATTCTCTCTCTCTCTCTCTCTCTCTCTCTCTCTCTCTCTCTCTCTCTCTCTCTCTCTCTCTCTCTCTCTCTCTCTCTCTCCTCTCTCTCTCTCTCTCTCTCTCTCTCTCTCTCTCTCTCAAATTCTAAGTTCTTGAATATAATTTGAATTCATATCTGCAATCTGAATCTTTAGTCTCCCTTCCATATAATCAATTTTTTGTTTCACAGATTCACTACAAAGATATTCTTTTTAATATATTGCAGCAAATTTCCTCATCTCCTACGGCATTAGCCTGCTGGTGATTGGCTTCCCTCTGTATATGGTGGACATCTCCCTTGCGCAGTATCTAAGTCTCGAGCCTACCAATGTATACTCCCACTTAGCTCCTATGTTCTCGGGTAAGTGACAACGATTTATAATGTTATATCTAACTGTCTTGCATTTTAGGGACTGCATATTGTCTATGTATACGAAAACTCGTCAGCTGGTTAGTTTTCCGAATTATTATTATTATTATTATTATTATCATCATCATCATCATTATTATTGATATGGCACTGCCTAAAACTAGAGAACAATGGTCTGATTTTGGAGTGTCCTTCTCCTAGAAGAGCTGCTTACCATAGCTAAAGAGTCTCCTCTACCCTTACCAAGAGGAAATTAGCCACTGAACAGGACAAGATCCTGGAGGATATAATCCCCACTGGGCCAAATCCCACAGGACATAATGCTACTATGTGAAAGGTGGGAAAAAAATCCCATAATAGGCTATAATTAAGTAAACAATTTTCTACTTTTTTATTCATGTCAATAACATGCCAATTAAACGTGATTTTCTTTTCTGTATTAGCTCTCATTACTATTGCGATGGTATACCTTAAATTTACTTTTCTTCGTACATTTGACTTTAACAAAAAGAACACATAACAGAAATTAGGATGTTTACATTTTTAACCCCACAAAATCGCAGATTACTTTGTGTTCTTGCTATGAAAAAAGGAAAGATAATGGAATTGCATACACTAATCCCATTATCAAACAGTGTGGCTCTACACTAATCCCATTATCAAACAGTGTGGCTCCAAGAAAAAAAAGAAGAGGAGTTACTGACAAATTCATCCTTTAACTGCTGAATTGTGAATCTTTTTATATTACAGATAATAAATCCTTTTCTTGTCAAAAATTATTCGAGTCTTGATGATGGTGTTATTTTGGATGGATCATCTCCCATACTTAAGACATTTTAATATTATCAAGGAA
>NC_090747.1:107247052-107257052 GCF_036898095.1 Palaemon carinicauda | reverse complement strand
CCGTTATAATTGCTCCAACCTAATGTTTGTTTCACCTACATATAGTTCATATAGTTCGTTACAATTGCTCCAACCTAATGTTTGTTTCACCTACACATAGTTCGTTGTAATTGCTCCAACCTAATGTTTGTTTCACCTGCATAATTCGTTATATTGCTCCAACCTAATGTTTGTTATAATTGCTTCAACCTAATGTTCGTTTCACCTAAATAGTTCTTTATAATTGTTCCATCCTAATGTTTGATTCACCTACACAGTCCGTTATAATTGCTCCAACCTAATGTTTGTTTCACCAACATAGTTTTTTATAATTGCTCCACCATAATGTTTGTTTCACCTACATATAGTTCGTTACAATTGCTCCAGCCTAATTTTTGTTTCACTCACATAGCTCTTTATAATTGCTCCAACCAATTGTTTGTTTCACCTGCATAGTTCGTTATATTGCTCCAACCTAATGTTTGTTTCCCCTACATGGTTCTTTATAATTGCTCCAACCTAATGTTTCTTTCACCTACATACTTCGTTATAATTGCTCCAACCTAATGTTTGTTATAATTGCTCGAACCTAATGTTTGTTTCACCTGCATAGTTCGTTATAATTGCTCCAACCTAATGTTTGTTATAATTGCTCGAACCTAATGTTTGTTTCACCTGCATAGTTCGTTATAATTGCTCCAACCTAATGTTTGTTTCACCTGCATAGTTCGTTATAATTGCCCCAACCTAATGTTTGTTTCACCTGCATAGTTCGTTATAATTGCTACAACCTAATGTTTGTTATAATTGCTCGAACCTAATGTTTGTTTCACCTGCATAGTTCGTTATAATTGCTACAACCTAATGTTTGTTTCACCTACATAGTTCGTTATAATTGCTCCAACCTAATGTTTGTTTCACCTACATAGTTCGTTATAATTGCTCCAACCTAATGTTTCTTTCACCTACATACTTCGTTATAATTGCTCCAACCTAATGTTTGTTTCACCTGCATAGTTCGTTATAATTGCTCCAACCTAATGTTTGTTATAATTGCTCGAACCTAATGTTTGTTTCACCTGCATAGTTCGTTATAATTGCTACAACCTAATGTTTGTTTCACCTGCATAGTTCGTTATAATTGCTACAACCTAATGTTTGTTTCACCTACATAGTTCGTTATAATTGCTCCAACCTAATGTATGTTAAAATTGCTCCAACCTAATGTTTGTTATAATTGCGCCAACCTAATGTTTGTTTCACCTGCATAGTTCGTTATATTTCTCCAACCTAATGTTTGTTATAATTGCTCCAACCTAATGTTTGTTTCACCTGCTTCGTTATGTTGCTCCAACCTAATGTTTGTTATAATTGCTCCAACCTAATGTTTGTTTCACCTACATAGTTCGTTATAATTGCTCCAACCTAATGTATGTTAAAATTGCTCCAACCTAATGTTTGTTATAATTGCGCCAACCTAATGTTTGTTTCACCTGCATAGTTCGTTATATTTCTCCAACCTAATGTTTGTTATAATTGCTCCAACCTAATGTTTGTTTCACCTGCTTCGTTATGTTGCTCCAACCTAATGTTTGTTATAATTGCTCCAACCTAATGTTTGTTTCACCTACATAGTTCGTTATAATTGCTCCAACCTAATGTTTGTTAAAATTGCTCCAACCTAATGTTTGTTATAATTGCGCCAACCTAATGTTTGTTTCACCTGCATAGTTCGTTATATTTCTCCAACCTAATGTTTGTTTCACCTACCTAGTTCTTTATAATTGCTCCAACCTAATGTTTGTTTCACCTACATAGTTCTTTATAATTTCTTCAACCTAATGTTTGTTTCACCTACATAGTTCATTATAATTCCTCCAGCCTAATGTTTGTTTCACTCACATAGTTCGTTATAATTGCTCCAACCTAATGTTTGTTTCACCTACAGAGTTCGTTATAATTGCTCCAACATAATGTTTGTGATAATTGCTCCAACCTAATGTTTGCTATAATTGCTCCAACCTGATGTTTGTTTCACCTACATAGTTATATATAATTGCTCCAACCTAATGTTTGTTTCACCTACATAGTTCGTTTTAATTGCTCCAACCTAATGTTTGTTTCACCTGCATAGTTCTTCATAATTGCTCCAACCTAATGTTTGTTCCACCTACATAGTTCTTTATAATTGCCCCAACCTAATGTTTGTTTCACCTACATAGTTCGTTATAACTGCTCCAACCTAATGTTTGTGATAATTGCTCCAACCTAATGTTTGCTATAATTGCTCCAACCTGGTGTTTGTTTCACCTACCTAGTTCTTTATAATTGCTCCAACCTAACGTTTGTTTCACCTACATAGTTCGTTATAATTGCTCCAACCTAATGTTTGTTTCACCTACATAGTTCTTTATAACTGTCCCACCATAATGTTTGTTCCACCTACATAGTTCGTTATAATTGCCCCAACCTAATGCTTGTTTTACCTACATATGTCGTTATAATTTCTCCAACCTAATGTTTGTTCCACCTACATAGTTCATTATAATTTCTCCAACCTAATGCTTGTTCCACCTACATAGTTCATTATAATTTCTCCAACCTAATGTTTGTTCCACCTACATAGTACTTTATAATTTCTCCAACCTAATGCTTGTTCCACCTACATAGTTCGTTATAATTGCCCCAACCTAATGTTTGTTTCACCTACATAGTTCGTTATAATTGCTCCAACCTAATGTTCGTTTCCCCTATGTTACAGCTCTGACCTGCTGGATAAACCAGATACAGAGGAGCCTTCGCATCTTAGTAGTCAACTAGTTGTATGTCTAGGCTTGGCATGGCTGTTGGTTGTACTTTCTGTCATCAGAAGAAGACATGGGAATGCCAGTTATGTCACTATAGTCATTCCTTATGTTGTTCTTCTGGTTCTTTTGTTATATAGTAAGTCACCTAATCAACTTTTCCGTTGTCATTTGAAAATTTGGAAAATATGTAGGCTTTTAAAAAGTAGATTTCTCTACAATATGCAGAGCTTGGGATGAAGTCATCTTTATTTGAATGTAATTATTATTAAAGCATATCAATTAGTAGTTAAGGAATGTGGTGGCCTATTGGAAACATCCCAGCATAGCAATCAGCTGCCCTAAGGTTTGAGTCCCGCTCAAAATCCATAGTTCTTGTAGTGTATGCAACCTCACCACCTTGTGAGCTAATGATAGGGGGTTTGGAGGAGTCTATAGGGCTACCTGCTGAGCCATAAGCTGCCATTGCCTGGCCCTCCCTGATCCTAGCTTGGGTGGAGAGGGGGCTTGGGCATTGTCCTACTAGCTGGGGCTTTGTTTCTTGTCTCTGCCATTAATACGCGGCTTTTAAACTTTAAACTTCGCTCTTTGTTCAAGCAGGGATCTCATTAAAAGAATCACTTAAAGCACCAAACCTTTTGACACGTAAATTCTAATGCAATGGACTAGTTTGCAGTCCAATATATGCTCTAAATGAAATAAAAACATTTTACTTAGTATTACATCATAATGAGCCCGTTGTCGCTAAGAACACCCATACTCTATAATAAATGTAAGAAAAAGATAGCATGATACACATACTTTTTCAATTTTAGTTTCCTCAATCTTATATTGTTCCCTAAAAGTTTGACAGGGGACATAACAGTTTTAAAACTAATATCATGTATCTTGATTTATTTTGTAGTGAAAATTGTGATTTTTGTCCATTCCTGTTTCACATCATAATCATAAAGTTCTAAGTATTTGCTATAGAAAACACTTAAGTTAATTCAGAAGGTCTGAAGATAAGGACGAGTAAAAAATAGGAAACCGACAGGATTGAAAGGAATTATTCACAACTGTAATTTCATGATTGATTGATCGATCTAGGATTCTCTGGCCTCCTGACATCGAAGGTCATTGACGCCGAAATCTTTTGTTATATATATAAAAAAAAGAGTACTCAATTTACAACCATGAAAGCGAAGATGTCCTTATAAAATTTAAATAGCTTTCAAAAGACCTGCTTCGGGAATAAATCTAAAAATACCGCTGGCATAGTATAACACACCCTGCCCAAGAATCTTGGCAAGGGTGAACCTGCCATCCTCACCTCGAGCCTCATAAAATTTAAATAGCTTTCAGAAGACCTGCTTCTGGAATAAATCTAAAAATATGATGGCATCGTACAACACATCCTGCCCAAGAATCTTGACAAGGATGAACCTGCCACCCTCACCTCGAGCCTCAAACATATCTATTTCTTAAGGTGCTATAAGTTCGGTCAACATAGGAGTTGAATCTTTTAACTCTGTGATCTGGTTAACCTGCAGAATGCTGTAACAATGGAAGTTGTGGTCTCTTTCAAATAACAACTAACTTTTCAATTCCCTTGCAAGCAAATGATTCTAGATTTCTTTTCTAGGATGCGTCTTCGATAGCAAAGAACGCTGTCACGCGGGTTTCCAGTCATTTTTGTATCCTAATCAGGTAAATATAAACCTTAAGATATTACCAAGAGTTCCTTTTAACCTTTCTGAACTACACGAAAGCCCTTTTTTACGATGTTATTCCAAAGTTGAATTCATTGTTTTTAAAGTGTTCTAACGCAAGCATAATGTGCATTACTTATATTTGCACCTACATTCAAACAGTGAGTATTCTATAAAAAATTTAGCTACATTACATAACCCGAAATGACATCAAAGATCCTTCTAAATATTTCAGATATTCCATGTATCTAATTATTCTACTATAAATAGAGAATAATTCTAACAGCCAGGCATTCCCAGACCATTGTTATGAGAAGTTTATTCTTTTTAGAATCAGATGAGTCCTGATCTGGAGAATACAGGAGTTTGGATTGATGCGGCTTCTCAGATGCTCTTTTCTTTGGGCCATGCTCTGGGAGGACATGGTACTCTCGCATCATACAACTCCTTCCATCAAAGTACACTCTGGTAAGAAATGAATGATTTACATTGGTAAGAAATCAATTATTGATATGATGTTTTATTGGATTTAGAACCATTTTCACCATCTCTTTTGAATTAATTACCATTCAATTTTTGAGTGTCAGAAATTATTCTCAGCTGCAGTGGAAATTTTTATTTACTTTCAAACTCTTGGATTTAATTCATAGAGATTTATGACACTGCCATACCTAAAATGCCAGATCTTTAAACTATAAATAAATGTAAGAATAACCTTTTTTTATAATAATAGCTCAGTTGCATAGGATCATCCCAAGATATGAAAAATTTTCTGGGAGTTGATCACTTATCTACTCTTCCATCTTTTTGAGCACTATCACAACCCATTAATACTAGACTCACAAGGTCTGTTGCAAATTTAAATACTGTACCGATACTTAGGATACAGTTGCTAGGATACAGTTTCTAGCACAATTCATGATAGAATACACAACTTATAATGATATTCATAAAAATACAAGGGCTTTAGGGATCAAGAGGTTTATTTTCCCGAATAAACATAGCCCAATATAATCACTGTTCTTTTACTTGTTTTGTTGAATTCTAAAGGCATTGCCCCCTTTTTTTTACTAACAGGAGTTCCGTCATCGTCGTACTGTGGGACACGGGAACGTCGATCCTGTGCACTTGCATTGTATACAGTGCAATGTGTTACCCCATCCAGGATTGCTACCCTTCCCCACTCACTGGGGATGTCGCATTCATTACTTACTCGTTCCTTGTAATGAAGATTGGTTCTGCTTGGTCAGTCCTGTTTTTTCTTGTCCTCTTCATTTTAGGAATCAGTAGTCTGGTGAGTTATCAGGATGCATATGCCTGTTTTAGTCCTCTTCTTAGTTCTTTAATGCAAAAGGATATTAATGGATTTATCTAATTTGAGAAGCTGCAGTCTGCACTGTAGATTGTTTTTCACTTAATTAATAATTGTGATCTTTTCATGGTTTTCTTGCTGTGGCAAAACGCGGGAAAACTATTGCTCCTTATCCCTAAGATATGAAGTCTCCTGGAAGCAATATTTTCAGGCAGGATAAATCTGTATAAAAACATTCTTTGACATTGAGTTCACTATAAGAAAAAAAATATATTGATAACTTATTTTATTTTTTTTAAAGACTTTCCCCGTAATCCAATAAAGACTGTCTTTTCACTATTAGGGATAACGGCTTATTGTTTTACTTGAAATGATTTGCTCTGGAATCTAATGAACTGTTTTACACCATTAAAAAAACTATATTAATAACCGCTTATTATTTTTCTTAAAAGACTTTTTCCAGGAATCTAATTAAGACTTGTCTTTCCAGGTAGGATTTGTGGAAACCATAACAACAGCTTTGTTCACCAAAATTGGTTGCCTTCGCTCCAGATATTTCTCATTTATTTGCACGAGCTGTTTTCTGCTCTTTCTTTTGGGTCTGCCTATGTGCTCCTTCAAGGGGATACATCAAGTAGAGCTTATGCACATGTACACCTGCAAGGTTTCCATCATTGTTCTGGGACTACTCCAAGTTATACTAGTCGGTTACATCTTTGGTAAGGATGGAAATGCTTTTGTTCAGTTAAATGTGTTCTGCCAGAGACGTTTTTAGGAGAGTTTAATCATTCTAAATTCAGATGTTTGCTTTATGCATATATGCTGTGTCTGGCAGTTGGTCTAGTAACTGAAATAAATACTGTATGTATATTTCCAAGAGATCAGACAAGGGAACATAAAAATTGGAAGTGTATCATTCAATCAAAAAGAGCAAAATCAAGACTTCGTTTACGCTAGCAATTTTAATACTGTCACAATACCAAGAAAGCTAATTAAATTCAGTCTATTTTAGTGTTTTATGGCTTTTCATCCAGCAACAGGTATTTTTTCTAAACTTGATATAATACTGTCAATTAATTCCAATATTCATCTATTTCCAGGGTTCCGGAAGTTTATGAAACTCGTGCGAGAGGACATGAAGATATCCATTCCTGTAGTAGTTGAATGGTATTTAGCAATCTCCCTGAAGCTCCTTGTTCCAGTGGCCTTTGCTGTAAGTGCTTTCAAACGCAATTGTATTCTAAAACTGATTATATGGAATAGGACTAACATCCTGCTGAAATCTGTAAGCCCTTAGAGTAAACGTCATTGAATTGCTCTTACGAAAGCCTCTATAGTCAATTTTTTATGAGGCGCATTTGCACCGACTCGAAATGGTGCCCTTTTATCTCGGAAAAGTTTCCTAACAGCTGATTGGTTAGAATTATTTTGCCAACCAATCAGCGATTAGGAAAATTTTCCGAGCTGAAAGGGCACTTCTGCGAGTCAGTGCAAATACGCCTCATTAAAAAAAATCGACTACAGTACTATAGCTGCCCTTGATCGTTTGTTGCAAAGTTTAAGAAATATCCAGATGGTTTATTCATTTATCTGATGTTGATGTGCGTCTTTCCCTATGATTATAACACTACTTCCCTATTAAATATTACATTCGTGATCATTGAACTTACTACAAAATACATCTACAGTATATATATGCATATGAGAGAGAGAGAGAGAGAGAGAGAGAGAGAGAGAGAGAGAGAGAGAGAGAGAGAGAGAGAGAGACTTAATACCATTGCTCTTTCGCAGGTGCTTCTCTTGTTAACACTGTTATACGACGAGTACATCAGTACCAAGGACAAAGAATATTCTGAAACGCAGTTAGGACTGATACTTCCGATAACGTCATGTCTTTTCGTTCCGGGTTTTGCCGTCTACGAACTCTACAAGAACAGAGGAACAGTAAGTCACGAACACAACCTATATTCTAAACTCAGACATTATTATTATTATTATTATTATTATTATTATTATTATTATTATTATTATTTACTAAGCTACAACGCTAGTTGGAAAACCAAGATGCTATAAGCCCAACGGCTCCAACAGGGAAAATAGTCCAGCGAGGAAAAAGGAAAACAAATAGATTAGTGTCCCTGAGTGTACCCTTAAGCATGAGAACTCTAATCCAAGGTAGTAGAAGACCATGGTACAGAGGCTATGGCACTACCCAAGATAGTGGAAGACCATGGTATAGAGGCTATGGCTCTACCCAAGAGAGTGGAAGACCTTTGTACAGAGGCTATGGCACTACCCAAGACAATGGAAGACCTTTGTACAGAGGCTATGGCACTACCCAAGACAGTGGAAGACCTTGGTACATAGGCTATGGCACTACCCAAGACAGTGGAAGACCTTGGTACAGAGGCTATGGCAATACCCAAAACAGTGGAAGACTTTGGTACAGAGGCTATGGCACTACCCAAGAAAGTGGAAGACCTTGGTAAAGAGGCTATAGCACTACTCAAAATAGTGGAAGACCGTGGTGCAGAGGCTATGGCACTACCCAAGACAGTGGAATAGACTATATTACAGAGGCTATGGCACTACCCAAGACAGTGGAAGACCTTGGTACAGAGGCTATGGCACTACCCAAGACAGTGGAAGACTTTGGTACAGAGGCTATGGCACTACCCAAGACAGTGGAAAATCGTGGTGCAGAGTCTATAGCACTACTCAAAATAGTGGAAGACCATGGTGCAGAGGCTATGGCACTACCCAAGATAGTGGAATAGACTATATTACAGAGGCTATGGCACTACCCAAGACAGTGGAAGACCTTGGTACAGAGGCTATGGCACTACCCAAGACAGTGGAAGACTTTGGTACAGAGGCTATGGCACTACCCAAGACAGTGGAAAACCGTGGTGCAGAGTCTATAGCACTACTCAAAATAGTGGAAGACCATGGTGCAGAGGCTATGGCACTACCCAAGATAGTGGAATAGACTATAGTACAGAGGCTATGGCACTACCCAAGACAGTGGAAGATCTTGGTACAGAGGCTATGGTACTACCCAAGACAGTGGAAGACCATGGTAAAGAGGCTATGGCACTACCCAAGACAGTGGAAGACCTTTGTACAGAGGCTATGGCACTACCCAAGAAAGTGGAAGACCTTGGTACAGAGGCTACGGCACTACCCCAGACAGTGAATGACCTTGGTACATAGGCTATGGTACTACCCAAGACAGTGGAAGACCATGGTAAAGAGGCTATGGCACTACCCAATACAGTGGAAGACCTTGGTATAGAGGCTATGGCACTACCCAAGACTAAGAGAACATTGGTATGATTTAATGAACGTATCTAATCCGATTATTACAGAAATGTAGATCATGCTTAAATTTAGATAGCAATTAATTTATTTTTATTTCATGTAATGAATCAGGCAGTTGAATCGGTGGAATTTCAAAAGTTCAAACTTGCAGTGAATGTTATTATGTTAAACAAGCTGACATAAGTCTCTCTTAATAATTTATTCATGATAGATCTATTCCAATGTTGCTACAGCACTTAAAATATTCTGTATCAATTATTTATTACTTTTCTTGTAGTTTAATCATTTCCTTATTTCCTTTCCTCATTGAGCTATTTTTTCCTGTTAAGGCCCTTGGGCTTATAGCATCACGCTGTTACAACTCGGGTTGTAATTTAGCTATTAATAATAATAATAATAATAATAATAATAATAATATGAATCAGTACACCGAGTCTAGATCAGTCCATGGCACCTAAAATATATTTCTTTTTCTTTTCTTGGAGAATTGGCAAGAGCTTCTGAAGCCTTCAGCCCAGTTCCGCCCAGCTAATCAGAGGAGACAGGAGGGAACCAGCTTTGTTTTGAACGACGGCTCCGAATACTCCATGTCAAGTTCGGTTCACGCAGCCGGAGGCTTTAACCCCTACATTACGATTTCGTCCATCACCGAAATGTTTAGATGGTCTCGCAACTGGTCGGTGGACAACAATGGGACAGCTTTGGACAGGACGGCTCCCCCAGCACCAGCTGCTCTGCAGCTCAGTAGGATTTCAGACGATGGCTCATAAGGTGCTGAACTGGTAAACAGTAGGGTGTTATTTAATTATTTATTTATGTCAACCAGAGCGCTGGCACACCTTGTTAAACGGAATGGTTGAATATTTAAGAAGTGAGACTTTCGAAAAGAAGGG
>NC_090747.1:107222052-107227052 GCF_036898095.1 Palaemon carinicauda | reverse complement strand
AGAGAGAGAGAGAGAGAGAGAGAGAGAGAGAGAGAGAGAGAGAGAGAGAGAGAGTTTCTAATTCCTTCGGAAAAAAAACATTACCTGCTTTGTATTTTTTGTTTCATTTCTACTGAAGAAGACCTCTCCCATTGCCAAGAAATATGCAGACCAAATAAACCACTTGTATTCTATCCCCCACAACCTCAAATAAGCAGACCCGAACACTCCCCCTTTTATTCTCTCCACCTAAAACCTCAAAATAAAGAGAGAAAATCAAATCAAATTCGGACCGCTAGAGCAGTCTTCACCTCCCGCAAATGACCAATAATAGCATAGCTTCGTAGCGCCCCACGCCCCTTCCGCCCAAGAACTAGTCCTAATCTGAGGCGCTGTCTGTTAGAGACGAGATTCATCACAAAACCGGTTATGTTTAGCATTTGAATAATACAACGGAAGTCATCCAAGCACCGATTCGGAAACTGTCCGCCTTACTCATATTCTCTGAATGATGATTGGTTCAGTAACGTAAGTCACTGACCAATCACGAGACTTCTCAGGTAATTTTTTTTTTTTTTTGACTTTTTCATTTTTTCACATTTTTTTTTTTTTTTTTTTTTTTTTTGCATAATCATTCGAGGTTCAGATACGGAGGAGCAACATACTAAGAGTCAACGATGTCATTACTGAATGAAGAAATTTGCTTGTTGAGAAGACTTCAACACTAATATTGCGCCCAGTAAATTCGGGCGGTTAAGATTAAGTTGGCTGTCTGTCTTCGTTTGTCCACTTGCCGTTCGCGGTTCGCAAAGTATTTTAAAGACAAACGAAATCCATCTATCAGTTAAAGATTTCGAATGCGTTGTAGGATTGGGCAAATAATTATTCCTATTCTTCTGTTAGAGGGATTACGAGAAGGGCTTTTACCCAGTTACTTTATTAAATTGCCATTTCTTCATTATAAATTTTCGTTTATTTTCGTAAAATGCTGTTCCATGAAAACCAATAAAAAAAAATAATAAAAAAAAGAATGATCCATAGTTTGCATGAATTTAATCTTGGCACAATACATGTTTGTGTGAATATAAAATGGGGACTGCTCAAGGTTTTCAAAATTTTCAATATATGAAATTAATTGCTAAGTCTTTTCTGTTTCTTGACTTCGTTAAGTGGCCAAGGTCCTCCACGGAAAGAATATTTCGCCAGGAATTAATTCTATATTGGTTATTTCTTGATTTTTTTTTTTTTTTTCATGTTTTTAACGAACTTGCTTATTCCCCATCAACCCACCAGTTGAAGATTTCGAATGCGTTGTAAGATTGGGCAAATAATTATTCCTATTCTTCTGTTAAAGGGATTACGAGAAGGGCTTTTACCAAGTTACTTTAGTAAATTGCAATTTCTTTGGTTTTGAACAGTTTATTCACTAGAGTTTTCGGTTATTTTTCAAAAATGCTGATCCATGAAAGCAAATAAAAGAAGAAAGATCCATAGTTTGCATGTATCTTATCTTAGCATAATGCATGTTTGTGTGAATTAATATATAATAGCGACTGTTTAAGGCTTTCAAAATTATCAGTATATGAAATTAATAATTAAGTCGCTTCTGTTTCTTGATTTCGTTATGTTAAAGGTCCTCTACGGAAAGGATGTATCGCCAGGAATTAATTCTAAACCTTTTGGTTATTTCTTGATCTTTTTCATGTTGGTTTTAACGAATTTGCTTACTCCAAATTTTACCTTCAAAACCATTCCCCCACAGTTTCCAGATTTTACTACCTTTTTTCGTTACTTGAAAATTCTTATTTTTGCTGTTTCAACGTTACAAATTATATTTTGTATATAGTTGTAAAAACTGATAATATTTAAAGATACAGGACAAAATGATCCCTCATCGAATTCATCCCTAAAAAAATTAATAAATAAATCTAAAACAAGCCGGTGGTGTAAACACCCTAAATCAATAACTTAAATCTAAATGGACTCTTTAATCCCACAATCGGTTCACACAAATGTCTAAACCTCTAAATGATAAACAAATATAAAACATATCTCCCATAACTAAGATTAAACGCCCTGCTTTTAATAAGAGACATCCTTCACCTAATCATCAGACCACCGGCGTCATTTGTACTTGGAAAAGTTTTCCTTGTTGAAGGTACGTGCCTACGTGCCTCCATCTCTCATGCAGTCATTTGACTCAATTATATACATTTTCACTTGGATGTAGTCAAGTACATCTGGTATTTGCGTATCGGCACTGGCATTAAGTAAAATGTCATTTCAAATACACACATACACACACACATATATAAATATATATATATATATATATATATATATATATATATATATACATATATAAATATATATATATATATATATATATATATATATACATATATAAATATATATATATATACATATATAAATATATATATATATACATATATAAATATATATATATATATATATATATATATATATATTATATATATATATATATATTATATATATATATATATATATATATATATATATATATAAATTTTAGGAGAACACTTCTGAGAAGTTGGGGAACAGTTTATGACGGCCAGAATTGGGGTCGTCTGAAACGAGAAATAGGGCAAGTTTTTTTTTTTCACCCCCCTAAAAAAAAGTTGCTATGCTCTTGCATGATTCTGTACGTCTTGGTTACATGAATTAGTTTTTAAATTTATTTTATGAAAGTGGTCAGCCCGACCAGCGCTTTGACCTGGATTGAATTGAACTGAATATAAAATTTAGGCCTTAAGCCAAGCACTGGGGCATCAAACGCCCTTTAGTGTTATATGATGTCAATTAATAAATCATACCCATACTCTGGGACCTGGAAAGCCATTTAATGCCGTTTGCAACGGAGAAAACCCTCGAAGTTGCATACTGACTTTGAAGGTATAAGAGGTTGAACAAGAGATGGATGAAATATATTCGTCTTTGCATATGGTCGTCAGCCCATTAATGTTAGAAATTCACTAGTGTAAGGTTGCGGCAGTGTGTCTTGGTGCTGGGTAAACTCATCCATATCTGGATGTGACCACAATCTCCTGGATGAATAAACCATCTATGCATGTAGTTACCCGGCCATTCTCAGAGTAACTCATCTAACTCTGAGCTTGATTAGACGTAAATTGGTTAATCAATCCTTAATTGAATTAGATCATTCGTTCCTGCATGACTTCATCGGAGTATATTTATCATCGAACCTGTAAAATTTCATCTCCCCTTGAGTGTGAAGCCCAGTGCTTTGGATGATTCATCCAAATTTAAATGGGATCATAAGTAAACGGATGAATTCATCTGCGTATGTCCATCCGCTCTATATCACAGGATACCCTAAGTCAGGAGTTTGTCCTTTAAATGAATATTCATCCGTATTCAGCGCTATAATAAGTATCTGTATGGATTCAGCATCATGTAAACACATTCACCCGTTCTTTTCTTGTCCCTCCTCCTCCGTGGAAGATCAGTAGTCCAGTTAATGAATCATGCCAAAACCATCCAGTACAATTCGCCTGTGATATAGAATCGGAACTCTGATCTTAGCGTCTGGATGAATCACCCGGCTACTGGTTCTGCACAAGGTCGTCCTCAGTATGGATTGACTCATGCAATTTACGATTCAGATGCTCCTATTTACTTTGCTTACTTCCATATCCTTATATTTCTTTTAATGTCCTTTCTATTTATATCAAGTGGGAAAGTGAATGCTATACTACATCATGAAGGAGGCATACGTAGCTAAGATTTGTGATCCGGTTCAAATTGAACTTTCGAACTCTCTAAGTCCTATGTAGGAGCTATTCCTTCCTTATGTCCTATGCAACGGGGTATATTTCATTTCTTTTAGAAACTTTCCATAAATGCAACGAAATTTCCTGTAACCTATGGAAAAGTGACAAAAGATACATTTATATGATTTGACTTTGATATTAAGCAGATTGCCTTGTTTTGAATTCAATAATATACTGTGTATATATAATATACAGCATATATATTATATATTATATATATAATGTATATATATACACATACATATATATGTATACACACATATACACACACATATATATATATATATGCGTGTATATATATATATATATATATATATATATATATATATATATATATACACACACATATGTATATATATTATATATATATGTGTATATATATATACATACACACACACACACACACACATATATATATATATATATATATATATATATATATATATATATATATATATATATATATATATATAATCCGTTACTATGCCACTACATAACAAAGGCATCAGGCATGTCCGTCCACTCGCGTCTGTTCATGGTCTTTCTATGCCAGTTTACACCCTCATATTTTCTTTGTTCATCAATAAGTCGTCATCTCTTCCTTCACCTGCTTCTTTTGCAATCTATAGACACCCATTTTGTTATTCATAATGTCCATCTATTATCTGTCCTATTCATGTCAATTTCTTCTTCTTACATATAATCAGAATATCCTCTACACTGTATCAAAAAATACACACACACATTATGTGTGTGTATATATATATATATATATATATATATATATACAGTGTATATATATATATATATATATATATATATATACAGTATATATATATATATATATATATATATATATATATATATATACACAGTACATATATACATATATAAATACAGAATATATATATAAATATATATATATATATATATATATATACACACACAGTATATATATACATATATATATATATATATATATATATATATATATATATATTATACACATATATATATACATACATATATATATATATATATATATATATATATATATATACATAATCATGTGTGTATCTATTCGTACTTATACCTACATAATATATATGAGCATGCATGCATATAACTCATATATAAATATGAATTACACGTATATATCCAAGTTGTTTATGACGCAGGTTCGCAAAC
>NC_090747.1:107209552-107214552 GCF_036898095.1 Palaemon carinicauda | reverse complement strand
CACATATGAGTGAAGGGGGGGGGGGCAAACGAGTATGTATTCCATAAAAGAAGATGAATTATCACGCACAGTAAATTTTAGTGATAATGATCGTAATGAAATATATATAAAAAAAACTTATTGTAAAATTGATTAGAAAACTAAAAAATTTAAAAAAGAAAGACTCTAGTGGAGTTTGCTGGTATCTTGATAATCAATTTTGGATATTGTATTTCAAGTTAACTATTTTTAAAATACAATAATTTACACAAAAGAGTATAGTCATTGCAGGGTTTAGAGTAATTCATGCTTTTTCAAGACATTGAAAGATGGTAGTGAGAGGATTAAAAATCTGTTCATACTGAAATACTACGTATGACTAGAAAAAATAAATTGCCTGCTTTATTTTTTAATAATAATAATTTTGGATATTTTCATCGTTCAATTTAGATTATCGTCAATCTTCTTTGAATTACCTCCTTCAAATAAATATTATTTAATTTATAATCAAAACCTTAATACTGAAAAAAAATATCTCCATCATTATTAAACAATAGAATTATATTCACTTAAATGTTTCATTGTCTCATGGCTTATGTCGCCAAACGTTCAGTGACAATTTTACGCATATATATTCTAATTAATTCTAGATAACACAAGAGACCCTTTTCTATGTTTTTTCACACTCCAATCACGACGGTAAGAATTTTAATAACAATCAGGAAATCTTAAATAGCAGCAGCCAGGAACTTCCGTATTTGCTATTGTTCGCATTAATTTGCATTCTTAGTCGTTGTTCTCAATTCCTGAGAACTAATGTATTTTTAGTTGCTTGTACAAATTGATTCTTTTCACTTTCATTTTCATGTATTTGTTTGCTTTCGTTCTCAAAGTATTTCTATTTATTTGTTTGTTCTCATGCTCAAAGTTTATCTATTTAATTGTTTGTTTTCGTAATCAAGTTTTTATCTATTTGAGTTTTTTCTTACTAAAAGTATTGCTATTTATTTGTTTGTTTTCGTACTGAAAGTATTTTCATGTATTTGTTTGCTTTCGTGCTCAAAGTATTTTTATTTACTTGTTTGTTTTTGTGTTCAAAGTATTTTTATTTATTTGTTTGCTTTCGTGCTCAAAGTATTTTTATTCACTTGTTTGCTTTCGTGCTCAAAGTATTTTTATTTACTTGTTTGCTTTCGTGTTCAAAGTATTTTATTCACTTGTTTGCATTCGTGTTCAAAGTATTTTTATTTATTTGTTTGCTTTCGATCTCAAAGTATTTTTATTTACTTGTTTGCTTTCGTGTTCAAAGTATTTTTATTTGTTTGTTTGCTTTCGTGCTCAAAGTATTTTTATTTACTTGTTTGCTTTCGTGTTCAAAGTATTTTTATCTTTTTGTTTGCTTTCGTACTCAAAGTATTTTTACTTATTTGTTTGCTTTCGTGTTAAAAGTATCTTTTTATTTATTTGGTTGCTTTCGTGCTCAAAGTATTTATTATTTATCTGTTTGCTTTCGTGTTCAAAGTATTCTTTATTTATTTATTTGTTTTCGTTCTCAAAGTATTTTTACTTATTTGTTTGCTTTCGTGCTCAAAGTATCTTTTTATCAATATGTTTGCCTTCGTGCTCAAAGTATTTTTTATCCATTTGTTTGCTTTCGCAATCAAAAGTATTATTTACTTGTTTGTTTGCTTTAGTGTTCAAAGTATTTTTTTATTGATTTGTTTGTTGTCGTACTCCAAGAATGTTCCGAGTGGGACCCTTGACATCAAAGACACGAGCCGTGCGCCATGGGGATTCCCTGGGAAGACCTGATTCACATCCGGCCTTTGTAAAGAGACATCCCTTTTAATCCTTTGTATATTCATCTTAAAGGTTTAAAGGTCACTCATCAATGGCAGAGGCAAGGTACAGTGACATTGCCCTAGCAAGTAGGACAATGCCCTGGAGACTGACCATGTATTATGTGATCAGCGCCCAAGCTCCCTCTCCACCCAAGCTAGGACCAGGGAGAGCTAAGCAATGGCTGCTGATGACTACAGATAGACCTATAGGCTCCCCAAAGACCCCCAACCTTAGCTCACAAGGATGGTAAGGTTGCAGACACTAATGGAACTAACGAGTCTGAGAGGAACTCGAACACCCGTCTGGCAATCACCAGGCAGAGACGTTACCAATCAGGCCATTCCTTTTCTATTTGTCTTACAGACGTCTTTGACTTAATTTCTCTTCCCTAATGAGCAGAACCAGACGGAAAACTATACATTTTCTTTATAAACTATAATTATTGTGGAACAATCTTCCTACTCAGGTAGTTTAATCGGTGGAACTTCAAGTGTTCGAACTTACAGCGAATGTTTTTTATGTTGAACAGGCTGTCATAAGTCTCTTTTTATAGTTGATGCGAAAGATCTACTGCAATTGTTGTTATAGTGCTTAAAATGTGTTACCTCAATTGTTCATTACTTTACTTTTAGTTTATTTGTTTCATTATTTCCTTTCCCCACTGGGCTATTTTCCCTGTTGGAGCACTTGGGCTTATAGCATCCTGGTTTTCCAACCAGGGTTGTAGCTTAGCTAGTAATAATAATAATAATAATAATAATAACTCATCAACGATTTGGCCTCTTAACTGTTGCTATTAACAATAACTCAGGCATAAGGTTTCAATGACATCATCACGTGACATATGAACTTTTAGCAATGCATCACCACGTTATCATAACTTGCCCTTTCGAGCGTGACGTCGAACGATGGGTAGCACAAGCGATTCTATTGGCGGAGCTCTCGAGTCTTGTGATACTTTACATCATCCTAAAATAGCACCACTTCCCGAAAGATCCTTGACATGAGTCTTTGACAAATACCAGAATAGAGCCTCGCATAAACAAACATGTTCGTCCATGGTGTTTTGTCCTACATACAAAGCATGACGTTGATATATTTTATTGTCTTCGCCAAAGTCGATTGTATTCACCGTCTGTTTGTTAGTTTATTCATTTGTTTGTTTGTTTGTGAGCAACTTAACACAAAATCTACAAGACCAATTTTAACCAAACTTAGTTATATTGGGAAGGACCCCCGAATGAATCTATAACATTTTGGATAAAGTACATCAGAGTAAAAGAACGCAGCAGTACTTTGAAAATAATCGCAATATAAAGTAAATGACAAATATTTTGTTAGTTTACCACTTTGTGAACAACATTACGCAATAACCTAAGAACCAATTTCAACGAAATTTGGTGGACATACGGGGCATGACCCAAAAACAAGTCCGTTAAGATTTTGAAGAAAATACGCAAGTAAAAGTACGCAGTGGAGTTAGAGATAAATAAGACTTCTTGGCGTGGCGAAGTCATGCTTTCTACTCACTCTAATTTAACATGTTTTAATGTACACTTTTTGCCCCGTACGGCCCTTTTAAAAAATATTGCATTATAATTAGTTACCTATTTCTTGATTAACCTCACTATGCATAGCTTACTTTTTGGTTTGCGTTAGTTCACGTAAAACCTCGGGTTAATCCGATTCATTCAATACACGTTCATGAAAAAATTACCAGTTTCCAGCATCGTTTTTTTTTCTCTCTCTCTCTCTCTCTCTCTCTCTCTCTCTCTCTCTCTCTCTCTCTCTCTCTCTCTCTCTCTCTCTCTCTCTCTCTCTCTCTCTCTCTCATGGGATTAATACATTATAAGGGAAAAATTAGAGTCGTTTCCTCTTGTTATCTTTGTAACTGGTATCGGCACTTAAATCGCATACCACTACGCGATTGGGTCAATTTTCTCTAACTGCTGAAGTTTAATTTGATTTATCTAATTTTTATCAAGGACTGTCGCTCCTGGAGATTTGATTATTGGTCACAGATTCTGTTTAATCACTAAGCAGTCCTCGATATCAAAGATTTGAAATTGATACAATTAAGAAAAAAAAATAGAAAAAAAACCTTGATTGTAAATCTCAGCTAATTTTTGAAATTCAGGAGAAAATACCAAACCTCAGATGTAAGGGGTTTTCCAAAAGAAGTAACGACGAATTTATCCATTTTCCGAGATGATAATTTTGTCTTAGAAATAAAATAAAATAATACGGAGTCTTCAGATGCTAAAAGTTCAACCGACAGATTAATAAATCATTCCTTCTTTTTTATATTCTTCAATTGCCGTGTTTGAGATTTTTCATACCTGTGCCCTATAAAATTAAAGGTTAATTATCTTTAAGTTTGGTAAAGATGTTTATCGAACATGCGTCTCTTATAGGCAAATCTACTTGAACGTCGGTTCCGATTTAATTAGATTCCTAAAATTGGCCTCATATAACCCAGCGCTGTGGACGGAAGACCATTCCGCACGGAAGTGAAGCGGGATGGGGCGGGGTTAATATCTCCACTGGACGATGATGCTGAATTTAAAAATATGTTTATCGAACATGCGTCTCTTATAGGCAAATCTACTTGAACGTCGGTTCTGATTTAATTAGATTCCTAAAATTGGCCTCATATAACCCAGCGCTGGGGACGGAAGACCATTCGGCACGGAATTGAAGCGGGATGGGGAGGGGGTTAATATCTCCACTGGACGATGATACTGAATTTAAAAATAAAAATTGTTGGACAGCCATATCGAAGAAAGGAAGATAGAAAAAAAGAAATAAAAAACATTCATAATACACAAGGCTAAAATTAGGTCTTTTAGGGTTTAAAGGTTTAAATGCCACTCATGAATGGCAGAGGCAAAGAACAGTGACATTGCCCTATCAAGCAGGACAGTGCCCTAGTGACTGACCATATATACCATATGATCAACGCCCAAGCTTCCTCTTCATCTAAGGCCCAAGCCCCAGGGAGGGCCAGGCAATGGCTGCTGATGACTCAGCAGATGGACCTATAGGCTCCCTCAAACCCCAAATCCTTAGCTCACAAGGAAAGTGGTGTTGCAGCGACCAAAGGAACTAACGAGTTCGAGCGGGACTCGAATACCAGCAAAGATCATTTAGTTACGACTACAGTGAACCAAAAGGTGCTA
>NC_090747.1:107194552-107202052 GCF_036898095.1 Palaemon carinicauda | reverse complement strand
TTAACTAAAAAGGCATCACATTTAATGCAGATTGTTGCGCGGTTTAGGATACATTTCTCTCCTTATATAGAAATCTTTTGCATGAAAAGCAATTATAGGATTAAGGACAACAGTTCAATTCCTGAAAAAAAAAAAAAACAATAGAAATCATAGTTATTTCATTTAAAAGCATTAAATTATGTTTAAAACAAGCTTGATTTATAATAAAAACAAGTGTTTCCACTTGCACTTAATTCACGTTTCTAATTTAACGTCAATACATATAAATACTATAGCGTAACCTTTCAATGCCAACAATAATTAGTTAAATGTCAATTTGAAATGAAGGCTGCGAAGACTTTTAAGTAATGGCTACAGTGCACTGCGAAGACCTTTAAGTAATGGATATAGTGCACTGCGAAGACCTTAAAGTAATGGCTACAGTGCACTGCGAAGACCTTTAAGTAATGGCTACAGTGCACTGCGAAGACCTTTAAGTAATGGCTACAGTGCACGCACTAGGTTCACTAGGCCAATGACCCCTTAGCGAGATATCTAATTTCAAATGATGTAACAATGCCTAAGCTCATCGTTACATCGCTATCTTGAAGAAAACGTAGCATAAATCATCAACAATACAAAAATATAATTTACTTATATTCATAAGAAATAGAATGTTAAAAACAAAACTTTTAATAAGAAATAATTTAAAAAAAGAATTAAATACAATATTTACAAAAGAGCACATTTATGATAATTACTTTAATATGTAACATAATTATAAGCTAAGAAGGTTTGTACAATAAAACTTATTGCATATATATCTATTAATTGATTTAATTTCTATTTAGTTAACTTATAACTTTTTTAAATAATGTCAAGTTCATATCTGTATTTTTGTAAAGAATAATTACGTATATAATGTAAATAGCTAAAATGTGATTGTATTTTTATAATAAAAGATAAAAAAAAAATACTGTAATAATTTTATTTACGCAAAATAAGAATGAAAAGAATATCAAAGGTGAGTACATAAAGGTTATACAAGAGTATCTTAGTGAAAATGAGAATACTGGATAAAGCCTTAAAGTGTATAAAAGACAGAAGTGAATGCCCCTGTTTGTGCAGTGGTTCAGAGTGTTGCTAGTGAGCCTTTAATGTAAGTGTGAAGAGTGAAGTGACTATGCAGAAGTTTACCTCGTATATTTAGTGGTCATCAATGTGTTCTTTTGACTGGAGCCAGCTTCTATGGCTTAATTAAATATGTAAATAATTGTTATTATTTACATCTCTCTCTCTCTCTCTCTCTCTCTCTCTCTCTCTCTCTCTCTCTCTCTCTCTCTCTCTCTCTTTCTCTCATATATGTGTGTTTGCGTCCGTGTGTGCGTGTGTGTGCGTACGTATCATAATATACAGTATGTAACTTACAAAATCTGTATACTGTACACATATATTGTAAGTGAAAAAATACATACATACATATGAATATATGAATAATATAATATATACACATATATAAAAATATAATTGTATATATATGCATTACACAACAATGTATTTGAACGTGCATGAGGTGCACATATGCGTGCACGACTGCCAAGGATCGCAAATATGGGAAGCGGAAAACCCCACGGAGAGAGGGAGGGAGGGAGGGAGGGAGGAAGGGCGCAGGTGCGCGGCGCAGCCGTGTCTTTAAATGGTGGTTGGTATGCTTTTAATATCTCCTTATGGGTTTTTATTAATGTGTTGTTCGCGATCAGTTCCGTAAGAGCGGGATTTAATTCGTCGTCCCGAGTGAGGCGTCGTGGGGGGTAAAGAATCTTTCTTTGAACAATGAGATATTAACGGCTTGGGAGATTTCTCTTTCCTTCATTTTTTTTTATTTTAATGGTTGTTATCGCTTTTATAAATTTACACATGTATGTATGTATGTATGTATGTATGTATGCGTGTGTAAGTACAGAAAAGTTGTGAATATATGATTCATGTATATACAGAGGCTACTAATGCATACAGATATACATACATACATACATAAATACATATATATATTTATATATAAATATATGTATGTATATATATATATATATATATATATATATATATAGAGAGAGAGAGAGAGAGAGAGAGAGAGAGAGAGAGAGAGAGAGAGAGAGAGAGAGAGAGAGAGAGAGAGAGAGAATGTAAATGACACACACACACACACACACACATATATATATATATATAATATATATATATATATATATATATATATATATATATATATATATATATATATATATATATACAGTATATATATATAATATATATATATACATATATGTGTGAATACATATACATACATACATATATATATATATATATATATATATATATATATATATATATATATATATATATATATATATACACACAGTATATGATACCAGATATAATTTCTACGTTCATCATTTATCTAAGCAATAAGATGACAACTGCAACATCAGCATCCACCTCGTGCATCTATATAGAAATCTTAAACTAACAGCGCACTGATCACAATACGTAAACTACCACACTCACGTCTCACAAATCCTCATGATACCGAGACACCTTTATTTATTCATCTCTTCCATTTCATCCAGTGAACGGTTTTAAGATCTTCCTCACTTCCTCCCTCCCAAAGCTCCCCAATTATCGACCTTTCTCATGAATCTCCTCAATTCTCTTATTCTTTCCAGTTGGCTAAACCACCCCAATACTTTTTGACTCACTTTTCCATCATTACTAACTTTTTAGCACGTTGTCAACAGCTGATAGATGATGGTTAGGGCACTACTAATAAAGGACATGGTACCACTTTACATTAAAGTCAATGATGATTAGAGGAAAATCCCTGCCTATTCTAAATCGGAGGATATTCCCCGTCTATTCTAAATCTGCTGAAATTTCCTGTCTATTCTAAATCCAAGGAAATTCCCTGTCTATTATAATTCTGAGGAAGTTCCCTGTCGATTCTAAATCTGAGGAAAATCCCTGTCTATTCTAAATCTAGGGAAATTCCCAGTCTATTCTAAATCTGAGGACATTCCCTATTCTAAATCTGATGAAATTCCCTGTCTATTCTAAATCTGAGGAAATTCCCAGTCTATTCTAAATATGAGGAAATTCCTAGTCTATTCTAAATCTGAGGAAATTCCTTCCTATTCTAAATCTGAGGAAATTTCCTGTCTATTCTAAATCTGAGGAAATTCACCGTCTATTCTAAATCCAAAAAAAATTCCCTGTAATCTAAACCTGAGGAAATTCACTGTCTCTCCTAAAGATCTGATGGAAAATTGGAAAAAAATAGAGGATTTTTCTATCACGCAAAAGTTAACATACCAAACACACTTCGAAAAACATAATTACATCCGGTTACGGAAGACAAGGAGCCGTTTGGCTTCGATGGAGATCGTTTTCCCGTTACATATTCCCCCCGTATCGAACTAGTGACGGTTATATATTTCTCTACAAAATATTTTCAGTCCTCTTTTGTACGTTGGTGCTATTGGTTATGATGCCATATAACCCTAAACAATAGGTTCAAAATCGTACTATGGAACAGAAAGAGTTTCAGCCATGCAAATTATATTTAGTTTTGTGATACCACTGCACCAATACGATTCATTTACACCTGAACTCTGCACCTGTACAAATGAACGAACTGTGCTTGGGGTTATCGTAAGCCATATCGAACAAAAATATATATATAAACGAACAGTAATGCCACTTGTGAGATTTCTTATTTAATGGATATTCATACCGTTAAGTGTTACTTTGGATAAATAGTTACCTCCCATATGATTAACCTCAAGTTTCTCTCTGTTTCTCCCCTCAGTACTTCATTGGTTAATGATTCTCCCTTGTACTATGCTCCCTACTATCAATATGCAACGAATAAAATTTTGAACTGTGGTATTCGTCATTACGTAAGCTAACACCTTGACCTAGATAAGATACAGGATACGTTCTGAGAAATTTATTTTTTCATATGCTCAAGCCGAATATTAGTTTGCAGAATTGTCTAATTTATGGATTAAAACATCCAAATCCGTACACTCATACATACAGACAAATTGATGCACTGTGTACATGTATATAGTTTGACCACCTGTTAGATGTTATCTTATTTGGCTATACCAGTTAATCTCCAGTTCCTTTGTACATTCATCTATTCATCACTTATTTCTAAAGGCATTCTCCTCTTTATTTACTTTACAAGACGCAAATGCTTTCTACATTCACAACGCCTATGTATATTTCATGGATATTCGTCCTGTTTAGAAGTAAAATCTCTCTTGATTTTCCTTACAAAGAAAAAAAAAAGAACACTAGCTTATGAAGGTTTTTGAAGTCCCTTAGGATAGAAGGAAAGTTGACTATTGAATGATAGATTAGTCTCCACACTGGCGTCGCATCGACAATGGTCAGCGACTTCCAGAACTCTTATTGATTAACTAAAAAAAATAGCACCGCATTACAGCTAAGTCGTAGAGAATCGTCTGCATAAATTTTCGAAAATAAAGTTCATAATTTAAAAAACTTATATGAAGTTCAAGCGATAAATTTTTTTGTTGCAATTCCGTGATTTTCGCTGATATATTTAATTTCTTATAAGCGTTTTCCAAACGCATTAGGTAAGATTTGTTTAAATAAAAGCTACAAATTTGTTAGGAACAAACGAAAAGCAATACTGTCATTTAATCAAATTGGAAAAAAAAAAGTTTGTGTAAACTCTTGATTGATTTGATACTTAAAATTTTTTTAATTGATCTGTATACAAAATATATTACTGTTTTACGATAGAGAAAGTATTTGGAAGATGTATATAGCTTAGTGTTTGTAAATATATGAACGTTCTTGTATATAAACAAGATCCAATGCCTGTTTATAATTTATGTGGTTTAGTTATGTAAAATTTTTAATGTGTTTGCTGGTCTTCGAAAAAAATTATGGCAAACACTTTAGTGTCTCTTCTTTTCGGTCACTAACAACTCCAAAATTTATTCTCGTATTTTTTCTATTCTTAGCTATTTTAAAACACAATATTATCACTAGAACGGCGTCATCTTGTAAGTTGTTGTAAATTTCCTTCATCGCTCTACATTTGTCGCTACGCTTCACTTGTAAACAACCAGACAACAAAGAAGTATCATCGACAAACAAAAGCAGAACAATTCACCTGCATCGCCTCTTGAAATCTCAGCATATTACAAGGAAAAAAATATTCAACGTGGGGGTCCGTATTAAGGAAAGTCCTGTACTTTACGGCGTCAATGACCTTAGATGTCAGGATGCCTGAAAACTATAAATCAATCAATCAATCAATCCTGTACTTTAGCAGAATAGGAGGAGGAAAGTTTTGGTAAACAAAATGAGATTATGAAAAATGAAATCCGCTTTCTCTAAAAAGAAAATTATTTAATCAGATGGTCCTAGCAGTATAAACTTATGCATCAGAAACTTGGAACCTTACTAAAGCCTTAGAACATAAGGTACTTTATAACTCAGAGAGCTATGGAAAGAATAATGATGGGAATAACACTAAGAAGCAGAAAAAGAGCAACGTGGAAACACGAGCAAACTAAAGTAGAGGATATTATGACAACATGTAAGAAAAAGAAATGGACATGGGCAGGTTATATAATGAGTGACAGATATTAAATGGACATGGGCAGGACATACAATAAGAATGACAGATTATAAAACACATTAAGGATAATAATAATAATAATAATAATAATAATAATAATAATGATGATGATGATGGGTCTAAGCAGAGGAAGAAAGAGAAGGCGACGGATTGACAAGTTAAGAAAATTTGCGGGTATAAACAGGCATAGAAAGACCATGAATTGCAAGTGGAAGGTCATACCTGATGTTTTTGTCCTACAGTTGACTAGTTAAGGCTGATGATGATAGAAGGAAAAATTTTATTTATTAAAAAAATTCAAAACAAAAAACTACCTATAAAAAAAAAGAACAATTCATCCTTTTCTCAACGAAAATATAAGGTACCTATTCATTGCATACAAAAAAAAGGTTTCCTAAAAGAACAACACTATTTCCCGAAAGAGAATCCATTGTCCTCCGAAGGGAAAATCCCTGTAGATAACAGGGAAATAACAGAGAGAGAGAGAGAGAGAGAGAGAGAGAGAGAGAGAGAGAGAGAGTAAATTTTCCCATTAAAACACAATCAACGACGTCACAAGAAAAGTATTGCAGGAAACGTTTAAAGACAGCTGAGGAAGGTGAACGAACGTCATTATTCAAATGACTGTAAGTCATACGACTAAATGTTCGTCACTTGAAGGTGAAGATGGCGTGGCGTTCCCAAAACGTTCCCATGGCGGCCATGTTGTTGTCAAACAATAACGCCGAAACTGCCCGCTTCCCTCCACCTAACCCAACCCACAGCCCACACCCCCCGTGTCAATTATTGCCAAGTCTTAAAAGTTCTCCCTTGATTGAGAGGGGGAATCAGACTTAAATTTCCAAATAATTCATAAGAAAGGGACGTTAGGAGGGAAATTTTTACTGAATGGTTTTTAGGTTTAGACATTTTGCGCTAGAGTAGCTTCTATCCCATCTAGATATTCAGAATGTAGCTTGTATCCTACCACGATATTCAGAATGTAGCTTGTATCCTACCACGATATTCAGAATGTAGCTTGTATCCTACCAGGATATTCAGAATGTAGCTTGTATCCTACCACGATATTCTTGTATCCTACCAGGATAATCAGAATGTAGCTTGTATCTTACCACGATATTCAGAATGTAGCTTGTATCCTACCACGATATCCAGAATGTAGCTTGCATCCTACCACGATATTCTTGTATCCTACCACGATATTCAGAATGTAGCTTGTATCCTACCGCGATATTCAGAATGTAGCTTGTATCGTACCACGATATTCTTGTATCCTACCACGATATTCAGAAGGTAGCTTGTATCCTACCACGATATTCTTGTATACTACCACGATATTCAGAATGTAGCTTGTATCTTACTAAGGATTTAGGTTGGAAAATGTGAAAAACATTAGTTTAAACGTGTATAAAAACACGGTCCAGACCGCATGCTAAAGACACCTACACCTTTGAAAGGAGACCGGAAGTCGCTAAGGTCAACTCACGCCTCTCAGTTTCCAATTTTTTTCCCCCGTGTACTCCATCTTCTACAAACCAACAAAATGGCGAATGTTTACGTTTTTCTGCTCTTTAAATAACGCGAGAGGCTGAATGAGAGCGAGTTCAATTTACGCTTTCCTTCTTTATTCAATCTCAAATAGTGATAACAAAAGTTGATAAATCAATGTTCATTAATCCAATGTCTACTCTGTAATGTTTAACGTAACTAATTAGTTATGAAAAACGTTGTAGAATCTGATCTATGGAAGGGTAGTGGTGGCCGATGCGGTAACGTCCCTGACTGGTGAACGCCTGACTGGGCCCTTTTAAACCTTTAAACCTTTAAGGGTTCATAATCTGAAT
>NC_090747.1:107159552-107192052 GCF_036898095.1 Palaemon carinicauda | reverse complement strand
CAGTACTACATACAGGATGGTAGTCTGGGAAGATCTGAATGTAAAGGATGGTCAGAATAAGAAAAATTTTATGCAACACACACAAAGAACTAAATAAACGACTGTGCTAGAGATTAATACCATGATCAGGAATAAAAAAAAAAAAAAAACTTAACAGACCGCAACTTTTTGCTAAACCAATTAAGGTGAGATACAGCAGCTGAAGACCAGACAGGAGAACAATACTCGAAACAAGGTAGTTGGAAAGAATTAAAATATTTCATCTGAATAGATTGATCACCGAAAATCTTGAAAGACTTTCTCAATAAGCCATTCTTTGTGCAACTGAAGAAGAAAGAGACCAAGCGAGTTTCTCAAAAGTAAATTTGGAGTTGTATATAGTTGAAAAAAAAAAATCATTATCAATGCAGAGATCTGGATGTTGAGGAGCCACTGTCCTCAACCTACTTAAAATCACACTTTTAGTTTTGTTAGCGTTCAACTTCATGCCGCATAATTTGCACCATGTACTAATCTTTGCTAGATGTCTATGAAGGGATTCAGCAGCCCCAGATATACATTCAGGAGATGGAATAGATGAAGAGTAGCATCATCTGCATATGCAACAATTTTGTTTTCTATGCTAAAACACATATGTGTATTTAGTATGAAAAGTAATAGGCCAAGAACATTACCCTGAAGAACCATATACTACACGTCTATACTTACTTTTAATCAGGGGGCCTCGCACACGCGTGTTAGTTTTAAAGTGTATACCCCACTTCGAATATTTAGCATTTTTCAATCATTTTGGTTTTGTTAAATAAGTTTAAATATACATGAAATAATTGAGTATTGTTGTGCATTAAAATATGCCCGATATCAATCTATATTCAAACAAGTTTTTCTTTTTTTTTTAATTTGGAACTGTGCTTTCAGATTCAAATCTAAAACCTCAACACAATCGAGTTTCCACTCTACAGACGCTTGGATGTTTTACGTGAGTTGGGTCGGAATTTGGTGGCACTTTTCAGGATTGAGAAGTATATGATGTATTTGTGGAAATATCAAGAGATGACACATGAGCCCAAATTAAAAGCAGAGACAAAAGATTTGGCAGAACAGCAAAGACTGAAAAATTTAGTTTCTCAGATATTTTGTCATGATTCATTTCTTTTGGCATGATTTACTTATTTAAGCCAACTATGTTAGCAAGCAACTGAAAGGTAAAACAAAGGAAATTAAAGAAGGCATGGAGTCATTGAAAAACTATTATCATGGCTGAAAAAAATATAGAGAGAGTGGTTTCAATGACGTTCTGATTGGCGCAAATGATTTGTCTGAAGCTGTAGAAATTCCAGATAAACAACTACGATGAATGAAGAAAATGTTTTCATGAGGCAAAAGATCAATCTTTCGATTATCCAACAGAATCATAAAGAGATCAGTGATTTACCTTATTTTCAAAGCTGCTCAATCTCTGGAGTCTCGATTTATGCGGGTTAAAAACCATCTAAAAGTATTTGGAATTTTTATTCAGGGCTTACCTAAGGCAGAAATAAGGAAAAACACAGCAGACCTTGATACAGCATTAAGTGACACCAAACTGAAGCAGAGCACTAATTGAGTTCGTTATTGCAACAAGTAAAAATATAGATGGTCATTTGATAGCTGAAGAACTTGAAGCACTAAAAACTTTTTCTGCCCACCAGTGTCACAGCGTCAAGCTTTGTTTGCATACCTGGTAGTAAACAATCTATTCACTGCATTTCCTAAAGCTTTTGTTTCTTTGAGGATTTACTTAACAATGCCCTTAACAGTCGCAACAGGTGAAAGAAGCTTTTTGAATCTGTAAATGATTAAAACATACTTCAAAAGAGAAACTAAACAGTTTGTCTATCCTATCTATAGAAAGTGAAATTACCAACACCCTTAGTTTTAACATACTTTGAAAGATTTTGCGAATGAAAAAGAAAAAAGGGACTGTTTCTTAAAGGTCCGTGCATAAAGTTTGTCATTAATTATAGTAACTTGTAATAAAATAATTAAAAATTTTATACGGTCCTTTCAATTTTCAGTACATTAAGTATTAATGCTACTTGAGAGAATATCTTTTGAATTGTTTCAACCACGTCGAGGGCCTTCATATTTTATGGGATATCATTTGGTGTTTAGGTGACCAGACACACACTCAGTTTTTAGGAAAGTGCCCATCTATTCCTCATAGTTCGGTCCAAGACTCGAGCGCAGTACCTCAACCACGCCAGCAGGCCAGCTTGCCCGTGGCCAAAGGCTTGACACTACGAAAAGCTTGAGAGAGAGAGAGAGAGAGAGAGAGAGAGAGAGAGCGCGGGGGGGGGGGGGAAGAACGTGTACATTATTTTTCTTACATACTTTTGAATAATTCTAGGCTTTTTTCACAAAAAAATCTGGGAATATAAATCTCTCCATTCTTTTAATAGGTAGATTCACAAATACATTCCAAACAGCATCACAGAAATTACCCCTTTATAAAGTCTATGGACATTTTACGCCCTATATGCATTTGATCTTGCAATAAGCGAAGGTGATCGTGTTTTGTTGCCCGATAACCAACGGTTTAACTATAAGTATTTTAATGTCTATAAAATGTTTTTAGCGGAGGATCATTTACTTTCTTTCATATCCGAACGGACTAAATATTAAAAACTACCTAGACTCGGAGAAGCTGAGGACTACAGTAAGCTAGCTCTCTCTCTCTCTCTCTCTCTCTCTCTCTCTCTCTCTCTCTCTCTCTCAACTTGATAACCCCAAGTTCATACGGAATTTTCAACCTACAACAAGTCTACGAATCTAGTAAGGCACCACTCTTGAAAAACTAGTTAGAGATATTAATTGTTCAATAACACAGTGAATAAAATGTTTATCATACTATAAAGAAAAAAAATGGGTTTAAAAAATACAACTTCCTAATTGTCTACTTATCTCTCGCTTTAATATAAAATCAATAGGTTATGATCTTTCCTGAAATATTAGACAATGCAAACTAAAAACAAACTATTTATGAATATGAAAACACCAGTAGGAAAACATAAGGACGATTTTATGCTGAATTGAATGAACAAGTAATGGTTTTGGAGTAGATTCTTAAATAATATAAATATAATGAGAGATTTGAAAAATTAATTATATACAAATCATAAATCATTACAAAACTAAAAAAATATAATTTAGTGAAAATCAATATATATATATATATATATATGTATATATATATATATATATATATTATGTATATATGAATATAAATCATATATAATATATATATATATATAGAGAGAGAGAGAGAGAGAGAGAGAGAGAGAGAGATTCAAGGTTGAATTACATTAACTGCTAGAATTATAATCCTATACCGCGTATCATCAAATCAACGAAGTCAAGATATGTCGGAACGTGTCACAAGTTAAAACCCTCTGAATATCAATAGCATGGTGTGTGTCCTGCAATGTTATCTTAAAAGTATTTTCTGAAAATTGCAAGAATAACAGTTGCTTAAGACAGTGCCATGTATGGGGGAAAAGCATGATATGTTATAAAAAATAAATAAATAATATACTGCATATATCATCCTCATTCATCATCAACCACTATCATATTATATGTACTCACACACAGATAGAAATATATGTCTCTGCATATACGGATACTTAACAATATGTGATACCTTACTCCGTACAAATGATGTCAACGGTGCTACAATGAAAAAACTTTAACGTATCTTTTTACTTACTCTAATATATATATATATATATATATATATATATAAAAGAAAAAATACATGATATATTCACAATGACACCGAATCAAGCAAAGTCTGAGATAAAAGGATTCCGGAATGATTGATGCAGGGTGTGTAGAATCCGTAGAGATTATCCTTAGTTATTGTGATTGAGTTCAACGTTCTCTTTTTTTTAGTTCAATATTATATCTCGTTTAAACCTTTCGGTCATTAAATATCGAATTTTTGTAAAAATTTGTATATTCTTAGGTATGCACAAATTGACAAGAAATAATCTAATTTTTCAAAACTGTTACAAACAATCTCAATTAATAAACAGATAATGGTGTTAAATATAACGCTTTTTTATTTCACGTTTAATTCATGCAATCTGATTTCGACCTTGAATTTGATTTATTTCTACAATACCAACTAGATATAAGATAAAATAAATCCATGTAATCTTGTTTTCGTATTTTTATGAATAATGTATAATATATAAATTTACCTGAGTTGACAATGTGTGCGCATTTTTCACACATTTCAACCTTAAATTTGCTTTAGTTTTACCATACCAACCTATGTAAAAAAAAAATAAATGTATTTTTTTTACTTTTTATGAATAATGTATAATAAATAAATTTACCTGAGTTGACAAATGTGTACACATTTTTGTATATTCTACACAGACATATGCCAAAGTATTTATTCAATTTAAATCCTATATTATCCTATCATCGAATTTACTCTTGCTCATGAAATAAAATCAGCCAACAGAAATGAATAAGATAAATGAGGCTATAAAAAACACTCATCGCTCAAATCCTTATATTCCGAGAACCGTAATTTAAATTTATTTCCCTCATGTACTTTTAACGACGCCTTTTATGAGAGAGAGAGAGAGAGAGAGAGAGAGAGAGAGAGAGAGAGAGAGCACAAGTAAACAACCATTTAATTGGAAAATAACGGGGGATGAATGTTTGCAAAAACTGGGTCTTGTCGCTTTCCCGGATTGAAATTTATCTCTCTCTCTCTCTCTCTCTCTCTCTCTCTCTCTCTCCAACTACTGTTAGTTCCTGTTGTTGGCTTCCTTTGTCGCTTCGCGTTTCCTTTACTTCCTTCGTTTGCATTCCTTGGCTTTGTTCTATCTCGGGGTTCCATTGATGCTTTCGTTTTAGCTTTTTCACTTGATTTAAAATAATTATCTTTTTTCCATAACGTATAAGAGTTTTTTGGGGCCTTTTAATTAGATATTTCAAGCTTTTTATCTTTGTAATTTCTTATTTAAACTTTTTGAGATTTTTTTCATCTTGACGGCTTTCCAACTGGTGTCAAATATTTATATATATATATATATATATATATAAATATATATATATATATACATATATATATATATATATATAATATGAAGCAAGATATATATTTACTATTGCTTCCTTTCAAAACATCCTTCTATCTATATTCTGTATGAAACTTTCTATAAAATTTAGGAGCAACAATATGAAAAATCATACTTTATCTATATGTATATATACACATTATATTTATCGTATGACTTCCACACAACATCCAAATTATCGCCCACTGTATATCCATGATACATAATTCTGATATTAAGAATATTGAAACAAACAAAAAGATAAAACAGATAAACTAAAGCCTCAGCTTATTCAGGTCCCGGACAGGTAAATAATACAGACCAAAATATACATGGCATTACGAATATTAACAGACATGTCTGTTAAACCTCTACCAACAAAAATAAGTATTTTTTCGATCATTTATCCTTATTTTTCTTCGACTTCTTTTATATTTATCAAGTTCACGATTGAAACTGGCTCTATATCTTATCTTATCAAGGTATTTTCGAGACATGATAGAACTCTTTATGTAATCACTTCAGTTTGGTACTCAATGTGGTGCTGGTTTTCTTCCTGTCGTTGTTGTTACTATCAATATATTTTTTTTTTTTTTGCTACTGCTAATAATGTTGTTTTAATGTTAATGTTGTGTTTGTTGTGATAATTACCAATGATATTACCAGTATTTGCACTGATGATTTTTCTAGTTCTTGCTATCACTAGTGTCGTGTTTGTTGTTTGTTAATTACCATTTACCAAATAAACAAAAGTTTTCATGTCATCCTTTATCTCTGTAGAAAACTTTATTAAAACTCAAACTCGTGAATAGAATAATTTTCTTTTCAATACAAATAAAATTGGGAAAAAAGACGTCAAAACGAAAGGTCAATGACACCTATTAATGAATAAATTAACAACCCTATACGCGGATGAAATACTATTTTTTTATAAAATACAAAATTAGGACTTTCCTCCCTCTCTGCGCATGCGCATTCTTAAGAAAATGATCTTAAAAAGACCCCCTAAAAGAAAATAAAAAATAATGACGTGAAATCTCAGCGCAAGTTTACTCAGGAATCTTTAAATTATCCGTATCGTATTACATCTACCAGATTAAGAAATCTTCCACTACAAGGAGTGAAACCCGATACCCTTCCTTCTCTAACTGTAAGGTAGAAGAAAAGAAAAAAAAATAATAAGACTTCTCGTAACTTCGTGCTTTGCGTACAGATGGCGCTCAATAGAACGTAACAGAAAAATTAAGAGAAATTAGGCGAGAGTATGTGGCAGCTGCTTGCCTGCAAGCTGAAGGAAGACTTGCGTTCAGTGAAACTAATTGCCAAGTCCATGAAAACTGAATTTATTGAACTGGCGGAAAATCAGTAGAGGCTTATAAATTCTATAGTTTCGTTGGGAAATGCGATGACTCTCGAATATTTGGGAGAGAGAGAGAGAGAGAGAGAGAGAGAGAGAGAGAGGAGAATTTGGAAGAGAACTCTTGATTGTGTCCAGAAAATGGTGGAATGATAAGTGGCACTTTCAAATTATGAGTTAATTTACTCATTTTGAATTAGTCTAGATATCGCCATTAATTCATGTTTGTATTTAGATAGGAATTAGTGATCTACAAATGAAGTACTAATGCGTATTCACACACACACAAACACACACACACTCTTATCCTTAGTGATCGCAATACGCAATCATTCACCTTTAACAAGCATAAAGGGGCATTTTACTTGCAACGCATATTTTTTCATATGAAGCGTCAACATATCAATTAAAAGAAGAACAAACCAACAACAAATGAATAACATTAACAATATGTAGTGTCATCATAAGACTATTTCATTGGCGTTGAATTCAATTAATCCATAGTCCATTATATAAAATTTCTGGCATACTGTACTTTCTTCAGACGTTTGTTCGTTTTAATTAATAAAAATTAACTGAGCTAAATATACACCTATTTGAAACTACTAAACCTCCTCCACCAAATCAAATAATCATTCAATATCTCTTTTCATCTTTAGTCATACATTTTTAAAAGCAACTTTACTAAGCAAATAAACTCTAAAAATAATATAGCTACATTAATATTGTGCTTGATGCCATTTTTTTTTCAAATGAAAGTCCTTTTTAATGTCAACTCTTTCCAGTAAGGGAGGATCTATCTAGGCTCCGTTATTGACTTTTTAAATCATCCCAAATACATTAAATTGAAGGAAAATAGAAAAATAAATAAAAAAATAAAAATAAATGAATAAATAAATAAATAAATAAATAAATAAATAAATAAATAATAATAATAAGGCAGTTAAAAACTTGGAAAATGAACTTAAGACCAAATTTATACGGTGACACGCCAGCAATTAAATCTATTGAGTGTCTAATGAGAATTGTAGTTATTAAAGGAGAGGAGAGGGGGTGAATTACACAGAATACATATATAATAGCAGATGAGATAAAATAGAATTATGATCTTAGTGATATAGATGGAATTTAAGCTCAAAACTTTCACATGTAAGCAGAACAAGAAGCGATAACTCAAATTATATTTAAAATACGTATTACAAAAAACATATTCAAAATACGTATTACAAAAAACATATTTAAAATACGTATTGCAAATATATAAAAATAACTAAAGGTTGCACGGGATATGTGTATAGCATATCCTTATAATAAAATTCAGATAAAGCAAAGAAACAGTTGTATTACAATCGAAATATCATTAAGACCCATTATTCAATTTCCTTAGGTGTTCAAAACTTTATTTCTTCTTGAACATATTTGTATATTAGTCATGTGAAGCCGTAATGCTAAAAGGTTCCTTCAATATTGATAACAAGGATACGTTTCGTGATCGAATATCCTAATAGATTTTTAAGTAGGTCGGTAGTAATTGACGGCAAGTTAATTCTGTTTGATGAAATATCTGTTTTAATGTTGTTAATGTTGTTAAAATATTTTATTTTAATTGTTCATTACTTCTTATATCGTTTACTCATTTCCTTATTACCTTTCCTCACTAGGCTATTTTTCCTGTTGGAGCCCTTAGGCTTATAACATCTTGCTTTTCAAACTACGGTTCTAGCTTAGCTATTAATAATAATAATAATAATAATAATAATAATAATAATAATAATAATAATAATAATTAATAATAATAAAAAATAATAAAAACAGTAGTAATAATAATCATAATCATAATAATAATAATTAATAATAATAATAAATAATAAAAACAGTAATAATAATAATAATAATAATAATAATAATAATAATAATAATAATAATAATAATAATAATAATAACTCTGTTGATCTTCCATAACATCCACTTATTTGAACCTACTAATAAAAGTAAAGTATTTAACACACAAAAAGCGAATTCTCTATCATTCTCAGGCATATTTCGTTTGATTTCATCTGCTGTTAAAAAAACGATAAGGCGGAATTTCCCTTTTCCCTTGGGGGGGGGGGGGGTCACCATATGAAGAGAAGTCGATGCTATCGGGACCACAGGTGTTTTCCAAACAATTATTTCTATAGGTTTCGATAACAGTGACTTTCCATGGCATTAAATTCCATTTAGTTTATTTGTATAGGTGATTTCGAAATTAAATTACAACTGACTATGCAACAGTTTGAAGTATTTATCGTACACTGGTGGTTAAATTAAAGAGCTCTACAAGAAGTACTAAATACCGTAATTAGGAAGATAAATTCAAAATAAAGCTTATCAATATTAGTTCATTTGCATGAAACAGAAATAGCGAAATAAATAAGAGAAAACACAATAGTAATCTATAGAAATTAATCCAAGAGCAACAGCAGCATCCATAAGAATAAATATGCCTAAACAACAAAAGTATTAAGAGACACCATAAAGACGGTAAACATTATTCCTCTACTTTTCCAGATACCAAAGGCCTACGAGGAAATGACCGTTGAAGAAGGCGCCAAACTACGGACCCCGGCGCCAGACAGCCTAAGAAGCCACACACACAGTATGATGGAACGGGAGATATCGGAATTTGAAGATGGGTGGTAAAGAAGGCCGAAAGAAATAGCCCTCTTAGTTATTAATAAACCTAAGGCTTGGCTTAGCACTGTATGGAAAGTTTACTCAAACAGTCAGCAGAAATTTCGAAAGGAATTTCCTCTAGGAGGTATTTGGTATCAAAACTTTTGTTATATTTGCAAACAAAAATTTATATTCAAGGAAAAAATTCTTGGTATCATGGGAGATGTTCCTGACAAAACAAAAACGGATATGAGAGATTGTTATTATTGAAAGGGATGAGATGAACCAGCCAAATGAGTCAAGCTCAACTCTTACATAGATGGCCAGATTAAATTCGGTAGGAAGAAATATTTATATCAAAGCTAATATATATATATATATATATATATATATATATATATATATATATATATGTGTGTGTGTGTGTGTGTGTACATATATGTATATATATATATATATGTATATATATATATATATATATATATATATATATATATATACAAAACAAAAAAAAATTACATTAAAGCTAATAATAAAATATAAAATAAATCAAGGAAAATGTAGAATAAAATAAGATTTTATATAAAAGTCTGAAGTAAATATAAATCAAGAAATAAATGTATAATTGTGGCTAAAATAAAGTTTTATATAAAGACTAATAATAAAATATAAAATAAATTACCGAAATATAAGAAAAGTAAATTTTCGTATAAGTCGGTAGTTCCATAGTAAATAAATCTAAATCAAGAAATAAACGTAAAGACGTAATAAATCCATCAAAAGTTGCAAGTCAACGTGACAGATATCCATTTCCAGAAACGAAAACATAAGCGAAGATGTCGGAAACTCCAATCACGTGCGGCAAAGTAATAACATTCGTCATTGTTAGGATCGTATCTGAATGAGTGTTCTTCCCTTATCCGCAACAGGATCCTGTCATGTTTCCTACACTTCATATTAATTTCCAAATTTCCCCCTCCTCCTGTTTTTATCTAATTATAGCAACCCTTTTTACCCAACCCTCCTGCGTCAGGATTAGTAATAATGTTTATTGGACAAAAAATATTTACATACAAAAGATTTACAACAAAGAGTCAGTCCAAGCCCATGTGGAGCAGAGCTCTTCGGGCAATAATACAGTATAACTAAAATAATATCATCAAATAAGAAAAAAAATAAAAAGCAAAAATTGATATACATACAAAAGGTACACATACACACACGCACACACACATACACTTTTATGGGCTCTCGTGGCATGGTTGGTTTCGACCTGGCCTTTCATTGGAAGGGGCTAGCGTTCGATCCCAAGTATGAGGTAGAAATTTATTTCTATTTGAACACGATGTTGTGTTGATATTTATCCATATTGACTCATTAGGGGTAATTTGAATGAATTACTACCAATTGTGTCACGTGGTGGCCCGGGGAAATCGGGTAAAACTCGCTGGTAAGAGACTGATGTCTCGCCAGGTAAATCCTCGGACAGCTAGTTATATATATATATATATATATATATATATATATATATATATATATATATATATATACATATATATATATATATATATATATATATACACACATATACACACGTAGATACATATGAGATTATTAGTCTAAAAACATAATGGAAATGTATATTTATATAGTAAAGAAAAGTGGTATATGACTCACAACAGTACAGCAACCTTGTTTTGAAATTTTAAAGCAATTTTCAAACAATAAACACAAACCTCCTGATTTAATATCGGTAAAAATAGTATTTGGAAAATAAAACTAAAACTGTTAAAGTTTATACAATAAAACATCCTAAACACCCCCGGTAAAACTCAGGGGGAAATTACCCAAGGAATAAACAATATTCAAGCCGAAAAGGCGTTTGCATATCCGCCGTGTGATGTTGCTATGTTGCACCACGAGAGAGAAACTCTACCAGTGCCTGGCAATATCTCCGAGTAACGGCAATATTGCAAGGGAGGCCCCATTAGCTAGAACCCCGATCCCCATGCAAGGATATGCAAAAAATAAGGCTTGGGATAATGGAGATGGGGGTTGGAAGGGATACACTCGAGAAGGGGGCGTACAATAAGGAGCTGGCGGCGCCCCGGGATTCATTATGCATAACCGAACGGGCTGGAAGAAAACGATGACCGGAAGCTGAAGCCCACGCATATCTCAGGTCGCCGATTTCTCGGAGCTCACTTTTTCGAACGATTTTCAGCTCTCGTGGCCCACTGCAGTCGTTCTTTCGTGTCGTCTAACAGTTAGCTTGGTAAGCGAGTCATGAAGTTCAATTATCCAATCGGGAAAAATATAAACAAAGTAAACAGAGAAGCGTATAATAGGTACTGAAAAAAACGGCATCGTGCCTCTTTGCTGCCTCCCGGCAACTTGAATAGAAAACGAGGAGGGTTTGACCAAAAGCCTTAGCCCGCGACCCATGTTCAGCCAGTCAACCGGTGACCGTCGTTTGGGATAGACGTTCTCCCTCCTCTCGTGCAACGGCGTTGTGCTGCTCTCACAGTCTCTCAAAGTCTCTCAGCGCCAGAACGCCTTGCTTCCCCCTCTCTCTCTCCCACCCCTCAAACGGTCCTTTTCGTTCCCTACACTTTGTTCATGACCTCGATCTACTATCTGTGTAGGAAGGCCTGGTTCTTTAGAGGTGTGCTTGTTTACTACGACTTCTCACCGCACGAGGACCTCTGGGTGACGTGACCTCGCCAGAAAGGAGAGAGATTGCAACTTGGGGGTGGAGGTCACCAGTGCCTCTATTTTTTTTTAAAGTTCTGTGGTCAATTGCTTTTCTGAATTCCCTGCAAAGTCTCGCCACTCGCTGGGTCGCGACTCGCGAAGTCGGATAGAAAACGAGAAGAAGAAGAAGAAGCTGCTGCAGACAACTGAGGAGAGCTCGGAAGCGCCCTCAGTGCAAGTAGCTCGAGGTGACAGTGCTTCTTCGATGGAGGCTGTGTGCGAACGTGTGCGTCGTGTCGCCGTCATCAGTGATGACGACCACATAGTGCCCAATTGTGACGACCATATGAGTGAAACGCACGACCCTAACGCCCTTCAGTGGGCTTCTGTGTCCGTAAGTGTTTTCCTTTGGATTTTCATTTGGGGGAGGGAGGCGGGTGTCTGTCTGCATGGGCATTTACTATTCTCTCCAAAAGTTGCATTGAAATTGAATGGTGAGGGAATGCACAAAATGCTTAACTGTAAAATATAAAATTTAATTTTTCTCTGTGTCAAATTCAAAAATTACTGAGAACTCTGTTCAAATTTTTGGGCTTCTCTTTTTCAAATGCAACTGAGAAAATATTATCATGTTCTTCCAACTTATCTCACACATTCAGGAAATAAAAGTTTTAAACCAAACACAAAAATTTTCCAAACCGTTCGCATCATCATTCTGAAATCTAAATTAAATTTCGTGAAGAAAAATAACTCATTTAGAAATCATGCGATATTGTAATCATTATTAATAATAATTTATATCAAACGCAAGACAACTTTACCTACTCAAAAGGAAAACTTGACTATTACATCATTTGATTAGGATCTTTTTTTCTGGGTGGTGCAATTAATTTTCTATTTCAAATATATCTGATTACAAATTCAGTATACCGTTTTACTTTAGCTCTGTTCAGCACTCATTGCGTTAACATTGCATGCAATTGATGTTACTCTTGTCTTCCATCTTTAATTACTTCGTCGCTACAAAATCTGGGGTAAAAAGAGAATTCTTGGCCAATTATTGGTCAAGAAAACATTCTTAACACTCTTTACCTTATCAGGTGAAAAAAATGATAAGGCTGTAAAAGTTATCTAACGAGTTGTGATAATCAAGGTATGGGTCTTGCCGGTTGATTCTCTCTCTCTCTCTCTCTCTCTCTCTCTCTCTCTCTCTCTCTCTCTCTCTCTCTCTCTCTCTCTCTCTCTCTCTCTCTCTCAAAAGTTTACGAAAATAGGCAAGGATTTACCATAGTATAAAGAATCTATACAGTGGCTGAACTAATAATTCACCACACACACATATATATATATATATATATATATATATGTGTGTGTGTCTATTATGTACGTACAGCATGTATGCAAAAGTGTCCTTCACGGTCATTACGACACCGGGCAGAGTCATACAAGCGATAGATTCAAGATCAAATATATTTTTGTGGAAGACTTACAAATGATTGACGGACTGACATGTCACAGTCGACGTGTTGTAAAAATTGATGGATGATGACAATTTGAGTAAACCGTCACTAATCATTCATACTTTTTCTTCAAGTAAATCCTCCCTCTCTCTCTCTCTCTCTCTCTCTCTCTCTCTCTCTCTCTCTCTCTCTCTCTCTCTCTCTCTCTCTCTCTCTCTCAGATAAGGTGTTAGAAAGTTGAACCATCAGGTGGATGCGTAAATCTTACACTAATGTCGTTTGTTGGATTTGTGAAATGTAGCATTGCAAATTATTCTTTATGATTTCGTCAAGTTCGATTTTCTGGTCCACAAGTGATAATACTGTTATAAAACACATTGATATATAGTTTTGTGATTTTCCTAATGTGTATATTAAAAACTATGTTTTGAATAGTTCTAAAAGTTCCATTCAAAGATATTTCTCTCTCTAAGTTGTTTGCATTGAACTTTTTTTTTTAATACTCTACTCGTTGATTCGTTCGTAATAGACTTACATGCATAACTTGATATCATTTCTTCTATAATCCCGAGGAGGACTTGCTATCTATACATATACTATATAAATACCTGAATGTTATATATATATATATATATATATATATATATATATATATATATATATATATATGTCTATATATATATATATATATATATATATATGCGTGTGTGTGTGTGTTTGTATGTGTGCGTATACATACAGGTGATGCACATATCTCTCTCTCTCTCTCTCTCTCTCTCTCTCTCTCTCTCTCTCTCTCTCTCTCTCTCTCTCTCTATATATATATATATATATATATATATATATATATATATATATATACACTGTATATATCTACGTACTTGGTTATCTACCTATTAAGGGCATTGTGCAAGCAATAATCATTTCGCTCCTCTTTTTCCGGTAACCAGCCTTCTAAAAAAAAATTCACTCCTGTTAATGTCTTTGTCATTACATAGAAACAGTATCGGTGTCAATGCCAGTTTAAAGAGGAATAATTAGAGTCGTTATTCTTCATTTCTCTGTATTTACCTCTACCTTCTCCCCCCCCCCCCCCTCTTGGACGTGGCATTTCCGATTATCAACAATGCACATTTGACTTAACTTTCTTCTAATGCAGTGACAACAATAACATCATCATCCGGTGTTTATGTCTTTTTGTGCTGAGTCTTTGCTTTTTGTTTTGAATGTTGTTTCCCTTTAAATTATTTTTGCTTCTGAGATATGAAAATTGATCTACTCATTTATATAGGGAAAAAACAAGTAAGCTACTGGCAAGCGTTACTTTGACATACACTTCAGTGATTCGACAGCTCATTTCTCTCTCTCTCTCTCTCTCTCTCTCTCTCTCTCTCTGTGTTATCGGTTACCGTTACAGCTAAAATAAGTTACGTCGCATTCGCATAGGGAAATAGCTTTAACGTCTTGTTATTGTTACAAAATATTTTCCCGTTTTAACGCAAATAACCGGAAATATGCATCAAAAGTATGCCAATCAATACGATTCAGTCCGCAAGATAATATCCATTACTCACTGATTGATAAATAAGATGCAATTTAAATTCGAATACTTTTCATATCCTACTGCAGATATCTCTCTCTCTCAATTGAGTAGGCCTACCCTACGCTTAATATAACTAACGCAAAATATAGTTTAAACCAATAGTCTATTATCACTGGCAATACTAATCAAGAGCACGTGCTTAACCATACTTTCCGCAATACGTTTTTTACATCCTGTCGTGGCATGCTCCTTTACTCGAATTTAATTGGCGGATATAAGCGCAATTGTGATACTTTCCCACGCGTATGGTTATCCTTACGGATGTCCGGCCTGACGTTAGCCCTTTTCCACTATTGTAATTCGGTGAATATTATTTTAACAGATTACGATGACTTGGCATTACGTGGAAGGGAATATAGCGATTAGCATTAATTGGACCACGCGCGTGCTCTTTTACTGTATATGTATATATGTGTATATATATATATATATGTGTGTATATATATATATATATATATATATATATATATATATATATATATATATATATACATACATACATATACATACACACACAAGTATAAGTATATGTCACAAGAACACGTAATGCTCAGATACAATAAAATCGCAAGAAAATATTAATACAATGTGAATCCTGACCAGCTGTCTTCATTTTTATTTTCTTAGATATCACCTGATGATGTCTTGGAAGTAAATATAAGAAAAACCCGGTCAGGGTTCACATAATATTTTCATTATTCCTTGTGGTTTTCTTACATGCATATATACAGCATATACACATATACATACACAATCTAAAATTATTTCCCCTCTTGTAGGAAGTGTCTCTTCCCGGTTTCCCTCAAGTATGACTTGGGATTAGGTTGCCACTCCACGCTCTATACCACGGACGTTCAAGGGTGTTCATGTGCCAACGACGTCTGGCATTTCTTGTTGGTCAGCCATCCGGTTACAGACCACATCAAACTCGGAAGCTAAGGGTAAATTGAAATGATTTTGAATAATTCTAATATATTTTTTCCTTTCTGCAAGTGTCTGACTATCTTACTAATATAGTCTAGATAACTGATTCTAGCAATCATACCCCTTTCTTAAATGGCCTCTTTGCAAACGCGATAGCTCCTGCATATTCAACGGTAGCTATTGTACCCTTCCAGAAAGTTATTGCAGGCGTAACAAGACCATTGTGGCCTTTACAACAGCTCTCAAATTCGGCCCCTGCACTGATGCTGTAGAACGCCTTTGTTAATTCGATTCGAATTAAAGTCGTTCTCCTCTGAAGCTGAATGGTAGATGCTACTAGCTTCTTAAATGAGATTGACGTCTCTATTGCCACTAGTAACAAGATGTGCTTCCGTATTACTTTCGTTCTCGAGGGGTTTTCCCCTTCTGACTTCAGATTTCAATTTAAATGGCAATGCAATAAATACCGTGGCGATGCGCGATTTACTTGCTGAAGCCTGGTTGGATAATGTAAATGGTTCATCCAAATATTGGCATTAGAAGTCATTTCGCACTGATTCGTATCTTATTTATTTAGGGAGAAAATAACTGCTAAGAAAAACTAGTATTTGGTTCACATATTAGTTACTGTCAAATCTTCTTACATGCTGCAGGTATAATAACCTTCATAATTACTACAGTAAATATATGTACACACACACACATATATATATATATATATATATATATATGTGTGTGTGTGTGTGTGTTTCCGTGTGTATTTATATGTACAAATATAGTGTGTATGTATATATATATATATATATATATATATATATATATATATATATATATATATATATATATAATAAACATACAATGTTACAGGCCTGCGTGTACATTTCCCATGCATTAACCCCGTCGGTTACTTCATCTGTCATTTGCCTCCAATTACTCCATCAGACGATTTCTCTTCCAGCAATATAAACCTGTTTGGGGAAACAATCCTAAGATTTTCTATCAATCTTTCCTCACTTGCCCGAGGGTCCGGACATTCCATGAATTTTACGTCTCACGAGATAACTACAAAAAAAAAGTTTTTTCTTTTTCATATTTCAAGACGGTTAGAGAGATGTGTTTTATTGCTAGATAATTTTGTTACTGCAGGAATCCGTTAGACATAACTTCAGGATGTGGGAATTGTAATGATTAAAAATTTACATTGTAAAGTCGAATATATATATATATATATATATATATATATATATATATATATATATATATATATATATATATATAAATATATTTATATAGGCCTATATATATACATACACACACACACACATATATATATATATATATATATATATATATACATATATATATATATACTATATATATTTTACCATAGTTTATAAATACTGTATATCTTCATGGGCCACGCTAAGCAATTTTCATGTACCAACCCATTTCTTGACCTTTTCATTCAGTTTTTTTGTTTACCTCGCCAAATCTGAATGTCTCTCATATATACCCTTTCATTACTCGTTGTTGACGACACCTGCTGTCAGTGACAAATCCATTCAAGAATTTCTACTTAAAGAAAGCATACTCACTCCTCGTCTGTTCGAACCTTATCCCCTCAAAAACACGTTTTAAGATGATCCTTGAAAGCGTCCAAATGGAAAAGAGATTACTGTATTATAATAGCCGCAGGTACGGGGAGCCACAGCCAGCCAGCCACCCCGAGGCGGCCGACCGATTTTATGAATGAATCAGAGCTTCCAGTGGTGGTAGTGGTCTATTGCACAGGTGTTATCCCCAGGGTGCTGAATGAATGGCAGGGCGGGGAAAAGCCACTACGGACTTCCCTTCAAGAATTTGATAAACGATTCATCAGTTTTTTTCCCCCATCTTGAAGTTTAGCCGTTTTCACACCGAATAATCGACGAGAACTCCACAAGTCTTATACTTTTTAACACGAATAACACTTTTAGATTACATGAAGAATCTATCAATTTAATAAACAATTATAGTTGATTTTACTATTGAGGTTTACCAGGGGTTAAAATGTCATGGAGATTAGCCCACGATCTGAGATACTGTTTATATTTTTTTTTTTTTACCTAATGGAAAAATCTTCGTCCTTCAAATATTATAAAGTGCACGAGTCGAGCTGCCTTTTAAAGAGACATTTTTACTATAAAATGATAAAAAATAAGATTCTTGGACCTTGTTTCAATTTCCGTAATGATAATTCTAGTTCAGTTTAATGTCCTACCAAGTGTCCGCTTCGAAACTTAGTAAACAAAAACTAAGCCAAACGGACAAATTCCTTAGCGGCGCCAGTATTTATGAATGAATTACTCCTCGTCTAGGCATGAATGAACAAGGTACTTTTAATCCTCAAAATTTACCTGGCCTGACCTGACCCTGCACACCTGAATGTCCCGAGGCAAAACACGTGTGTTTGCGAAATGCTTGTTTTGGATTTCGAGTTGTTTCATTGTAACCAAAGCCGAGCACAGTTTGGAGGTCCGCATGAATGAGATGAACTTCCGGTATTTCAAGATAAACTGGCCCTTAACGATCAGCGAAAATTCTTTGTCAAATGACCAGTGGAACCCCCGATGGTCCTAACGATTAGCAATTAGGGATCAGAGGGGATTAAAGTGTCATCCCTGATTACCAAGAGATTTTGGGGGTGTTTTAGGAGATTCCGTATCTATTGACTTCTCCGAGAACAAAAGAATGGCGAGAGATGGGGAGCGATTGCCAGCTGTCCTTTTAACTTAGGCGCCAATCTATTTTCTCGCTTCGTTTATGACCATTCATTAGGTGATGTCGATTTGGATTTAACAAGTGCGGGAGGAGTTTACAGTCTTGCATTTTCTTTCATAGGGCTCAATACTACGCATTATTTTAGTTCTTATTCCGACGCTATGACCAGATTATGGGATGATAGAGGATTTGGGGAATTTTTGAACTTGAAACATTTTTTTTAACTGATTGACAGGTCTGATTTTATAGTTTATATGCTACAGATCTAATTACAATCGTCATTGATTATATTTGCGTTTTTTTTTATCTTTTTTTAATTCATTCTTACATATTTTTTTCAACCACACTTGACTGCTTTCCCCGCCAGACCCTTTGGCTTCTACCATTATGTTTCTTCAATTACGGCTCAGCTGAGCTAATAAGGATTATCATTATCATAAACAGAGATGGGCAGCTATTTTGACTTTCTTCCACCTTTTTCTTATAGCATGCAAGGCTAATGGAACGAGGAATTTAGCCATGGCTATACAAACCGGACTATTTCCATTGCTAATCTTAAAATAATGACGATAGTTACACTATGATAATAACTGCTGATCATTAAAACTTTCGGAATATACCCATAATAGACACGTGTGTTCACTAATAAATGAATTATTTAAACAGCTAAGCTAAATTAGAAAATAAGTATTATGCATTTTAAACATATCTTGTTACTAAATATAAAATTTTCTCATAAGGGGGATTTTTGTGTTCTTTTGATAATAATGATACAGTGCCACTTCGGAAAATAATGCTGAGGATTAATCTCAATTCAATGTATAATAACAGGGCACTGTTTAAAAACTGAATATAATCTGTCTTAAGCATTTAAGATTTTATGATATAGGTGATTTTTGTGTTATGAAAATAATGATACAGAAGGCGGAAAATAATGCTGAGGATTAATATATTTCTAATGTATAGTAATCATCATCATCTCTTCCCACGCCTATTGATGCAAAGGGCCTCGGCCAGATTTCGCCAGTCGTCTCTATCTTGTGCTTTTAAATCAATACTCCTCCATTCATCATCTCCTACTTCACGTTTCATAGTCCTCAGCAATGTAGGTTTGGGTCTTCTAACTCTAGTGCTTTGTGGAGCCCAGATAATGTATACTAATAATACTTTAAATGATTATCGAAATACAAACTTAATACACAGCATTACATAACATTTCTTTTTTATTCCATTCAAGGCTGAGCTGGACAAATACCTGCCAAACCTGCAAGAGGCGTCGGTTCAACCCAGAAGGGACTCTGCCTCCCAGATTGATGAATTTTTCGAAGTTGAGGATCCAACAGCAACCGCGTGGATGAACAGAAGAGGAGCAGGTGGTGGGGTAGGAGGAGGAGGAGGTGGCGGAGGAGGAATTCCTGTAGGTACGGCCAATGCCAACACCTACGTTTCCCCCGTCAGCCTTCGAGATGCCCAAGACGAAGACGTCTTCATCAAGCCGGAGCCGATGCCCATACCCGTAGACCCGCTGAAATTCAATATGTGGGAGGATGTGACGAGTTCCATTAGCCATCTAGACCCCGACATTCCAGACCCGAACTGCACGCATTACGGTTCGATGCCCAGCAGGCTAGATCATCACCACCAGTCGTCGCTGTCGACGGAAATCAACATCAAACTAGAGGAACCGGCCTTCACGCATTGCAACCTCTCGGCCGAATTGCCAAAGCTACTGTCGACGCCTTCCCCGCCCCCTCTCATAATGCCGCCTAGGCTTCCTCCTATGACATTCACGCCCACTCCAACCACCCCGCATCCCGCCTTCAGATTTCCAAACAGCAGTCCCATGTTTGTGCCCGGGAGGGCGAGCATGCCACCCACTCCGCCCGCGTCCGATCAAGGATCGCCGGCGGATCACCATTACCGACGCACGCCCCCTCCACCCTACGTCATGCCACCCTCCTGTATAACCACGACGGGTGTCAGCTGTAGTACTGTCTGTACAACTAGTATAGGCAGCGGGCGTGCCGTGGGCGGCACTCATTCCACAATGGCCTCTTCCCCCTCTATTCCATCCACTCTTCTGAATGAGGCCGTTCCAATTCCAAAGTACTCCAGGAGGAATAACCCGGAATTGGAAAAGAGAAGAATCCATCACTGTGATTTTCCAGGTAAGCATGTCACTCTCTCTCTCTCTCTCTCTCTCTCTCTCTCTCTCTCTCTCTCTCTCTCTCTCTCTCTCTTATAAAGATTAATAAAATGTTCAATACTGCTCATAAGCAACTTCATTCAAAAAATTATATTCAATAACAGGCATCCATGGTCTTGAAGATATCATATCTGATCTTCCATTATTCGAAAAACTACTTAACTCTAAAATATCCATATTATCTTTTTTTCAGGATGTACTAAAGTTTACACGAAGTCTTCACATCTAAAAGCGCACCAGAGGATCCACACAGGTAAGAATTGTGAGAGCTTCTTATTCCTGTATTTGCCTTATTTTTCTTGTGCTTGCGTTAAGGAATAAGTTACATGCTGGACGAGTCTGTACGTTTGAATTTTGAATTTCGTAGCCTGTTTCAATTTATGGAATGATGAAACTGAAAGCGATGTTACGCACAAATAAACATACACATACAGTATATATGTATATATACATATATATAATATATATATGATATTTATATATATATATTTATATATATATATTTATATATATATATATATATATATATATATGTGTGTGCACTTGCTTATAACAATCGATTACTGTAAGACAGTTAAGTTAATAAAAACCAAATGAAATCATTCTTGCAATTCGGAGAGAACGTCTAGATTATTTTCTTCCATTAGTAAAAGTAAAGGGAATAGTGTTTAATTTGTCTAATTGAAAACTATGATTAAAAATCATGCAGTCTATCTATTACGAAAGGTTCGTATTAATTTCCGTAGATTTATTTGCATTTGGTCGAATTTGATATTTGGTGAGTACCCTATAGGAAAGATGGGACTCAGATATTTAGCCAGAACTGTGCTTTAGAAAGTTTAGAACCTAGACGATAACTTCATTAAAAGCCCTGTTTCCTTATGATGGTTGAAATATTCATTTCTATTCCTATTAGTATTCAAAGTGAATTATCTTCACCCGTCTTAGATATTATGTTTAATTAATGATAATACGATAATGATGGAATTATATAAACATATATCATGTCTCCGTTCGTATTATCATTAATTGAACAAAATATCCAAGACGGGTGAAGATAATTCACTTTGATTACTTATAGAAGTAGAAAAAGAACATTTCAATCAACATAAGAAAAAAAAGACTTGATTAAGTTATCGTGATTTAATTTTTCTTCAAATAAGCCACATATACACTTTAATATTGTAGTTGCTCTGCCAAGTCTTACTGCTTACACTTATTTCTAGTGGCGCTGAGGTTCGAATCCTTGGTCACGCCGGAATATTAATCATTAAAGGAATTTCCCTACGGGTCTGTGATACCGTGGCAGAGTGAATTCTATATTAAAGTGTAAGTGTGTCTTACTTATATATATATATATATATATATATATATATATATATATATATATATATATATAAATATATGTGTGTATATATATACATACATACATATAAATATATATGTATATATATACTGTATATATATATATATATATATATATATATATATATATATATATATATATATATTTATATATATATATAAATATATATATATATATATATATATATATATATATATATATACTAAGTATATAAATGAATGTGGTATAAATAGCTGACCGTTTTTTAAAAGACTAAATGTATTTAGAGACTTATGCTGCACGACTTGTTTTTTTTAGTTTGTCAGCATCCAGGTGAAATTCAGGTAAAAGTAGAAGAAAAGCGTTGCATTTCAGGAACATGAAGTCATAATTTATTAATAGCATACAGTTATTGGGCTTCCTTTTGTCTCCTTTTGATTTAATCTCAGGTACTACGCACGTAAAACATCCATAAATTCAGATAATTACACCCTGGGATTCATTTGCAACTCGTAAAATAATAAATTTTAAACAGATGTGGAATCCTGGGGGTAGAGAGAGTCCCAGATGGGAGGGGGGTGGATTGGCGAGAGGAGGGAGTCTGGTAATGAAAAAAAAAAATCCAGAATGTTTATAAGAAACCAATATTTTCACGCTCTTTTCTTGGTTTTCTAATATCTAATTAAAATATACAGTAGAGTTTAGTGAACCAAATAAATTTTTCTCTTCCCAATTTTACCAGTGTTCTTAGGGAAAGCTCTAGCATTGAAATCATGAATGAAAGTTAAGAAAAACGAAATGAATTTACGTTAGCTTCCAGCTGTGACCAAGGATTCGGACACGGGACAGCCAACCAATGAACGACGGCTGGAGTCTTCATTCACAATTTGAGTAGGCTGGCTGAGGTACGATGCTGTTCACATTCTTTTAAGACCTGTGTACCTGCGCACCTTTAGATGCAGTTGAAAGGGTCGTGGGGGGATGCTCAATGCATTTCGAAGATCGTAACGTCAACGAAAATATTATAAAATTATTCATATCAAATCTGCAAACTAAGAAGCGAATACGACCGTTAACTGAGTATATGTGATGCCGTAGGCCATGGATGGTGGATAGCAGCTCAACCGTGGGACGCTTCCATGTGACTATCAATAATTCATAAGCCCATAATAACTCCGATGGAAGCGTTTGTCTGGCCACGGTCACGGAGTCACGAGAGAGAGAGAGAGAGAGAGAGAGAGAGAGAGAGAGAGAGAGAGAGAGAGATGGCCTGCCATGAGACGGATGCACTTGCCAGTGAAAAAAAAAAATCTTTTGGTCTTTCGTAGCTGGAAGGCGTCTCTTCCTTAAAAGGGCTCAAACAACCAGCAGGACAGGCCGAAAGTCTTTGCAAAATCGGTAGTAGCCGCAGGTGCAGCTTTTGCGTTTGCTCGAGCCTTGGGGCATCGTGCCAGCATCCGATTGGATCTCGCCGATTACGTTAGACCAATAGGAGGCCAAATGTAATTAAGTCGGTCTTATCTTCTTCTGGGGCTTTAAGAGCTGACTGGCGCGTAGCGCGTGTATTGGAAAACCAGGGTTTTAAGAGAGAGAGAGAGAGAGAGAGAGAGAGAGAGAGAGAGAGAGAGAGAGAGAGTCATATACAATCTCAAAACTTTATTCCATTATAAAATTGTGCAACATTACAATATAAATTATTTACAGAGAGAGAGAGAGAGAGAGAGAGAGAGAGAGAGAGAGAGAGAGAGAGAGAGAGAGAGAGAGAGAGCACTGGTAGACTGGCATATTTGCTTTAGAAAACTTGAACTTAACGTATCATACCTGGCACGTTTGTTTAACAACCTAAAAACTTATCAATATCTAAAATATGCTTCAGAATAGGAAAGATGGAATGGAATTCCCGATTTGAGGGAGGAAGGGAGAGGGGGAGGGGAAGTTATGGTAAAGGGGGGGGGGGTGATGATGATTGCGAGGTTGGGGCACGTAAAGGTCACTTACTGGGGTCAACCGGCTGTGTTGCGAGAGGAGGAATGAGTGAAAAACGAAGAAAATAGCCTCGAAGGGAAGAAATAAAAAAGACGGGGAAAGAAGATACTGCCGTCATAACAGATATCACGCAATCATATAGTCTCCTTTACGCTGTTTTTTTTTTTTTTTTTTTTTTTTTTTTTTACAAATTGACAAATTTTTCTATAAAGGGAAAAGTGACCAAAATTACACAAGTTCTCTCTCTCTCTCTCTCTCTCTCTCTCTCTCTCTCTCTCTCTCTGCAAAATTTTCATTCACTTTCATTACACATCTTCGTCAACGTAATCAAGTCTATACAATACAAGCATCTGTGTATTGTGCAGAAGTAAATATAAATGAAAAATGACTGTGTCCTGGTCTACCATCGAGTCGATTTACTCCAAAATTTATTCTATTTAGATCTGACATCCTTGCAAACTATGCTAAGTTTATTCCTCATTATTAGCCTAAGTAAATTATCTGAGAGGCTTTGACAGTGCTAAATTACCGTTGAGTTTATTCTAATACAGCTTTGTCGATGGTTAAAATTTCCTCAATATTTATTCAGCTTTCACGGCGTATTTGTCTCTGAGAAAGTGCGTTGAATCATACGAGGTTACTGGGTTTTGTCAGTGAGTAAATTCCTCCCAGAATTTAGAGCGAATCAAATGTTGACAACTTGAAATGGCCAGCGTTACCGAGCCATGACCGAAAGATGCGCGGTGCATGACCAGCACACCTTTAATACTTTTTGTAGACCTTTATAACTTTATCCTCTTAAAAATTTGTCGTAAAAACGGTGAAAATCCTGGAATAAATGTTGCCAGGCATTTACCGTTTTAAAAACGCATATATTGATGTAAAGGAGTGATATTACTGTCATAAATTCTTAAAATATAACAAAGTATGGTAAAACTACGGTCGCCTGTATTTTACTGAAATACAGCAAAGAATAGTATATTCTTGCTGGTAATTTCCGATTAATATTACAGTTTTTTAAGCGTATTAAACAGTTTAGCAAATAAAAAATTGCTGTGTTTTCATGGCTCGTGAGAGATTATTCAGGGATTCGGTTGCTGAAATGTTCTTGATGGACTTGCCATACGGGTTTATTCTTAATTACTTGACGGAAAACAAATAATATCACAGGTAAACAGCAAACAACATATCAAAATATGATCATAGTTTGCATTACTGATCTATTATCTCTCATCATTATCAATGTCCTCACAAGAGCAGAAAAAAACGTCATTACCCGTCTACAGTAACTATAAATACAAAACTATGATTAATGCGGCCTAATAGTTACAATAATTGAATCTTATAAAGCTCGGGATGAAGAATCAGTGGCCCAAAACAAATAAGGAGTCGAGTCAAGCCTTGGAGAAGACGATACCAAACAATGAAGAGGTCACTGGTAGTTATTGCTTCGGGGGTGGGGTTCTAAGGGGGAGAGGGTTATGGGAAGGGGATAGACATTCAGTTGGCTGCCGTCCACTCTCTTGTCCTGGAGGGTGAGTGGCTGGTTGCTTTGCTGGCAGGCTCATAAGATGGAACAGGTTTATTGTTTTTTTTTTTTTTTTTTGTCTTTTTTTTGGGGGGGGGGATATCCAAAAGAGCAAGAGTCCGTGCTGCTATATAATCAGCTTAATATGACACGAACAAGTCAATCTCAGATCTCTTCTACCCACTTCGAAAATGGTGTTTCAATGTAGCAAACTTTCCCCTTTTCTTAATGAGACAGAATTTTCGTTATTATTGACATAATAAAGGGTAAAAATATTAAGCACAACATGTACGTGAAACCATTCAGGGATATTTAAGAGAAGAGACACTTAATGTGAATGTTTTCTGTTTACTGATGGAAGCGTTCCAAAGCTAAGGTTTTCTGAATGGATAACCGGATTTGCACCATCCTCCCTCGTACAGGACTTTCATTCTTAAGTTGATTTTTTTTTGGAGCTTGGGGGCAAGATCTTGCTCTCGGTTGGCCTGTGAATGGAGCTTGGAGGACAATCATTTTTTTTTATTGTTTTGAGAGAGAGAGAGAGAGAGAGAGAGAGAGAGAGAGAGAGAGAGAGAGAGAGAGAGAGAGAGAGAGAGAGATAGTACCCCAGGGGGTCAAAGTCTCCACCCCAAATATGCCGGTCAAGTGCATAGGTGTCCTGACCGCTGTTGGGGTTTTTATGGAGTTCCGTATTAGGTTGTGGTCATGGCCATAAAAGGAAGAGGGCGGAGCTGCTGGCCATTGAGGAAAGTGGGTGTGGGCTTACTGCACTGGCCACGGTACGCCCACCCTTCACACCTTGCTAGGTTCATTCATAAAATTTTTGGCTCATTTGTTTACAATCCAGTCATCGGAACACTTGATGTGGTCTCGACTTCGACGTGAAGTTATGCTCTTGGCTTCTGAATTGGAGCTGACTCAGCCGTAAAAGGCAGCAAAGAATGTTTTTCTCGTTTTAACTCAAATAGACATATTATTCAATTAAAAGATATTCGCGAGGTATCTCCTATTTTGCGACAATATTATGTGAAGTGTTGTTGATTATCATGGTAATAAACGTAAGATTAAAGAACGTCTCAGATCTCTAGCATGTAACTGGTTTCTTCACATACTCGCGTACATAATTTCAGGTCTTCATGATTTATTTAATTGATTATATCTTAGTTTCCTTAAATTTACATATGTTTTCTCTTCTTTGCAGGAGAGAAGCCCTACAGGTGTCACTGGCCCGAGTGCCAATGGAGGTTCGCCAGGTCGGACGAACTGACGAGGCACTACCGCAAGCACACAGGTGCCAAGCCCTTCAAGTGCAGAGTTTGCGAGAGGTCCTTCGCGCGCTCTGACCACTTAGCCCTTCACATGAAGAGGCATATGCCCAAGCCGCAAAAATGAAGGACTTTAGGTAGTAGGCTTTAGAGTTAAGGTAAAAATGTGTTAATGCATATTCTTCAAGTTATCCACTATTTTTTTCCATACGTATTTATTCTTTTTATACTTAGGATTATAACTTGAATTTTGAACGCTTAGAGTATGCGGGCAGCCATTATAATGTAGTTAATTTGTTTTTCTTCTCTGAAGGAGAACCGAGTCGGGCTTAAACGCCTATCTGTACTAGTGTCATTTTTTGTGCCATTTCTTTTTATCAAAGACGCACTTCCTACATACATATATTACTAGAAATTTTATATTTCTTTTAACGAATCGGAAGTTTCATCCAAATAAGTTAATTTCATTTGACTTAAATGTTTTTACCCTCGATTTCTTTCAACAGAAATATATAACGCTTGAACGATGCCAATTCTTTTGCATTATATTATAATTGCAATAAGAAAATATTTATTTCTTTTTTACTCAGATATGATTTCTTTTAAAAACTTCCGTTTTTTTCGAAAAGAGTCGGATAATCGCCACTATAACTTGGGCAACAGCCCGCAGTTCCAGGTCCATCCAATTGTAGCTCGAATGGCAAATAGCTTCAAGTTGCAAATTAACAGGTTATGGAATTTTGTATTGACAGTTACTTTACCCAAGTATGTATCTATGTATCCCGAACAATTTCACAATTCTCAGAAGTGTCGTGTCAATGTTTACTGACATTTGCTGCTTCATGATTTCTACCAAGTGTGTTGTTAAGTCTTCCTGAACGTTTTATGATTCTCATTATTATTTTTATTGTCAAAATCTGTCGTCAGACAAGTGATTCATCTAGTGATCAATTTAAGACAGTATTGGCACACATCGTCATTGGTTAGCTTTTTTTTCACGTGGCATTATGTAATTGAAAGGAATTTTAAAAGAACAGTTTGTTGTTTGAATAAGATAGCATTTTAAACACTTATTATTCTGAAGTCAGGTCTTTTATGCTTACAATGTCTGTGAACAACCGACTGACTTCAATCTCAAATTAGATATCACTAGTTTTCCAAATAAATATTCGGCTTCAAAACTTATTAAACCGAGTCCACGAGCTTTGTACTTTGAAAACATCTCTAACTAAGAGCTTTCATTTGAGTAATCGAATTTCCAATTAAGTGTTACGCTTTGACTTCATATTCATTCATTAATTTCTTCTTTCATATTGTGTTAGAATTCAATTTGTTGGTTACCTAACACGAAAGGGTCTAAGTTTCTTTCTGTTTTTGTTGAGTGTTCTTCTGTGCCTTGACTCTGAAGAAGCCCCGTGCCATAAGAAGTGCCATCTACATGTATAGTATTTATAGAAACTGTTTTTACTTCCCAATGCGCCCATTAAGATGTTTCCACTGTTTTGTTTTCCCTCAAGAATGCATCCTTACCCCGTAAGGGTCGCATTCACCCCGACTATTGTGCCAAAACTATTCGTGATACGAGTGCCTTAAGTTATACGCTGTAATGGGAATGATGTCTTCATAGTTTTAAGGTTACGCCGTTATGTCTTCTTTGTGATCTTTTGAAGTGTATGTCATAAAGGCTAGACAGTAAACTAACAATTTTCTTAATTGTTTTGAAGGCGATGTCTGTCCTTAATTGCTTTGAAAGAGATTCATTAAAAAAAAACAATTTTCTTTCTTTTTGTAAAAAAAGAAAATTCAACATATCTTAAATGCGTTCGGTTTCGCAATGCCTATGACATGTATTGATAACTATGACATGTATTGATAACTAACTCTGTACTGAAATTTAGAAGATATACGGCTATTTATGTGTTGTAACTGGAATTGATGTTAAAACAGTCTTGTGCCATGACAGGGAATGAATGGCTTATATAAATGTAATTGCCTGAATCTGGTGTAAACAGAGTCCTCCTTTTATGTCCACATAATCCAGTTTGCTAAGAGTCTCGTGATATATTCTATTTTACTCCTATCAATAGATAACGACATAATATTGATTTAAGTGTTTTAAAATTACAATCTTAGTAGATAATTCATTGTATATTTGCCTGTTTATAGGCACTTTAACATGTAAAGTGGAAATCAATGAACCCTTGAGTATCTGTGTTTGCTGATAAAAAAAGGATAATGGTTTATACCTTACTGCAAACTAAGGGATTGAATATTGTTATCATTGATTCATTATCTCGAATTGCCACTGAGTTTTTTAAGTCTTGAATTTCTAGTGTTTGATCTAAATTTCAAAGTAATTGTTTTCCCTCATGTCTTTAATTATATATTTTTGTTTCATGTCATGAAACTGCCCGTAAATTTCCTCATGCTTCAAATTACCTCAAATTTTTTAGCATGTCTTCAACTACCAAAAACCTTCTCATCCTAGGATTCGCCAAAATTCGCCGCATTAATCAAAGTTTTGTATTTATATCTTGAATTACTAATGTATCCAAATAATGACAATAAATTCTCCATTACTGCACACTTCAAACTATGATTGTTCTTCAATCATACATGAAGAAGTCCTGTGAAATCTTGAAGAAGTGATAAAGAAAATTAAAATACCCGTTACAAGTGGCCTTTTCCCCAGTGTCTTCTGGCGATCAAAATAATTATAACTCAGTGGCAAAGATGAGGACGCCAACCAGGCATTACGCCAATAGTTCAAGCTCATTGGAGGCATTAATATGGTAAAAAAAAAGTATTGTATTGTCCTGTGTTATCTTTATATTTTGAGTTTATCTGTCAAGTGTTTTACAACAGAATTTTTTTTCCCTGTAATCTGTGTTGTGATTCTGGCTCAAGGAGCCGCTGTATTGGATTAACATTGAATAAGAGGAATTGTACAAAGCGGTGTTTTATCAATTCCCGCACCACTTGGTAATGAGCTTTATATTATTACTGTTGTATGTACGGTCATCGCCCCCTTTCACGCTGGCAGGTCCAGTAGGGGGCGCTGTCCCCCTTCCCCCTTTTATTTGCTCTATGGCATCCTTCACAGCCTCACTGACGAGTGTCCAGCTTTCCAAAGCCTTCGTGTCAATGGTCGTGCTGTGTGTTTTGCCCATCTTTACTTTATCCTTTCTCTCATTTGAATATCAAACTGATTTTTTCATTTCTCTCTTTAAACTGTCGCTCCGGTTAATAACAAGCGATTTTCCTTTTTCATTTCTCTCTTTACACTTTCACTCCGGTTAATAACAAACTATATTTCCTAGCATACTTTTTACTCAATATTAATATCAAGCGTATTTTTAATTTCGTTAGGTTTCACAGGGAAGTTAATTCTAATTTCGATTATCAATCACACGAATTGCACATGCATGCATACTTTCAAGGATATTACTATCTTTAACTCTTCACTTTCTCCCTTTTCCTATCTAATCTTTCAAAAATACCAATAACGATGACTTAGTGTTATCAATTTTAATTCTTAATCCCCCCCAAACATGATAGTTTAAAGACCAGTTAATTATCTCATTTCAACACACTAATGAAAAGTTTAGAAAAAATAAATACTAAATTTAAAGCAACTTTTGGCCTTAAATTATTAACTTTTAGTCTCCCTAAATTTTCATTGTCTTTTGAATTCCTATCTGAGTAGAAAAAAACGGAAAAACTAAAAAACAAAAATGACTGTCAACCTTTGTTAATGCTTAGCTTTTAGGTGCTTTTTTGTGATGTATTTTTACCACCCCGCTAACTGGTGTTGGGTCTAGATGTAAACGTTATTAGTATAATGTTGTGTTTTAAGGATAGCATTAGAGCTTTATTATTTAATCCCCCTCTCTCTATCTCTCTCTTTCTATCTCCCTTCCATTTTCCTTCGTACATTTTCCTCCTTTTTTTTCTGTGGGCTGCACAAAGGGAGCTCGAGCTCTCCGGAATTAGCGACCTTGGCACGAGAGGCTAAATATTTTTTTTTTAAATCCTCTTTTTGTTGATGATTTTTCCATTCCCTCATTTTTTCCCCATCATCCCATTATTATTGTTTGTTTGTTTATCTATTATCAGCATGACGTGACAAGCACCGCCGTGACGTACTCCGTCCCCACCATATCTTAATTTCCTTTGGAATAACATGCCATTGACACTTCAAGCTTATGTTGTAAAGCCTGAAGTAAATGGTAAAAAAAGTTAATTTTTCTTTAATAATGGGACGAGAGTTGCATCACGTGGTTGCGTTGTATAAGTTGTCATGTAATACCCCGGGTTCCGTTTGCGGAGAAGCAATGCCCTGGTCGCGACTCCCCTGCGAAGGAGAGCATCAGAAGGGCACGCTGACCGTAAGGAATACGTCCGGGGGGAAGCCGACGTCTCAGTGGCCTTCTTGAATCCCCAGGAGAAGGCCCACATGAGGGGTCGGCCCCTTCCCCGCCAGGTGCTGTTTAAAAAAGCCCAAATGTTGTATCATAATTATTATTATTATTCTCTCACTGCGTTCCGTTATATTGTAAAATTTTTGTTGGCTGAGCTGCCCAAAGGTAGCCCCCCTGATGTATATATTTCATAACATTTGTAATTTTAATACCGTTTCATAGATAAATTTATTTTCTAGCAAATGCTTGTATTTTTTTCAATACCCTTCCTTGTTCGTGTCTGTGTCATTAAAGATATGGATAATAGAATTACCATTGGTATGTACTGTATATTCACGAAAGACAGAACAAGAAAATTAATAAAAAGTGGAATCAAAACAATAAAAAAGTATAACAAGAAATTAATGCGATAATTCATATGAAGCATACACACACATATATATATATATATATATATATATATATATATATATATATATATATATATATATATATATATATATATATATATATATATTGTTATTACTACTTACTTAGCTACAAACCTAGTTAGAAAAGTAGGCTTCTTTAAGCCCTAGGTCTCCAACAGGGAAAATAGCCCAGTTAGGAAAAAAAATAACGAAATAAGCTACAAGAGAAGTAATTAACAACTAATAGAAAAATAGTAAAACAAATTCATACATAAACTATAAAAATTAGAAAAAAAAAACAAGAGGAAAAGAAATAAGATAGAATAGTGTGCCCGAGTGTACCCTCAAGCAAGAAGGTGGAAGGCCATGGTACAGAGGCTATGGCACTACCTAAGACTAGAGAACTATGGTTTGATTTTGGAGCGTCCTTCTCCTAGAAGATCTGCTTACCATAAATAAAGTCTCTTCTACCCAAACCAAGAGGAATGTAACCAATGAACAACTACAGTGCATTAGTTAACCCCCTTGGTAATCTCAGTGTTGTCAGATGTATGAGAACAGAGGAGAATATATAAAGAATAGGCCAGACTATTTGGTGTATGTGTAGGTAAGGGGAAAATGAACCATAACCAGAAAAGGATTCAATGTAGTACTGTCTGGCCAGTCAGAGGACCCAATAACTCTCTAGTGGTATTATACAGACGTGTTTATATGTATATCTATTAGGTGTTACTATCATCCCTCCAATTATTACTATTATCAAAGTTTC
>NC_090747.1:107099552-107154552 GCF_036898095.1 Palaemon carinicauda | reverse complement strand
TATATATATATATATATATATATATATATCTTACATAAAAAGATAAAAGTACACAAATACGGATGAATATGTTGGAGTAGAGTAAATGGCAAATTTAGGTTATCTTATATATTTCTAATAAAATCGTATGCACGTAGTAAAAAAACATTTCAATGCGAGAAAATCGAACTTTATTAATATACTATACAATACACCAAGTTCTGAGTGTAATTTATTCTATTTTAAGGATACATCTCAAGCTCTTGTGATATAAAAATTAAATAGCATACAAATTCGAACATTGTTTGGACTGAAATTCATCATAGGCTTAACTAATCACAGATCGTCACGGTAATACAAATTTGATTTTACACAAGACCTTTCCTCATTATGAAAAAATAATAGCCGGAACAAAAAGGTGAATCATGACCCCATGATTTATTTTCCAAAGGGATTCTGCAGTAAGCTCTCTCTCTCTCTCTCTCTCTCTCTCTCTCTCTCTATATATATATATATATATATATATATATATATATATATATATATATATATATATATATATATATATACATATATATATATTATATATATATTATACATATATATATTATATATATATATATATATATATATATATATATATATATATATATATATATATATATATTATACATATATATATATATATATATATATATATATATATGTATATCATATATATATATATATATATATATACACACATATATACTTTATATGGCAATTTACGTATTTATACATAAGACATACATACACATATTCAGTCTATGTAGGCTAAAATGTGGATATATAACGGTCTCCCCATATCAATTTTCCAGTTTTCTTTGAAAATCAAAATCCTATCATACGCCTTCCCTCCTATACTATGTGCTTTATGTCCATGTAATTATAGACTTTGTTCTTGTATGACTTGAGAGAATATTTAGACAGTAAAGCAGATGAGGCTGACAAAGCTATGAATTCAGGAAGTGACTACGGTGTAAGAATTGCTAATAGAATTATAAATGAAATCTCAACAGGAGCAAAGAGGAAGCATATACCCATCAAAAATAGTGATGGATCTGTTATAACAACAGACAACGTTGAATGGAACACTTTAGTGAGGTCATGAATAGGAGCTAAGAAAGGAATTTGATTGCTATACCTGAAGATCATGAATTCAGTGTGTTTGAAGTCAAGGCTATCCTCAAAACACTAAAGAGATGGGAAGCCCATAGATACGATGGAATAACTGCAGAGATGATACTGGCCGAAAATGAAGTGACTCCCAGATTACTTACAAGATTATTTTGTAGAATGTGACATGTGTAGTACACATATACAGGACATATGCATAAACAAATATGATCTAGGCTATAATACTACACACACACATACATATGTGTGTATATATATATATATATATATATATATATATATATATATATATATATATATATATATATATATATGTATAATATATATACAGTATATATATATATATATATATATATATATATATATATATATATATATATATATATACATATATATAATATACAGTATATATATATATGTATAATATATATACATATATATACTGTAAATGTATATATATATATATATATATATATATATATATATATATATATATATATATATATATATGTGCTACTATAGCGTGAGGTCTACCGCCATATGTCGCCTACCCAGGTAGAGGGTGAGGTCTACCGCGTGACCAGCGTCCCAGAGAACCGCACCTAACCATCGAATATGTGAACTGCCCAAATCCATCAAAAACGTGACCTGTCCATAGAAAAGGAAGCAAATGGAGCTCCTAAATCAGTTTTTCCCTCGGCCTAAAAGAGATATCAATTGAGCGATCGTGGTTGGATGCTAAAACGATAATTCTGAAGAGAATGCGAGGTGTTGGTCATCAGCTGTTCCAGTCTCATCTTGATAATTTTTGCTGGAAGGTGATGAGAAAAAATTCCAATGATCTATTTGTGTCATTCTTCGAAGATGTAAGAAGTGTGTATCGCTAGATTAACCTGTTTGATGGAAGAAGAGTGTATCGCTAGAATAAATGTATGGAAATATATGATAACCTGTTTAATGTACGAAGAGTGTATCGCTAGAATAAATGTATGGAAATATATGATACCATGTCTGGTGTACGAAGAGTGTATCGCTAGAATAAATGTATGGAAATATATGATAACATGTTTGATGTACGAAGAGTGTATCGCTAGAATAAATGTATGGAAATATATAATAACATGTTTATTTTTACCTTTATTCCTTTTTTTTTAATGTAATTAGAAATCCAATTATCTATGTAAGTCATTTCTAAGATATGTTTAAATTAAGTGTTCATTGCTTAAACAAATGTATGAAATGTGTTTTATCTATGAGGGACGAATAACTCCTCAGTAGACCTCACGCTATAGTGCTAACGGGAGGTAATCTCACGCTATAGTGTGGTAGACCTCACGCTATAGTAGCACCTATATATATATATATATATATATATATATATATATATATATATATATATATATATATATATATATATATATATATATATATACATGTCAATTTGTGCCTGGGATTTGGCCAGTTATTATCACCACACTGGCCAGTGCGGATTGGTAATGATAGGAGATATTGTCGGATCACTCACAGCAAATTACCCTATTATGGGTAACCTTGACTAAGTACAGATTTGCTATCCATGGCGATAGGCAAACCCTTTCACCAGATTACGGTATCCACATTCAGAAAGGTATATACATATATATATATATATATATATATATATATATATATATATATATATATATTAAATAGATAAATCATGGTCAAAATCTGTGATAAAAAATTTTAATCTTATCTATAAAACTTATGCTTCTTTCAAATAGAAAAAAAAAATTGAAATCCCACTAACTGAGAAATTCTCAAAATCTGATAAATGGCCAATAGAACTTTTCTCACCAAAACTCAAATCTCTCTCTCTCTCTCTCTCTCTCTCTCTCTCTCTCTCTCTCTCTCTCTTCTCTCTCTCTCTCTTAAAAATTTTAGTCGACAAATAATACGTTTTATAGTTGAAATACAATCTCATTGCACCTTGGTACTGCTTCACAAAGTGTATTAGTCATGTAAAATGGCAAGACACTCGATGGCGCGAGGACTTTTAAAACAGGAAATAAATGGATCCAAGTAAAGAGGTCTAACCCAATTAATGAAAAAAATATAGATTGCCGATCAATAATAAAAGCTGCGGGGCAACGCTGCCCTTCCCAACCCTTCCTTTGACGCTACAATATGTCGTCGAAGGTCTGAATTTACAGGCATAGGCCTAGTCACATTAAGATGCGAGAATAATTGCTGCTCGTGAGCAATCATTCTCAAAATTATGCTGGCTAATCTAAATTACTATTAAATTATCATATTATAACTGAAAAAAACCGCACGATTTTTATTCATACTTTGATCAGCTGACAAAATTGTTCATTTTGTAGGAAACAAAAAACAAAAAGCTGGTGTAGGCCTATATTCCTATGTTTACGGTAACCCGGCCTTAGTACTTGTTAATGTGCTCTGTGCGTAATCCGTACGATATGTTCATCAAAGGATAATGAGCAAGAAATCACGACTACTAATGAAACCGGTAGAAACGGCTGAAATGAGCCGTTTCCGTAAAAGTACGCTTCTCACCAAAGCCCGTTCATAAATGTAGAGGCAAGGGACAGCGACAATTCCCATAGAGACTGAACAAGTGACCTTATACATATGGTCAGTGTCCAAGCACCCTCTCCACCCAATCTAGGACTAGGGGGACCAGGCAATGACTGCTGATGACTCACCAGGTAGACCTATAAGCTCCTCCAAACCCCCATCCTTAGTTCACAAGGAGGGCGAAGTTATTAACACAAAAAACTACCGGGTTTAAGCGGGACCCGAACCCCAGTCCGGCAGAGGGCCAGACAGAGATGTTCCCAATAGACCACCAGAAATAGTAAAAAAAAAAAAAAACTTGGGCCAGACAGAGATGTTCCCAATAGACCACCAGAAATAGTAGAAAAAAAAAACTTAGTGTAAGTGAAAGGATATTTCGGAATAATCTAAGGATATTCAAACCTGTTGAAGAATGGAATATAACTTAGTGAAAATGACGATTAATTCAGATGTAATAGAGGAGAGGAAGGTCAAGAAAGGATTGGGTAGAGGCTTTGAAAAGCGTATGGGGAATGAATTGCTGAGAGAGAGAGAGAGAGAGAGAGAGAGAGAGAGAGAGAGAGAGAGAGGAGAGAGAGAGAGAGAGAGAGAGAGAGAGAGAGAGATGCAATAAAAGGGGTTCTCAAAGTTGCTAATGAGTCGTCAGTATAAGAGTATGAAGAAACGTGGTTTAATGAAGAGGGCTCAGCAGTTATAGGATGAATACAACAGTGGCTAATAAGCTGTACTTTAATGTATTTAATTGTGCAAAATATACATGGTCCATTTAAAGCACACACAAAAAAAAAAACACACACACACAATGGCAGTTTAGCAAAAAAATAAAAACCCCAAAACCAACTAAATACAGTAGTGTGTTAGGAGACAGAGTGGTACTAGGTTTCAGTGGGGCGAATAATATATGCCATTCGTATAAAGTACTAATGAAAGTTGAATACAGATTTATACAATTATGTTACATTCGTTGTTAACAACCAATATAACAATTGCAACATAATGAAAATTGAATATAGGTTTATACAATTATGTTACATTCGTTGTTAACAACCAATATAACATAATTGCAACATAATGAAGATTGAATATAGGTTTATACAATTATGTTACATTCGTTGTTAACAACCAATATAACAATTGCAACATAAAGTTGAATATAGGTTTATACAATTATGTTACATTCGTTGTTAACAACCAATATAACATAATTGCAACATAATGAAGGTTGAATATAGGTTTATACAATTATGTTAAATTCATTATTAACAACGAATACTGGAACAATGAAAGTTAAACTGTTATGTTCGTTGCTAACAACGAATATAACAATTTTAATATAGTATGATATAATACATCATCATGTCATCTTCTAAACCCGTAAGGATGTTTAGTACAGAAAACAGTTATACATTCATTATATTGCAAGTAGCAATAAATTGTAAATGATTTGTCAGTACCGCAGCATCCCCTGATATTGAGCAACAGCTACGAAACACAGAGAGAGAGAGAGAGAGAGAGAGAGAGAGAGAGAGAGAGAGAGAGAGAGAGAGAGAGAGAGAGAGAAATGCAACTGATATGAAAAAAAGGAAAATCACGTATCAAAATAATCGGCCTATGTCTACTAAACTCAAAAGATTTTCAAAATCTCTCTCTCTCTCTCTCCTCTCTCTCTCTCTCTCTCTCTCTCTCTCTCTCTCTCTCTCTCTGAAAATTACTGAACACTTCATGGAGATAAAAAATATCAGAAAGAGCAAGCCGAGGTAGATTAATAGAGCCAAAAACTATACCGGGAAAATTAAGGAAGGCGCACAAGACATTAATCCACTACACACCAGCATCGATAATGTAGCGACTATATAATGCGCTGCCAGCTCATCTAAGAAACATATCAGGAGTGAGCGTAGATGTGTTTAAGAATAAGCTCGATAAATGCCTAAGATGCATCCCAGACTAGAAGATGCAAAATACACCGGAAGATGCATTAGCAACTCTGGTGGATATCGAGATGACTCACACTGAGGGACCTGGGGGAACCCAAACATAGAATAAGGAAGGTAAGACTCCATTGCTAAAATCAACTAAAATATTCGAATTGTCTGAAATATTAGCGAAAAAGCAACTTACGTAGCAACTGATATGAAAAAAAAACGAAAATCGGGTATCAAAATAATAGGCCTATGTCTACTAAACTCTAGCCTATACACCTACCTATCACTAGGCACTGTGAGCGAGCAGGGTTACTAATCACATTGAAAATTGCAGCATGTATAATGATATTCATATTTCATTTAAATCACAACTGCTCTTATTTAAAGCTGTGATGTGCTAACATCGTGTGAGATATTGGCAGGAAGAGCTGCACATAGACCGTCTTTGGCTAAACAAGCATGAAAAAGGTGCATCACATCCATGTGAAGTTCGTGACTACACAAAACATGGCATAAATAGCGCTACGTATGTTTGCTTACCCTTGAAACGTTATCTGTCTGTTCTTGGAGAATCCCAGTGTTATTTTCTGCAACTGTACACTGCACAAAGCATGTTTTAATCAGTGGGAGAAAAATCACTAAGAAGAAAATCAAACTGCGCGGTTCCTTCGTATAGACTATAGCAGGTAGGAACTAATGTGGGAGCGCCGCCCTGGTGGCGGAACCAGAAACTAAGAGGGTCTTTAATTTAAGAAGCACCACCAATACTTTGAGTTCAGTAATATATATTTCAGATCATCATTATGTAAATAATTAAAAAAAATGTATGATATATACGTATGATTACCAATTCTAATTGGTAGCGATAAATATATATCCAATATGATTCTGCCTCATACAATAAAATGGGTTGCTTGTGAGCCTTCAGATTAAGTGAATGAAGAGACGTGTTTTGCCAAGGGGGTTCAGCAAAACGAGAATGAATAGGGCAGTGACTGATAAACTGTTTTGTGTGTGTGTGTGTGTGTGTGTGTGTGTTGTGAAGGATGCATCGTCGATTTAGCGCACAAGATTTACTTAAATATGTGTATTTGTAGAGACTGATCCTAGTTTTCAGTGAGAACGAATAATTATGCAATGCTGTTGTATAATACTGAAAGTTTACAAAAACTTTTAAAAGTGGGTTATTTTCATTGTTAATCAGCAATATTCGTCTTCAAAAAAAAAAAAACCTTAGTAAAGAAAAGTTAAATACTGATAGGTTGGATGTAGCAATAACTCGTCAAAATGGACGATTGTTCCAGTCAGCATCACAACTATCATTGATAATGATTGACTGCTATAGAGAGAGAGAGAGAGAGAGAGAGAGGAGAGAGAGAGAGAGAGAATGGATGGATTTAAAAGAAACTCTATACTCAGTTTTGCGGTGTTTGGAGTTTCACTGCGGGAAAAGTTGAAATATCTACAATATACACAAATATTGACTTTTCGACATTTAAGACTTGTCTTGTTTTATTGGTTGAATGCAGAACATCTGCTAACTGAGGTTACTGCTCTCTCTCTCTCTCTCTCTCTCTCTCTCTCTCTCTCTCTCTCCAATGCTAAAATCAAATAAAATATTCGAAATATCCGAAACATTAGCGAAAAAAGCAACTTATATAGCAACTGATATAAAAAAAAACGAAAATCAGGTATCAAAATTAGTGGGCCTATGTCTACTGAACTCAAAAGATTTTCAAAATTCATTCTCTCTCTCTCTCTCTCTCTCCTCTCTCTCTCTCTCTCTCTCTCTCTGAAAATTACTGAAAACATCATGGAGCTAAAAATATCAAAAAGAGCAAGCCGAGGTAGATTAATAGTGCCCAAAACTATACCAGGAAAATTAAGGAAGGCGCACAGGACATTAATCCACTACGCACCCAGCATCGATAATGCAGCAGCTATTTAATGCGCTGCCAGCTCATCTAAGAAACATATCAGGAGTGAGCGTAGATGTGTTTAAGAATAAGCTCGATAAATGCCTAAGATGCATCCAGACCAACCAAGACTGGAAGATGCAAAATACACCGGAAGATGCATTAGCAACTCTCTGGTGGATATACGAGGTGCCTCACACTGAGGGACCTGGGGGGAACCCAAACATAGACTAAGGAAGGTAAGTCTCCATTGCTAAAATCAATTAAAATATTCGAATTATCTGAAATATTACCGAAAAGGCAATTTACGTAGCAACTGATGTGAAAAAAAAACGAAAATCGGGTATCAAAATAATAGGCCTGTGTCTACTAAACTCTAGCCTATACACCTACCTATCACTAGGCACTATGAGCGAGCAGGATTACTAATCACATTCAAAATTGCAGCATGTATAATGATATATTCAAATTATTTCATTTCAATCACAACTGCTCTTATTTAAAGCTGTGATGTGCTAACATCCGGTGAGATGTTGGCAGGAAGACCTGCACATAGACCGTCTTTAACTAAACACGCATGAAAAGGGGCATCACATCCTTGTGAAATTCGTGACTACGAAAAACGTGGCATAAATAGCGCTAGGTATGTTTGCTTACCCTTGAAACGTCTTCTGTCGGTTCTTGGAGACTCCCAGTATTATTTTCTGCAACTGTACACTGCACAAAGTATGTTTTAATCAGTGGGAGAATAATCACTAAGAAGCAGATCAAACTGCGCGGTTCCTTAGTATAGAAGGTAGGAACTAATGTGGAAGCGCCGCCCTGGTGGCGGAACAGACACTAAGAGGGTCTTTAATTTAAGAAGCAACGCCAGTACTATGAGTTCAGTAATATATATGTCAGATCATCATTATGTAAATAACTAAAACAAAAGTATGATATATACATATGATTACCAATTCTAATTGGTAGTGATAATAATATTCCCAATATGATTCTGCCTCATACAATAAAAGGGGTTGATGATGAACCTTCAGCCTAAGTGAATGAAGAGACGTGTTTTGCCAAGGAGGTTCAGCAAAATCAAGGATGAATAGGGCAGTGACTGATAAACTGTTCTTTGAGAGAGAGAGAAAGAGAGAGAGAGAGAGAGACTGTGTGTGTGTGTGTGTGTGTGTGTGTGTGTGTGAAGGACGCATCGTCGATTTAGCGCACAAGATTTACTTTAATGAGTTTAGCTAAAAAATTCCCCAAAACTCAGTAAATATATGTATTTGTAGACACTGATCCTAGTTTTCAGTGAGAACGAATAATTATGCAATGCTGTTGTATACTACTAAAAGTTTACAAAAACTTTTAAATGTGGGTTATTTTCATTATTAATCGCATTATTCGTCTTTAAAAAAAAAGCTTAATACAAGAAAAGTTAAATACCGATAGGTTGGATGTAGCAATAAATAGTCAAAATGACGATTGTTCCAGTCAGCTCCACAACTATCATTGATAATGATGAGAGAGAGAGAGAGAGTCAACTGAGGTTACTGCTCTCTCTCTCTCTCTCTCTCTCTCTCTCTCTCTCTCTCCATTCCTAAAATCAAATAAAATATTCGAAATATCCAAAATATTAGAGAAAAGGCAACTTAAAAAAGGCGAAAATCAGGTATCAAAATAGTAGGCCTATGTCTAATGAACTCAAAAGATTTTCAAAATCTCTCTCTCTCTCTCTCTCTGAAAATTACTGAAAACATCATGGAGCTAAAAATATCAGAAAGACCAAGCCGAGATAGATTAATAGTGCCCAAAACTATACCAGGAAAACTAAGGAAGGCGCACAGGACATTAATCCACTACGCACCAGCACCGATAATGCAGACTATTTAATGCGCTGCCAGCTCATCTAAGAAACATATCAGGACTGAGCGTAGATTTGTTTAAGAATAAGCTCGATAAATACCTAAGATGCATCCCAGACCAACCAAGACTAGAAGATGCAAAATTCACCGGAAGATGCATTAGCAACTCTCTGGTGGATATACGAGGTGCCTCACACTGAGGGACCTGGGGGAACCCAAACATTGAATAAGGAAGGTAAAGTTCCATTGCTGAAATCAATTGAAATATTCGAATTATCTGAAATATTAGCGAAAAAAGCAACTTATGTAGCAACTGATATGAAAAAAAAAGCGAAAAACCGGGTATCAAAATAATAGGCCTATGTCTACTAAACTCTAGCCTATACACCTACCTATCACTAGGCACTGTGAGCGAGCAGGGTTACTAATCACATTGAAAATTGCAACATGTATAATGATATTCAAATTATTTTATTTCAATCACAACTGCTCTTATTTAAACATGTGATGTGCTAACATCGTGTGAGATGTTGGCAGTAATAGCTGCACATAGACCGTCTTTAACTAAACACGCATGAAAAGGTGCATCACATCCTTGTGAAATTCATGACTACACAAAACATGGCATAAATAGCGCTACATATGTTTGCTTGCCCTTGAAACGTCTTCTGTCGGTTCTTGGAGAATCCCAGTGTTATTTTCTGCAAGTGTACACTGCACAAAGCATGTTTTAATCAGTGGGAGAAAAATAACTAAGAAGCAAATCAAACTGCGCGGTTCCTTCGTATAGACTATAGCAGGTAGGAACTAATGTGGGAGCGCCGCCCTGGTGGCGGAACCAGAAACTAAGAGGGTCTTTAATTTAAGAAGCAACGCCAGTACTATGAGTTCAGTAATATATATGTCAGATCATCATTATGTAAATAACTAAAAAAAAAAATGTATGGTATATACATATAGTTCCCAATTTCTAATTGGTAGCGATAATTATATTTCCAATGTGATTGTGCCTCATACAATAAAATGGGTTGCTTGTGAGCCCTTCAGATTAAGTGAATGAAGAGACGTGTTTTGCCAAGGAGGTTCGTCAAAACGAGAATGAATAGGGCAGTGACTGATAAACTGTTCTTTGAGTGTGTGTGTGTGTGTGTGTGTGTGTGAAGGATGCATCGTCGATTTAGCGAACAAAATTTACTTATTGAGTTTAAAAAATTCCCCAAAACTCAAGTAAATACACGTATTCGTAGACACATAGGCTACTAGTTTTCAGTGAAAACGAATGATTATGCAATGGCTGTTGTATACTACTGAAAATTTACAAAAACTTTTAATGTGGGTTATTTTTCATTGTTAATCGCATTATTCGTCTTTATAAAAGCTTAATACAAGAAAAGTTAAATACTGATAGGTTAGATGTAGCAATAAATAGTCAAAAATGATGATTGTTCCAGTCAGCACCATAACTATCCTTGACAATGATGAGAGAGAGAGAGAGAGGAGAGAGAGAGAGGAGAATGTTTAGTTTTAAAAGAAACGCTACACTCAGTTTTGCTCTTTAAAGTTTCACTGCGGGAAAAGTTGAAATTCTACGATATACACAAAAAATGGACTATAACGACAGTTAAGTCTCTCTCTCTCTCTCTCTCTCTCTCTCTCTCCTCTCTCTCTCTCTCTCTCTCTCTCTCCATTGCTAAAATCAATTAAAATATTCGAAATATCTGAAATATTAGCGTAAAAGCAACTTATATAGCAACTGATATGAAAAGAAAATCAGGTATCAAAATAGTAGGCCTATGTCTACTAAACTCTAAAGATTTTCAAAAGCTTCGATAAAATCAACATAATCAACCCGGTGTATGTTATTATTTCGGTTACATGTCAAATTGGTTAATAAAGGTTCATATAGATTCCAGTAAATCAATATGGAAGATACTACTTAATGTTCTATAATGAAATCATGACATTTCACTGACCGCAAGAGCTTACTTGTCGCTTGAAAGATACTATTCGGAAAACGGATTAAATGGCTTAAATATATAAATACTTTGCAATAATGCATCGAACATTTTTCAAGCAATAAACATGTTTATAAAATATCAGCCTATCAACCGCCAAGCATTGCAGAAATACTAGCCCTATACCTCCCTATCACTAAGCACTGTGAGCGAGCAGGGTTACTAATCACATTCAAAATTGCAGCATGTATAATGATATTCAAATTATTTCATTTCAATCAAAACTGCTCTTATTTAAAGCTGTGATGTGCTAACATCGTGTGAGGTGTTAGCAAGAAGAGCTGCACATAGACCGTCTTTTGGCTAAACAAGCATGAAAATGGTGCATCACATCCATGTGAAGTTCGTGACTACACAAAACATGGCATAAATAGCGCTACGTATGTTTGCTTACCCTTGAATCGTCATCTGTCTGTTCTTGGAGAATCCCTGCATTATTTTCTGCAACCGTTTGCTGCACTAAGTATCAGTTTTAATCAGAGGAAAACAAATCACTAAGAAGCTAATTAAACTGCGCGGTACTTTCGTGTTGCAGGTAGGCACTAATGTAGGAGCGCCGCCCTGGTGGTGGAACCAGAAACTAAGCGGGTCTTTAATTTAAGAAGCACCCCCAGTACCCAAGACTTAAGTTATATTATTATTATTATTATTAGCCAAGCTACAACCCTAATTGGAAAAGCAAGATGCTATAAGCCCAAGGGCTCCAATAGGGAAAAATAGTCCAGTGAGGAAAGGAAATAAGGAAATAAATAAATGATGAGAAACAAATTAACAATAAATCATTCTAAAAACAGTAACAACGTCAAAAACCGGAGCACCCCAATTGAGCGCCGACAGAGGACAATCAAGCGCCAAAAATTAGCCAATTTGAGCCTTAGAGTGATGCCCAAACAAGCGACAAAATTTCAGTACAAATGAGCGCTGATAGGAGGGTTCCGGACCTTTTTTTTTTTTTTTTTCCATATGTCTTTCTTCTCTGGAACAACCACACAAAATATAAAACAGCCACTCAACTGCCTTAAAAATCGTCTGAGGCTTTTGCTGTCTACAATAAAATACCCGTTTTTTTCTATCTTAAACACCAGTATAGGGTTAATAATGAAAACAAGTATGCTATTCAGAAAAAAAATACATTCATAAATATTAATTGGTAAAAATTTAAAAGCAGCTCGTTTAATATACTGAAGTCTAGATATGGAGCCTTCCATGTATTCCTTAAACAGTGCCACAAGTTTCTTCTCTTTAAGTCGGTAGCATTTTCTTCGTGGTTTTTCTTCACCCAGGCTTCTGATTTTAATGTAAGTGTCGGTCTGTATCTCTGAAATAACGTTAACAAATACATGCAAAGAGGGATGGCTGGAATAAAATTGACTATTAAAATGTTTGTGAAATGCCTCTGGTCCATTTGTTGTTCTACGAGTTTCTGATGGTGCTTCTGCCCAAAGATTTGGGGGGAACTTGGAGTCAGAGCTAATATAGTTTGTTGTTACATAATCAGCAAACTGAACACTTTTAGTATCAGTTGGTGCAATTGACATTATATCATCCACAAAACTATCTTCTACGTCAGAGGGTTCAAGGCATGATAGCCCGAAAAAGGACTTCAACCATTTTCCATTTTCACTACCACTTTTAAAATCATTTGAAAGCCCTAGTTCTTGGATTTTTCTCCACCAGCTTTGTCCAAGGTGGAATTTGCAACATTTGATGATACTTGTTGGACATAAATTTTCTAATGTATTAATTACTGCTTGCTCAAAGTCCACATGTATAGACTCTGGAGAAAATTCAAGACAATGACTATTCAGAATACTTAAAAGAAAATTAAAAGCCTTCGTGTATATCTCTTTGCTTCGTCCTGGGAGCAGCATAAAAACGAGTGGCACATAATGTCCATTCTGAAAGCCATGTATGGTATACATTTGCATAAAAAAATTTAGGGCAATATTGGAAAGTGCCATCCATAAAAAGTTCATGCACATTGCACAAAGTCATTAGATTGGTCAGGCATGAGAATATGATAATTTCTTCTTCTTCATTATTTACACAGACAAATGGTTCTCCCTTGGACGTCTTCAATTCTCTCTCTTTTAGTAGCATATGCACTTCACTTCTTGACACTGGAAGTTTACCATAGAATTTCATTCTCTCTCTGTACACCTGCTTTTGCCGTTGATTTCAAGTCTTCAGGTTTTAGACTGTTTTCATCATGCATCTTTACAAGTTCCTTTCGAAGGAGTTTATTAGGCCGTATAGTTATATCTTCTGTAGCTTTCCTCTTTGCAGTTGTCCTCAACATTCTTCTGTCGATGGCCCTCTGATCTGGTAGGTGAATATGATCATTTGGGAGAACAACTATCACTTGTAAATCAGAGTCGGTGTGTAGCCTACTCTTGCAGCGAGTTGTGGTGCTTGCACACCTCCACGAGATATTTCCATTTTTTAGTTCTTTATCTTTTCTGTAGTGGTAACCATCCAATGTCAAAGACGGTCTTCCTTGGTTGGTCTGGACGATTTGAAAGGCCATGGTGAATCTGACTATGTATATTCCGTGCTCGAATGTACCAAAAGCTAAGGCGCTCGTTTGTCCTTCCAACTTTACTCTAGTCTGGCAATTATCACAGGGCCAGTTGGCGCTCGAAAGGGCTGTTCCCCGTCAAAACAGATATATTATTATTATTATTATTATTACCCGCCAAGCCACAACCCCGGTGGAAAAGCAGGACGCTACAAGCCCAGGGGCCCCAACAGGGAAAACAGCCCAGCGAGAAAGGAAAAAGGGAAAAATAAAATATTTTAAGAAGAGTAACATCATTAAAATAAATATTCCATATTGAAACTGTAAAATTTTAACAAAACAAGAGGAAAAGAAACTAGATAAAAGTGTGCCCGAGTGCACCCACAAGCAAGAGAACTCCAACCCAAGACAGTGGAAGACCACGGTACAGAGGCCATGCCACCACCCAAGACTAGAGAACAATGGTTTGATTTTGATTTTATATAAACTATAAAAAGACTTATGTCCGCCTGTCTCCCCCCCCCCCAAAAAAAATTGCTGCAACTTTAAACTTTGAAGTTCTACCGATTCAACTACCCGATTAGGAAGATCATTCCACAACTTGGTCACAGCAGGAACACAACTTCTAGAATACCGAGTAGTGTTGAGCCTCATGATGGAGAGAGCCTGGCTATTAGAATTAACTGCCTGCCTAGTTTATAATTATGTAAATAACCAAAAAATGTATGTTTCATACGCATGGTTACCAATTACAATTGGTAGTGATAATTATATTTCCAATATGATTCTGCCTCATACAATAAAAGGAGTTGATGATGAGACGTGTTTTGCCCAGAGGGTTCAACAAAACGAGATGAATGGGGCAGTGACTAATAAACCGTTCTTTGAGAGAGAGAGAGAGAGAGAGAGAGAGAGAGAGAGAGAGAGACATCGTCAATTTAGCGGGCAAAAATGAAAGTATTTAGCTAAAAAAATTCCCCCAAAAGAGCCAAGTAAATGCATGTGTTTATAGACACTGATACTGGTTTTCATTGAGAATGAATAATTAAACAATACTGCAGTACGAAAACTTTTAAAAGTAGGGTATTTTCATTGTTAGTTAGAACTACAGTATTCATCTTTGAAATAAAAAAGAAGCTTAATAAAGAAAAGAGTAAAATGTTGATAAGTTGGATGTAACAATAAATCGTCAAAATCACGATTGTTCCACTGTCAGTACCACAACTATCACTGATAATATATATATATATATATATGTATGTATATATATATATATATATATATATAGAGAGAGAGAGAGAGAGAGAGAGAGAGAGAGAATGCTTTATTTAAAAGAAATGTGTTTCAGATCTATGGATAAGCGTAAAACTCAATGCGGGAATACAATGTAATAGCTAAAAAAAATGCACACACACACACACACACACACACGCACACACAAAACGGCGTTATCAACAACTACGTTTTGACTCGGAGGTTGTGTTAAATTGGTCGAATGCAGAACGCGCGTTCTCTCTCTCTCTCTCTCTCTCTCTCTCTCTCTCTCTCTCTCTCATTGGTAAAAATCAATTAAGATATCCGAAATAAACGCTACTAGTAGAATGGAAGAGCATCTGATGAAAGATATGAAAATCAGGTATCAAAATAATAGGCCTATGTCTACTAAACCCTCTATAGACTTTCAAAAGCTTCGATAAATTCTACATACGCAACCTGATATATGTTGTCACTTGAGTGAAATTTCACGTTGTTCAGATGGATAAATTTTATATAGATCAATCCAAAAATACAGAAGATATTTATTTTTTTCTACTTCGTTCTACACTGAATTACTCTCAAATTTATTTAACAGATTTCAAGGCTTTGCTTATCGCTTGACATAAACTATTAAGACTGACACGATTTAACAGCCTTAATCATATACAGACTTTATAATAATGAATCACAGACATTTTTAAATCAATGCTCATGTTTACAGAAAAAAAAAAATAGCCTATAGACCTACCAACAGCCAAGCACTGTGAATAGCAAGGTTTCTGAACATACAAGAAGACGGCATGTATATGACTAGAGATATTGAAATTATTCAATTCTAATAAAAAAATGCTCTTATGTAACGCAATAATGTGCTAAAACGTGAAATATTTGCAGGAAGCATTTAAATTATGTGTAGCAAGGTTAGGTAGCACCGGTCTCTGGCCAAACAAGCAGAAAAAATAGTGCATCACATCCAAGTAAAATTTGTCACTACACAAAATACGGCATAAATAGCACTTACGTAGGTTTGCTTACCCTTGAAACGTTATCAGTACGTTCTTGGAGAATCCCTGCGTTATTTTCTGCAACTGCAATACTGCATAAATTAAATCTAAATCAGGGGAAAACAAATCACTAAGAAGCAAATTAAACTGCGCGGTGCCTTCTTGCTGCTGGGCCCGGTAGGCACTAGCGTGGGAGCGCCGCCCTGGTGGTGGAACCAGGAAAACTAAGCGCCACCATTTCTAATGGTTTGGTGATATATAACAGATTATATGTAAATAACCAACAAAATACATTGTATACTTATGGTTAAAAGTTATAATTAGGAGCGATAATAATACATCTACTATGATTCTGCCTCAGTTTTTGTTTTCTCCAGCATTTGAAATCAAAGCGTTACGAGTTTAAATCAAAATTTTAGCTAAAGAAATCCCCTCGGTTTCATTGCAATGCTATTCCAAAAAGCAGAACGCTACAGTTTCATGCCCCATTGATCATTTGAATTATTTAGCAAAGTAATAGTACAAAAAAAAATACAAAATACAAAAGTAGAGAAAACGCATTATGAGAAACGGCAATGATTAAGTGGAAAAATGCTCAAGCGAAAAACCGGTTGCATCAATTTTGAAATTCGAGGCTTCAACGGTTAGGTGGATGTTAGTATTGTGAATTTTAAAAGTAAGTTATTTATTATTATTAAATATAAGCAAACATGTGATTCCTGATGCTATTTTGAAGAGTCTAATTAAAAATTCAGACGAATTAATAGGATGTAGCAGTATTTCAAAAACCCAGACGGTAGAACCATCCACTTCGAAAGACTAACCACAGAAAATAATCGACAGGGGAAAAAAAAGTTCTTTGGAAACTAAATTTCGTAATCATTTATTTCGAAAATTTATAATTTCTGTGACAAAAAAAATGAAGATTAAAAAATTACTAGCACTAGATGAGGGAACGAGACAAGGTCTATTAATAAGGCCATGTTTACCAATGTTGCCCGTAACCTATACAACTTAATCCGAGACATACAGTTATTGATTATCAATATTACCTGGGCCTAATTTATTGTTTGATTTCCATCTTAACATATCCTTTGTTTAATTTGCAAGTATTTGGGCTTAATTTTTAACCTGATAGTTTGTTAAGTTTAAATCCTAATTGAAAAACGAGAGGTTAAGGCATGTTTTATTAAAATTAGATAAAAACAAATCCCAAAAGCTAAGTAAATACACCTGTTTTAGTAGACATAATAATACTAGTTTTCAGTGAGAACGAATAATTATGCAATGTTGTTGTATACTACTAAAAGTTAACAACAAAAATTGTAAGTAGGTTATTTTCATTGTTAATTAGCATTATTCACATTTAAAATAAAACAATGAAGCTTAATAAAGAAAAAGAGTAAAATACTGATTATTATTATCATTATTGTTATAATTATTTGCTAAGCTACAACCCTAGCAGGATGCTGTAAGCCCAGAGGCTCCAACAGGGAAAATAGCCCACTGAGGAAAGGAAAAAGAGAAAAATAAAATACTTTAAGAAGAGTAACATTAAAATAAATATCTCCTATATAAACTTTAACAAAACAAAAGGAAAATAAATAAAATAGAATAGTGTGCCCGAGTGTACCCTCAAGCAAGAGAACTCGAACCCAAGACCGTGGAAAACCTGTACAGAGGCTGTAGTACTACCCTTGACTAGAGAACAATGGTTTGATTTTTAAGTGTCCTTCTCCTAAAAGAGCTGCTTACCATAGCTAAAGAGTCTCTTCTACCCTTACCAAGAGGAAAGTGCCCACTGAAGAATTACAGTGCAATAGTTTGGTAATCTCAGTGTTGTTAGGTGAATGAGGACAGAGGAGAATATGTAAAGAATAGGCCAGACTATTCGGAGTATGTCTAAGTAAAGGGAAAATGAACCGTAACTAGAGAGAGGAATCCAATGTAGTCCTGTGGCCAGTCAAAAGACGTCATAACTCACTAGTGGTAGTATCTCAACGGGTGGCTTGGTGTCCTGGCCAACATACTACCTACTAATATGTTAGATGTAGCACTAACTTTTCAAAATGATGATTGTTCCACTGTCAGTACCACAACTATCAGTGATAAAAGGTAACAGCCACACACACATACAGAGAGAGAGAGAGAGAGAGAGAGAGAGAGAGAGAGAATGCTTGGTTTTAAAGGAAACACTATATTCAGTTCTGTTAAGTGTTTTTAAAGTCTATGGATAGACGTAAAACAATGCGAGAATAGTTGTAAATATCTATAAAAAAAACCGGACGATATGGACAATTAAATTTTGTCTATTGAAGGTCGCGTTTCTCTCTCTCTTCTCCTCTCTCTCCTCTCTCTCTCTCTCTCTCTCTCTCAAACACACATATTGATAAAAATAAATTAAGATATCCGAAATAAACGCTAATAGTACAGAATAGATGAGCATCTGATAAAAAAAAATAAACTCAAGAATCAAAATAATAGTCTAATTAAACCCTCTGTAGACTTTCAAAAGCTTCGATATATTTTGCATATATAACCTGGTATATGTTGTCACTTGAGTGAAATTTACGTTGTTCAGACAGATAAATTCTATTTAGTCATATAAATCAATCCAAATATACAGAAGATATTTATTTTTTTCTACTGTCGTTCTACACTGAATTACTCTCAATTTATTTAACAGATTTCAAGGGTTTTTATATCGCTTGACATAAACTATTAGGACTGACACGGGTTAACATCCTTAAATATATACAGAATTTATAATAATGCATCAAAGACATTTTAAACCAATGCTCGTGTTTACGGAAAAAAATAGCCTATAGACCTACCAACAGCCAAGCACTGTGAATAGCAAAGGTTTCTGACCCTACAAGAAGGCGGCATGGATATGGCTAGAGATGTTGAAATTATTCAATTCTAATAAAGAATGCTCTTAAGTAACGAAATAATGTGCTAAAACGTGAAATATTGACAGGAAGCTTTCAAATTATGTGTAGCAAGGTTAGGTAGCACCGGTCTCTGGCCAAACAAGCAGAAAAAAATGGTGCATCACATCCAAGTTAAGTTAGTCACTACACAAAATGCGGCATAAATAGTACTATGTAGGTTTGCTTACCCTTGAAACGTTATCAGTATGTTCTTGGAGAATCCCTGCGCTATTTTTTGCAACTGCATACTGCACAAATTATCAGTTTTAACCAGAGGAAAACAAATCACTAAGAAGCAAATTAAACTGCGCGGTTCTGTCGTGCTGCCGGTAGGCACTAGCGTGGGATCGCCGCCCTGCGGCCCTGGTGGTGGAACCAGAAACTAACCGCCACCAGTTTTAAGAGGTCGGTAATATGTATGCCAGATTATATGTATGTAATTAACAAAATACGTTATATATGTATGGTTACCAATTGTAATTGGGAGCGATAATAATATATGTGCAATGAATCTGCTTCAGTTTTTGCTTTCTCCGCATTTGAAATAAGTGTTTTTAGTTTAATTTTAAGCTTGAAGCTGACGAAACCCCTTCGGTTTCATTGCAATGCTATTCCAAAAAGCAGATCGCTACAGTTTCATGGTCCATTGGTCATTTGAATTATAGAAAAGACACCGATTAAGTGGAAAAATGCTCAAGCGAAAAACCGGTTGCATCAATTTTGAAATTCGAGGCTTCAACGGTATAGTGGATGTTAGGATTGTGAATTTTAAAAGTAAGTTATTTATCATCATTAAATATAAGCAAACTCATGTGATTCTTGTTGCTATTTTGAAGATTCTAATTAAAAATTCAGATGAATTAATAGAATTTAGCAGTATTTCAAAACCCAGACGGTAGAGCCATCCACTTCGAAAGACTAACCACAGAGGAAATAATCATCGACAGAGGAAAAAAAAAGTTCTTTGGAAGCGGAATTTCAATATAATCATTTATTACGAAAATTTATAATTTCTGTGACAAAAAAAAATCAAGATTAAAAAATTACCAGCACTAGATGAGGGAACGAGACAAGGTAAATTAATAAGGCCATGTTTACCAATGTTGCTCCTAAACCTACACAACTTAATCCTAGATATACAGTTATTATCAATATTACCTGGGCCTAATTTATTGTTTGATTTCCATCTTAAAATATCTTTTGTTTAATTTGCAAGTATTTGGGCTTAATTTCTAACCTGTTAGTTTGTTAAGTTTAAATCCTAATTGAAAACCGAGTGGTTAAGGCATGTTTTATTAAAATTAAGATAAAAACAAATCCCAAAAACTAAGTAAATACACGTGTGTTAGTAGACATAATACTAGTTTTCAGTAAGAACGAATAATTATGCAATGTTGTTGTATACTACTGAGAGTTAAAAAAAAAAAACGTTTAAAAGTAGGTTACTTTCATTGTTAATTAGCATTATTCATCTTTAACATAAAAAATAAGCTTATTAAGAAAAGAGTAAAATGCTGATTATTATTATTATTAATTATTATAATTATTTGCTAAGCTACAACCCTAGTTGAAAAAGGAGGATGCTGTAGGTCCAGGGGCTCCAACAGGGAAAATGGCACAGTGGGGAAAGGGAAAAAAGAAAAAGAAAATATCTTAAGAAGTGTAACAACATTTTCATATAGTCATATATACATCAATCCAAAAATACGGAAGATATTTATTTTTCTACTGTCGTTCTACACTGAATTACTCTCAATTTATTTAACAGATTGCAAGGCTTTAGTTATCGCTTGACATACACGATTAGGACTGACAGGGGCTAACATCCTTAAATATATACAGAATAAATATAATGCATCAAAGATATTTTAAACCAATACTCGTGCTTATGGGAAAAAATAGCCTATAGACCTACCAACAGCCAAGCACTGTGAATAGCAAGGTTTCAGACCATACAAGATGATGTTGAAATTATACAATTCTAATAAAAAAAAAGCTCTTGGGTAACGCAATAATGTGCCAAAGCGTGAAATATTGACAGGAAGCTTTCAAATTATGTGTAGCAAGGTTAGGCAGCACCGGTCTCTGGCCAAACGAGCAGAAAAAAAGGTGCATCACATCCAAAATACGGCATAAATAGCACTACGTAGGTTTGCTTACCCTTGAAACGTTATCAGTATGTTCTTGGAGAATCCCTGCGTTATTTTCTGCAACTGCATACTGCATAAATTAAATCTAAATCAGATGAAAACAAATCACTAAGAAGCAAATTAAACTGCGCGGTGCTTTCGTGCTGCCGGTAGGCACTAGCGTGGGAGCGCCACCCTGGTGGTGGAACCAGAAACTAAGCGCCACCAGTTCTAAGAGTTTGGTAATATGTATACCACATTATATGTATGTAATTAACAAAATACGTTATATATGTATGGTTACCAATTGTAATTGGGAGCGATAATAATATATGTGCAATGAATCTGCTTCAGTTTTTGCTTTCTCCGCATTTGAAATCAGTGTTATTAGTTTAATTTTAAGCTTGAAGCTGACGAAACCCCTTCGGTTTCATTGCAATGCTATTCCAAAAAGCAGAACGCTACAGTTTCAAGGTCCATTGGTCATATGAATTATTTAGCAAAGTACTAGTACAAAAAAATGCAAAAGTAGAAAAAACGCATTATGAGAGACGGCAATGATTAAGTGGAAAAATGCTCAAGCAAAAAAACCGGTTGCATCAATTTTGAAATTCGAGGCTTCAACGGTTTAGTGGATGTTAGGATTGTGAATTTTAAAAGTAAGTTATTTATTATTATTAAATATAAGCAAACATGTGATTCCTGTTGCTATTTTGAAGATTCTAATTAAAATTCAGCGACAATTTAATAGGATGTGGCAGTATTTCAAAACCCAGACGGTAGAGCCATACACTTCGAAAGACTGACCACAGAGAATCATCGACAGAGGAAAAAAAAAAGTTCTTTGGAAGCGGAATTTCAATATAATCATTTATTTCGAAAATTTATAATTTCTGTGACAAAAAAAAATGAAGATTAAAAAATTACCAGCACTAGATGAGGGAACGAGACAAGGTCTATTAATAAGGCCATGTTTACCAATGTTGCTCCTAAACCTACACAACTTAATCCTAGATATACAGTTATTATCAATATTACCTGGGCCTAATTTATTGTTTGATTTCCATCTTAACATATCCTTTGTTTAATTTGAAAGTATTTGGGCTTAATATTTAACCTGTTAGTTTGTTAAGTTTAAATCCTAATTGAAAAGCGAGTGGTGAGGCATGTTTTATTAAAATTTAGATGAAAACAAATCCCAAAAGCTAAGTAAATACACCTGTGTTAGTAGACATAATAATACTAGTTTTCAGTGAGAACGAATAATTATGCAATGCTCTTATATACTATTTTTTTTATCTTTTTATTATTAAATTCTACAAAAGGATCAATACAATGACTTCATATATACAATATAAAATAATAATAAATTACATCCTTTACAAATAACAAAGTAAGTAAGCCTTATATCCTATAGAGTAACTTATATTTCTTTTTATTCTTTATTTTACAATAGCATTAAGTACATAATCTTTGGTAAAGAGCTTGTCTAATTTATTCACATAAACTTTACTCAATATAAAAACTTGGTTTTTGACATTTTATTCACTATATAAGTTATTAGGTTTGGGTCGTCTGCCAAAAGACCCAAAGATCGACCCAACCACACTCCTGCTACAAAATCTGATAGTAACACCATTGCAGTGTTTTCGTCTTTCTTCGATGGTGTCTTAAAATCTAACTTAATAATTCTTAGTAAACTATCTGTTTCAATTTTACAACAGCTATTCAGTATTGACTTTAACCAAATCAGAATGTTTTTTGACGAGGGACAAAAATAAAATATGTGCATATTATTCTCAATACATCCACAAAAGAGACATTTATCTTCATTCGAGATTTTCATCATATGAAGCCTATCTTTGGTATTAAGTATTTCATTAACGTATCTATAAACTATATCTCTGCTGTTCTTATCAATATACTTATTATTTACATGCTTCCAAATCTGTTTCCAATTAAAAAGCGGGTACAATAACTCTTTCTTTGGTTTATAGTCTTTACAGTTCATTAGTAACCAGTATATTTCTTTAACAGACACCTCAGGATAATTCTTTAAACTATATACTTTCCTTAAAACTTCTATCATCTCACTATAATATGATGTGATAAGATAGTACAATCTCTACAAGTTTTGTCAGCTTCCATTAAAACACTAGCTTTTATTTTACAATAATAATACATAATCTCAAAACCATAACACTTACTCATAGAAATCTTGTTAAAAGTTCTGAACATAATAGCTTTCGATTTATGTACAATATTCATCATTCCTCGTCCGTTTTTTATAGATATTTACAACTATTCTCGCATTGAGTTTTAAGTCTATCCATAGACCTTAAAGCACTTAACAGAACTGAGTATAAAGTTTCCTTTAAAACCAAGCATTCTCTCTCTCTCTCTCTCTCTCTCTCTCTCTCTCTCTCTCTCTCTTCTGTGCGTGACTGTTACCTTTTATCAGTGATAGTTGTGGTACTGACAGTGGAACAATCATCATTTTGAAAAGTTAGTGCCACATCCAACTTATTAGTAGGTAGTAGGTTGGCCAGGACACCAGCCACCCGTTGAGATACTACCACTAGTGAGTTATGGCGTCTGCATTGGATTCTTCTCCCTAGTTACGGTTCATTTTCCCTTTACTTACACATACTCCGAATAGTCTGGCCTATTCTTTACATATTCTCCTCTGTCCTCATTCACCTAACAACACTGAGATTACCAAACTTTTGCCCTGTAATTGTGTGGGCACTTTCCTCTTGGTAAGGGTAGAAGAGACTCTTTAGCTATGGTAAGCAGCTCTTCTAGGAGAAGGACACTCCAAAATCAAAGCATTGTTCTCTAGTCAAGGGTAGTACCACTACAGCCTCTGTACCATGGTTTTCGACGGTCTTGGGTTCGAGTTCTCTTGCTTGAGGGTGCACTCGGGCACACTATTCTATCTTATTTCTCTTCCTTTTGTTTTGTTAAAGTTTATATAGGAGATATTTATTTTAATGTTGTTACACTTCTTAAGATATTTTCTTTTTCTTTTTTTCCTTTCCCCACTGTGCCATTTTCCCTGTTGGAGCCCCTGGACCTACAGCATCCTGCTTTTCCAACTAGGGTTGTAGCTTAGCAAATAATTATAATAATTAATAATAATAATAATCAGCATTTTACTCTTTTCTTAATAAGCTTATTTTTTATGTTAAAGATGAATAATGCTAATTAACAATGAAAGTAACCTACTTTTAAACGTTTTTTTTTTAAACTCTCGGTAGTAGAAAGACGAAAACACTGCAATGGTGTTACTATCAGATTTTGTAGCAGGAGTGTGGTTGGGTCGATCTTTGGGTCTTTTGGCAGACGACCCAAACCTGATAACTTATATAGGGAATAAAATGTCAAAAATCAAGTTTATATTGAGTAAAGTTTATGTGAATAAATTAGACAAGCTCTTTACCAAAGATTATGTACTTAATGCTATTGTAAAATAAAGAATAAGAAGAAATATAAGTTATTCTATAGGATATAAGGCTTACTTACGTTGTTATTTGTAAAGGATGTAATTTATTATTATTTTATATTGTATATATGAAGTCATTGTATTGATCCTTTTGTAAAATTTAATAATAAAAACGGACGATATGGACAATTAAATTTTGTCAATTGGAGGTCGCGTTTAATCGCTTGAATGCAGAATGCGCTCTCTCTCTCTCTCTCTCTCTCTCTCTCTCTCTCTCTCTCTCTCTCTCTCAAATACACACACACATATTGGTAAAAATAAATTAAGATATCCGAAATAAACGTTAATAATACAGAATAAATGAGCATCTGATAAAAAAAATAAAATAATCAAAATAATAGTCTATTAAACCCTCTGTAGACTTTCAAAAGCTTCGATATATTCTGCATTTACAACCTGGTATACATATGTTGTCACTTAAGTGAAATTTTACGTTGTTCAGACAGACAAATTCCATATAGTCATATAAATCAATCCAAATATATAGAAGATATTTATTTTTTCTACTGTCGTTCTACACTGAACTACTCTCCATTTATTTAACAGATTTCAAGGCTTTACTTAACGCTTGACATAAACTATCAAGACTGACACGAGTTAACACCCTTAATCATATACAGACTTTATAATAATGCATCACAGTCATTTTTAAACCAATGCTCATGTTTACAGAAAAAAAATAGCCTTTAAACCAACCAACAGCCAAGCACTGTGAATAGCAAGGTTTCTGACCCTACAAGAAGGCGGCAGTTATATGACTGGCGATGTTAAAATTATTAAATTTAAATGAAAAATAACTAAAAGAACGCAATAATGTGCTAAAACGTGAAATATTGGCAAGGAGCGTTCAAATTACGTACAGCAAGGTTAGGCACGCCTGTCTCTGGGCTGGTGCATCACATCTAAGTAAAATTTGTCACTACACAAAATACGTCATAAATAGCACTATGTGGGTTTGCTTACCCTTGAAACGGTATCCGTATGTTCATGGAGAATCCCCGCGTTATTTTCTGCAGCTGCATACTGCACAAATTAAATCCAAATCAGAGGAAAACAAATCACTAAGAAGCAAATTAAACTGCGCGGTGCTTTCGTGCTGCCGGTAGGCACTAGCGTGGGAGCGCCGCCCTGGTGGTGGAACCAGAAACTAAGCGCCACCAGGTCTAAGAGTTTGGTATTATGTATACCAGATTATATGTATGTAATTAACAAAATACGTTATATACGTATGGTTACCAATTGTAATTGGGAGTGATAATAATATATGTGCAATGAATCTGCTTCAGTTTTTGCTTTCTCCGCATTTAAAATCAGTGTTATGAGTTTAATTTTAAGCTTGAAGCTGACGAAACCCTTCCGGTTTCATTGCAATGTTACTCCAAAAAAGCAGAACGCTACAGTTTCATGGCCCATTGGTCATTTGAATTATTCAGCAAAGTACTAGTACAAAAAATGCAAAAGTAAAGAAAACGCATTATGAGAGAAAAGACACCGATTAAGTGGAAAAATGCTCAATCGAAAAAACGGTTGCATCAATTTTGAAATTCGAGGCTTCAACTGTTAGGTGGATGTTAGTATCGTGAATTTCAAAAGTAAGTTATTTATTATTATTTAATACAAGCAAACTCATGATTCTTGCTGCTATTCTTTACATTCTAATTGAAAATTCAGATGAATTAATAAGAAGTAGCAGTATTTCAAAACCCATACGGTAGAGCCATCCACTTCGAAAGACTTAGCCATAAAGAAAATTTCATTATAATAATTTATTTCGAAAATTTATAATTTGTGACAAAAAAAATGAAGATTAAAAAATCACCAGCACTAGATGAGGGAACGAGACAAGGTCTATATAGGCATGTTTACCAATGTTGCTCCTAAAGCTATACAACTTAATCCTAGTAATACAGTTATTGATTATTAATATTACCTGGGCCTAATTTATTGTTTGATTTCCATCTTAACATATCCTTTGTTTAATTTGCAAGTATTTGGGCTTAATATTTAACCTGTTAGTTTGTTAAGTTTAAATCCTAATTGAAAAGCGAGTGGTGAGGCATGTTTTATTAAAATTTAGATAAAAACAAATCCCAAAAGCTAAGTAAATACACCTGTTTTAGTAGACATAATAATACTAGTTTTCAGTGAGAACGAATAATTATGCAATGTTGTTGTATACTACTAAAAGTTAACAACAAAAATTGTAAGTAGGTTATTTTCATTGTTAATTAGCATTATTCACATTTAAAATAAAACAATGAAGCTTAATAAAGAAAAAGAGTAAAATACTAAATATAATATCATTAATTATCATAATTATTTGCTAAGCTACAACCCTAGCAGGGTGCTGTAAGCCCAGGGGCTCCAACAGGGAAAATAGCCCACTGAGGAAAGGAAAAAGAGAAAATTAAAATATTTTAAGAGGAGTAACACCATTAAAATAAATATCTCCTATATAAACTTTAACAAAACAAAAGGAAGAGAAATAATATAGAATAGTGTGCCCGAGAGTACCCTCAAGCAAGAAAACTCGAACCCAAGACCGTGGAAAACCATGGTACAGAGGCTATAGTACTACCCTTGACTAGAGAACAATGATTTGATTTTTAAGTGTCCTTCTCCTAAAAGAGCTGCTTACCATATCTAAAGAGTCTCTTCTACCCTTACCAAGAGGAAAGTGCCCACTGAACAATTACAGGGCAATAGTTTGTTAATCTCAGTGTTGTTAGGTGAATGAGGACAGAGGAAAATATGTAAGGAATAGGCCAGACTATTCGGAGTATGTGTAGGTAAAGGGAAAAATGAACCGTAACTAGGGAGAAGAATCCAATGTAGTCCTGTGGCCAGTCAAAAAACGTCATAACTCACTAGTGGTAGTATCTCAACGGGTGGCTGGTGTCCTGGCCAACCTACTACCTACTAATATGTTGGATGTGGCACTAAATTTTCAAAATGATGATTGTTCCACTGTCAGTACCACAACTATCACTGATAAAAGGTAACAGCCACAGAGAGAGAGAGAGAGAGAGAGAGAGAGAGAGAGAGAGAGAGAGAGAGAGAGAGAGAGATGCTTGGTTTTAAAGGAAACACTATACTCAGTTCTGTTAAGTGTTTTAAGGTCTATGGATAGACGTAAAACTCAAGGCGAGAATAGTTGTAAATATCTATAAAAAATGGACGATATGGACAATTAAATTTTGTCTATTGAAGGTCGCGTCTCTCTCTCTCTCTCTCTCTCTCTCTCTCTCTCTCTCTCTCTCTCTCTCTCTCTCTCTCTCTAAACACACACACACACATATTGGTAAAAATAAATTAAGATATCCGAAATAAACCCTAATAGTACAGAATAGATGAGCATCTGATACAAAAAATAAACTCAAAAATCAAAATAATAGTCTATTAAACCCTCTGTAGACTTTCAAAAGCTTCGATATATTCTGCATATATACAACCTGGTATATGTTGTCACTTGAGTGAAATTTCACGTTGTTCAGACAGTTAAATTCTATATAGTCATATAAATCAATCCAAAAATACAGATATTTACTTTTTCTACTTTCGTTCTACACTGAATTACTCTCAATTTATTTAACAGATTTCAAGGCTTTTTCTTATCGCTTGACATACACGATTAGGACTGACACGGGCTAAAAACCTTAAATATATACAGAATTTATAATAATGCATCACGGACATTTTTAAACCAATGCTCATGTTTACAGAAAAAAATAGCCTATAGACCTACCAAGAGCCAAGCACTGTGAATAGCAAGGTTTCAGACCATACAAGAAGGCGGCAGTTATATGACTAGCGATGTTAAAATTATTAAATTTAAATTAAAAATAATCAAAAGAACGCAATAATGTGCTAAAACGTGAAATATTGGCAAGAAGCGTTCAAATTATGTACAGCAAGGTTAGGCACGTCCGTCTCTGGCCTCGTGCATCACATCTACAGTAAGTAAAATTTGTCACTACACAAAATACGTCATAAATAGCACTATGTAGGTTTGCTTACCCGTGAAACATTATCCGTAGGTTCTTGGAGAATCCCTGCGTTATTTCATGCAACTGCATACTGCACAAATTAAGTTTTAATAAGAGGAAAACAAATCACTAAAGAACAAATTAAACTGCGCGGTGCCTTCGTGCTGCCGGTAGCCGGTAGACACTAGCGTGGGAGCGCCGCCCTGGTGGTGGAATCAGAAACTAAGCGCCACCAGTTCTAAGAGTTTGGTAATATGTATACCAGATTATATGTATGTAATTAACAAAATACGTTATATATGTATGGTTACCCATTATAATTGGGAGCGATAATAATATATGTGCAATGAATCTGCTTCAGCTTTTGTTTTCTCCGCATTTGAAATCGGTGTTATTAGTTTAATTTTAAACTTGAAGCTGACGAAACCCCTTCGGTTTCATTGCAATGCTATTCCAAAGAGCAGAACGCTACAGTTTAATGGCCCATTGGTCATATTAATTATTTAGCAAAGTACTAGTACAAAAAAATGCAAAAGTAGAAAAAACGCATTATGAGAAACAGCAATGATAGTGGAAAAATGCTCAAGCGAAAAACCGGTTGCATCAATTTTGAAATTCGAGGCTTCAACGGTCTACTGGGTGTTAGGATTGTGAATTTTAAAAGTACTTATTATAATCAACTATAAGGAAAATCATGTGATTCCTGCTGCTATTCTTTACATTCCAATTGAAAATTCAGATGAATTAATAAGATGTAGCAGTATTTCAAAACCCAGACGGTAGAGCCACTCACTTCGAAAGACTTAGCCATAAAGAAAATAATCAACGGGGATTTTTTTTCTTTTAGGAAACTAAATTTTATTATAATCACTTATTTCGAAAATTTATAATTTCTGTGACAAATAAAAAATTAAGATGAAAAAAAGTACCAGCACTAGATGAGGGAACGAGACAAGGCCTATATAGGCATGTTTACCAATGTTGCTCCTAAACCTATGCAACTTCATCCTAGATATACAGTTACTGATTATCAATAATACCTAGGCCTAATTTATTGTTTGATTTCCATCATAACATATCCTTTGTGTAATTTGTACGTATTTAGTAGCTTACTTTTTAACTTGATGGTTTAAGTTTAAATCCTAATTGAAAACTGAGTGATTAAGGCATGTTCAATTAAAATTTACTCTCTCGGTTTAACCTATGCCTTGAAATAGTGCCTCCTACGCCTGCTATGTAGTCTGTTCTAATAAGTTTTATCTAATGAAGGAAAGGTATCTTACTAAATATCTAAAATCTCAGCCACATGGAGGTTTATCTGCTGTAATTATATACAAATATGTGCATCAACGTGTGCTTTTGATGTCGTTAACTGACATTTTCTGCTAAAATCATTAGCTAAGCTACAACCCTAGTTGAAAAAAGCAGGATGTCATATGCCCAAGGGCACCAACAGGGAAAAAACCGAGAAGAAAGGAAATAAGGAAATAAATAAAATAAAAGAGAAGTAACAAACTATAAAAATAAAATATTTCAAGAACAGTAACAGCATTAAAACAAATTTTCCATAGACAATCTATAAAAAGACACTTATGTCAACCTGTTCAACATTAAAAATATTTGATACAAGTTTAAAGTTTTGAATTAAAAGAGTCGTGCATACACGTTCAACTGAGTACTATATTTTTTCCTAATATTCACTTCATGAAAAAATTTAATCAATAAGATAATGATTGTAGGACAATTTAAAGCTTTCTGTAGATTAACTAGAAAATGCCGCAGCCGGCAGGCTAGGTTATAGGCCTAGCATAACGCATTAACTCTAAATATATCGTAGCTATACTGTTTGGCTCTAGGATCTGCTTATTACATACATGCATTTCTCGAATTTAGAAGGATACGTTACTCAACATTAAGCTATAAAACTAATTGTATTTAAAATAGAATTTTATTCGGGCAATATTATCCGAGGTCGGTGAAGTTATTTTTCATGATTAAATCGTAGTTAGACAGACCTGGACTCCTAGCGCCTTGTTATCATCAAAATAAATTGAAATTGGCTGAAAAACTCGACATCTCCACGAATGGTTTAAATGTATTTAAGTACGTCTGACAGGCGTAACCGAGAAGCATAAAATAACTATCGGAACCTCTGCTAAATCTGCTATTTTTTTCCCCCTTGCGATAGTTCATCCTGAAACTTTAGCCTTATACTACACTTCTATTTGGTGTGGTTTTTGTTGCTTGTTTCCAACTAAATTATTTCCTTTATTTCGCAAGCTTTTCTTTCATAATATTTCCGTTGGTTTAGATCCAGGCAGTTCTACGCAAGCACGAGCCCTTGCTCATTGTGCAGCCCGTAAATCCTTTGATCACGGTACGCCAGACTTCGTGGACAGGTCTGCCAACGCACGAGATTTGGTAGTGATCAAGGTCTAAAGTACCTTGGTAGTGATGGTCCCCATTTCGAACAGGATTAATAAAGTAGATTAGGGATATGTAAATTGCACTACTGCACATAAGTTGACAGGAGCACTGATGATTATTATTATCATTATTAATATTATTATTATTATTATTATTATTATTATTATTATTTGCCAAGCCACAACCCCAGCTGGAAAAGCAGGACGCTATAAGCCCGGGGGCTCCAACAGGGAAGATAGCCCACTGAGGAAAGGAAACAGGAAAAATAAAATACTTTGAGAACAGTAACACAATTAAAATGAATATTTTTCTTATATAAACTATAAAAACTTTAACAAAACAAAAGGAAAAGAAATAAGATAGAATAGTGTGCCCGAGTGTACCCTCAAGCAAGAGTACTCTGACCCAAGAGGGTGAAGACCATTGTACAGAGTCTATGGCGCTACCCAAGACTAGAGAACAATGGTTTGATTTTGGAGTGCCCTTCTCCTAGAAAAGCTGCTTACGATAGCTAAAGAGTCTCTTCTATCCTTATCAAGAGGAAAGTGACCACTGAACAATTAAAGTGCAGTAGTTATCCTATCGAGCGAAGAATAATTGTTTGGTAATCTCGGTGTTGTCAGGTGTATGAGGACAGAGGAGAATATGTAAAGAATAGGCCAGACTATTCGGTGTATGTGTAGCCAAAAGAAAGTGAACCGTAACCAGAGAGAAGGATCCAATGTAGAACTGTGTGGCCATATAATGTAGGTCTTGGGTGAAAGACAAGTAGCCATAAATCGTCTAAATGAAGAGTACCACAAAAATCCCTGCAGCCATGGAACGAGAGAGAGAGAGAGAGAGAGAGAGAGAGAGAGAGAGAGAGAGAGAGAGAGAGAGTGTGTGTGTGTTTGGTAATGAAAGAAACACTATACTCAGTTTTGTCAAGTGTTACAAGTTTCATGGATGGACTTATAACTCAACACGAGTTTTATTGTAATATCTACAAAACACACGCAAAAAATTGAAGGTTTTCAATAATTCTCTCTCTCTCTCTCTCTCTCTCTCTCTCTCTCTCTCTCTCTCTCTCTCTCTCTCTCTCTCTCAAAATTAATTAAGATATCGGAAATATACGCTACCAATAGCGAAAACAGCAAACTATAAGAAGAAATTAAAATTAGGATATAAAAATAATAGGCCTATGTTTACTACACCCTCTAAAAGCTTCCGTAAATTCTACATAAACAATCCGTTATATGTCTTCACTTCGTTGAAATTTCACGTTGACCAGTTAAATAAATTTTATATGAAACAATGTAAATCAGTCCTATAAATATCAGGTATTTATTTTTCTATACTGCCCTAATTGCTGCTAACTTCACATGCCATAAAACTTGACTTGTTCGCTTGAAGAGCAACATAGTTTGTTGCGCCGCCACCAGGGCGGCGCTTCTACATTAGTGCTTGCCTTCCGCACCAAGGACCCGCACAGTTTGATTTGCTTTTGTGATTATTTTTCTTAGTTTAAATTAATGATGCATTGTGCAGTAAGCGGTTGCAGAAATTAACGCAGGGATTCTTCAAGAACAGACACATGACGTTTCACAGGTAAGCAAACCTATGAAGTCATGTTTACGAGGCGTTTTGTGTAGTCAAACTTTACTTGACTGTGATGCACAATTTTCCTACTTGTCTGGCCCGAGGCGAACTTTACTTTTCATAAGATACATATTTCCGGCCATCTAAAAAAAATAGCACATTGCAGCGTTACATAAGAACTGGTGTGATTAAAATAGAAACATTTCAACATCTTTAGATTTATATTTGACGACTTTTGTGTGTCTAGTAGACCTTACTCGCTTATTAATGATTGTCGGTTTAAGTAGGTCTATAGACTAATAATGCTGTTAAAATGCCTATTGCTTCATTATAAAATCTGTGTATATATATATATATATATATATATATATATATATATATATATATATATATATATATATATATATATATATATATATATATATATATATATATATATATATATATATATTAAGCATTCTAACCCGTGTGGCAATCCTAAAATTTCGGTTAATTCAGAAAGCATCCACAGTTCTAAGAAACTTCAGTAATATATATGCCAGATTATATATAACTATCCAACAGTATGTTATATATATAAACGTATAACTTCACCATGATTCTGAAACTCCTTTCTTCGCATTTGGAATCAAAGCGTTAAGAGTTTTTCGCCTAACGAATCCCAACCGGTTATAAATAAGAAAAAAAAATACTACTATAGCTTCATGGATCATTTGTCACCGTGTATATTAAGATTGTATATTTAAGAATAACTTCTCTATTATGATAAAATATGAGGGAACTCATGAGTCTTGTTGCTATTGTGACTTATAAAACGAGGTAGCATTAAACGAAGACCTAGACCTAGTTTTCAACAAATCTGACGATTGCCTCTCTCTCTCTCTCTCTCTCTCTCTCTCTCTCTCTCTCTCTCTCTCTCTCTCTCTCTCATCACCACAAAAATTCTAAAATTGATGGAAATGGAGAATAGGATAGCATTGTTTTGCGCCTTATAGGAGAACAGACGTACGAATTTTTTTTTCTTTTCGTTTTTTTATAGATTTTTTTTTTTTTTTTTGCAAATAAAGATGGAAAGTTGGTTTGTTCGTTGCCTAATATAAAGCACAGGTTCTTAATGCTTAGTAGCCCGTTACGATAGAAAGTACCATTATAGATTCTCATAAAAACTTCATATAGACCAAAAGTACGCTTATATTAGGTTAGCTTGTTTCTTAACATCATCGGTATCTGAAAATTTCTTCAGTTCAATTGAAATTTATTTTTGGGTATTTTACGAGACTTCGATACTGACTTTTAAAAATTAATATCTGCTGAGATCAGTTGAACTTGTGGGTGAAATTAAAACGTCCGAGTCAGGTCAGTTTCATGCAGTTTATTCCAGATTCCGTAACGTGCGTAATATCGAATAATCTGAATTAATTGAAAATATATTCCATTTTCATTTTACTGAACGATTTCAACATTTTCAGGTCATCGGAAAAAGAGAGCCTGAGAACTACTTAATTTTGAAATGGACATCACGAAAATTTACTGGAAGCAAAATTAAACAGTAGAAAATTTGACCCCATAAAGAAATTGATCATCAATAGGAAAAAAGTTCTTTGGAAGCTGAATGTCATCAACATCATTACTTTTGAAGATTCAAAATTTATGACAAACTTGATGGTGAAAAAGTATCAGCACTGAATGAGGGAACGAGACACGGCCTATCCAGGTAAGTTTACCAATGTTACCTTCGCCTAACTTGAATGATGATAAAATACCAAAGTAGCCTAGAAATACTGTTATTGATTACCAATGTAGCCTAGGAATACTGTTATTGATAACCAATGTAGCCTAGGGATAGTTATTGATTAACCAATGTAGCCTAGGCATACTGTTATTGATAACCAATGTAGCCTGGTATACTGTTATTGATTACCAATGTCGCCTAGGAATACTGTTATTGATAACCAATGTAGCCTAGGGATACTGTTATTGATTACCAATGTAGCCTAGGGATACTGTTATTGATTACCAACGTAGCCTAGGCATACTGTTATTGATTACCAATGTCGCCTAGGAATACTGTTATTGATAACTAATGTAGCCTAGGGATACTGTTATTGATTACCAATGTAACCTAGGCATACTGTTATTGATAACCAATGTAGCCTGGTATACTGTTATTGATTACCAATGTAGCCTAGGCATACTGTTAATGATTACCAATGTAACCTAGGCATACTGTTATTGATAACCAATATAGCCTGGTATACTGTTATTGATAACCAATGTAGCCTAGGGATACTGTTATTGATTACCGATGTAACCTAGGCATACTGTTTTTGATAACCAATGTAGCCAGGTATACTGTTATTGATTACCAATGCAGCCTAGGCATACTGTTATTGACTACCAACGTAGCCTACCCATACTGTTATTGATTACCCATGTAGCCTAGGCATATTCATTTTGTTTAACAAAGTAGCCTAGACATACTCATTTTGCTTAACAATGTAGCCTAACCTTATTTTTAATGCTTATCAAAGTTGCCTAGGCCTACTTATATCGATTGCTTCCCATCTTAAAATCTATTTTTTTTAATGTCTTATGTTTATTATGTTTAAATCGACATTGAAGACGGAGTGGTTTAGGCGTGTTCTATTTATCAAAATCTTAATTTCCCATTTAACCTTGGTGGTGATATACAGTAGGTTCGACTTCAAGTCTCTGTCATATGGAGGTTCCCCGTACAACTATGTACATCCACGAGCTTTTCATACGTAGAGAGAGAGAGAGAGAGAGAGAGAGAGAGAGAGAGAGAGAGAGAGCGGAAAATTGTTAGCTAAGAGGATGTGCAATGAGAATGAAAAATGGCTGTGAGGGGGAAGGTAAGTGGGGAACAATCAAGCGAAAACTCATATTAGCAGTGTTTAAGCTTTATTGAATATAAAATTTTGAATTTTATTTTCAAACAGAGTTAGCATTTTTATTTTTGGGTTTTGTCCTAAAAAAGAATTAGCATTTTCCATTACTTGGTTCCTCATAAAAAGTTTTGATAAAAGTTTGAATTTTGTTGTAAGATAATAAAGTTTTGTCTTTAGTCGGTAGCCCTCTCGCGGCTTTCGGTATGTTTTAACTATTTGCCTTATTTGGTCAAATGAAATAAAATGCTTCTATTATATATGATAAATATATAATTGCCTAAATGTATTAAACGTCGAGGTAACAAGAACACCTGGCAAAGTAGTCCTATATGAAGTTTTGTCCGTAAGACCAAGTCCTAGGACACTACTTTTAAGCATTACTACGACAATTCTTAAAGTGAATTATCATCGGAAATCTATCTCTAAGCCCACGATATGTCACTAAAGTAACTCAAACGTGCACATGTTGAGCTGAAAGACACGACTTTCCTCTCGACCACAGCTTTGGAATTTGAATACTACAGCAATAAATAAAAGATTGGTTGTGTAAAACTGTATAATGACATGTCACTGAGCGTATAAGAAATGGTCATATATACACAAATATATAAGAAAATTGTAAAGGAAATCATATATATATATATATATATATATATATATATATATATATATATATATATATATATACAAAATAATGCCTTTTACGCATTCTATGGTAGGTTTCAGTAATCTGAGGATATCTCGATGTAGAATTTTTACAGTCCTGGATTCACGATAAAAATACCAAAATCTCCAGAAGTCCAAGCAGATAGCAGTGTTCTGTGATAATACAAGGGTTAGCACCATTATGTTTTAAGAATGAATTTAAACATCTCTTTAATTGGAGAATGGAGAAGGCTGTTGTCATTCCAGACCCTGAGGATGAAAATGACCAATTCCGAATAGCCAACTCGGAATTAACGACTTACTGTTAATCAAAGATAGTCATAATTGGGTGATCCGACTTAATCATTCATCAATATTATGCTATATTATGATGATGCATAGGCATCACATTCAAAATAACCGGCAATTAAGCACCAGGTTGGAGGCTCTTAAGGATGTTCCCAGTCGTGTTTAAGGTCAATAAACCTCTTTAGGTGGCCGTGAACAAAACCCACGTCACATTTGACACAGCCAGTTTATCAGCTTTGTTTATGCGCTCTGACCCTGAAACTGGTAGGCTACTATTTTCCCCAGTCGTGTATATGAGCACACGCATTCGTCTCCAGTATTTCAATGTTGTGCCCATAAAGCAATTATGTGACAGTTACTGATGACAGTCAAGGCTCTTGAAATAATTGATATTTTCCGGTAGCAGATGGCTTATCAAGTTGTCTTTGGTTGAGTTGATAAAAAAAATTATTCCACTCTTTTCCAAGTTTTTTTTTTTTTGGTGGGGGGGGGGGGCAGGCTCTCCAAATCTGAGTCAAACCTACTTTTTTTGTGGTATTTTCTTTAAATTACTTCCCAACTGGAATCTTACCAAATCGAGGAAGAGCATAGATTTCATTCCTTTAGAAGAAAAACTCATATAGCAGTCCAGCCAGTATTCTTTTTTTTTCCCAGATAGCGACACTTGTTGTTTAATCGTTCATACCGCGTGTAAGTACATTCCACGCAGCTCAGACATTCCTACCTGACTGACATAGATATTGCTGGGGATTCTTGCATAATGCGCTTTGGTGTCCCATCCTAATCTCTCTCTCTCTCTCTCTCTCTCTCTCTCTCTCTCTCTCTCTCTCTCTCTCTCTCTCTCTCTCTAGAATAGATTAGGATAAGTCAGGCTTTGTTTGTTTATATTTGGTCGTTTCATTTTATGATGGATAATTCCTATTGAAACCTCAGTCATATATATATTCTCTCTCTCTCTCTCTCTCTCTCTCTCTCTCTCTCTCTCTCTCTCTCTCTCTCTCTCTCTCTCTCTAGAATAGATTAGGATAAGTCAGGCTTTGTTTGTGTTTATAATTGGTCGTTTCATTTTATGATGGATAATTCCTATTGAAACGTCGTAGTCATATATTCTCTCTCTCTCTCTCTCTCTCTCTCTCTCCTCTCTCTCTCTCTCTCTCTCTCTCTCTCTCTCTCTCTCTCTCTCTCTTAAAATTACAGATACTAATGCGATCAATAGTATTTTAATTGAGTACTTTGATACACAAATGAAATCCTCAAAATTATTACTGTGGCATACAGTAATCTAAAATAAGTAAATTGAAATAGTCATCAGGTTAAATGCAATACGATATGCCAAAAAGCCTTTTTTCCACGTTAAGAATTTTACTATTCTAAATTATCATATGTCTATTTGGGTTCCTTGTCTTTTTCGCTTCTAAGACATTCTGGTTCTCGATGACCTTAAGGTTTTTGGAACTTGGCAATATGATCCTAGATCGAGCACGATACCCAGAACGATCCTCTTCATGTGCAAAGCTTGGAGAGAGAGAGAGAGAGAGAGAGAGAGAGAGAGAGAGAGAGAGAGAGAGAGAGAGAGAGAGAGATGGTGGGGGCTAAAACTGAGTGAAGTTACGTTCTGCTATTATAGTACTACTATCAAACTCAGTACGTCAGACGGAGCTGAAAGTTTATGGTAACCAAGTGTCGGTCCTTTCAGATTTGAGAGAGAGAGAGAGAGAGAGAGAGAGAGAGAGAGAGAGAGAGAGAGAGAGAGAGAGAGAGAGAGAGAGAGAGTATATACTGAAATTGTTTGAAGTTACAAATAGTACTACTCCGGGATTCAGTATCCAGTATAATGTTTGACGGAGCTAAAAGCTAATGACAAGCAAGTGTCGGCCCTTTCAGATTTTAGAACATTATAGCAACTCCAAAGGAAACATAACCCCAGGTGACGTTAGGTTAGCCTTTAACGACGCTGAATGCGATCTGATACGAGGACCTCGTGGAATGTGGCCTCTAGACTACCTTGGCCAGATGCCACCCTAGTCACAGCCGTTGTTGATCAAGTTCGTCTCGATGAAAGTTCTATACGTTATTCCTCATAATCATTTTAATCTTTCAATACTGCGAACCTTTTAGCTCGTTGAAATAAGTGATTATTATTAAACCCTATTATATATTCTATTTCCTACCGTTTAAAATGCTTAAATGTGGTGTACCCCAGAAGTTATCATTTTCAGGTGTGAGATGGAGGCCGCCGTCAGGTAACACCTGGCTAGTGTTTAAGTGCTAATTCAGCACTTCAACTGCTTAGCTTTAATTACTGCCATAATAATGTGTGCTAAATGCGAAATTGATGTGCGCTTGCAATGTAAATGTATTTTAAATACAACTGCGTAAGTTAATTAGCGAAATGACCACGCACCATTTTCGTTTTATATTCCTTACTGATTCAATTTCCTAGACTCGAGATCAAAGGTTGTTCTCCTCAGAATTGGTAACCGAATGACAAGCAATAAGCGATTTGCTAAGCCCAAAACTTTTATTATTATTATTATTATTATTATTATTAATTGCTAAGCTACAACCCTAGTTGGAAAAGCAGGATGCTATAAGCCCAAGGGCCCCAACAGGGAAAATAGCCCAGTGGGGAAAGGAAACAAGGGAAAATAAAATACTTAAAGAGCAGTAACAACATTAAAATAAATATTTCCTAAATAAACTATAAATACTTTAACAAAACAAGAGGAAGAGAAATTAGATAGAATAGTGAGATGCCTTGTAAGCAAAATGAACTGTAAACACAGGAACATAAAAATAGCATTTGACATCCAATATTGTAAAAACACAAGGCTTAATCTTTCAAAAACTGTATCACGTTAACAATACTTTTTATTGCATAAATGCCGTTACGATATTACAATTTATTAACATAAAAAAGCCTCGGAAATGTTCTACGAGACAAATGATCACTTTAACCACTCTGAGGAAAAAACTTATCTAAGAAAAAACTTATCTATGAAAAAACTTTACTACCAAGCTCAAACTCAGTTTCTTTGGTCGCTGCAACCTCGCCATCCTTGTGAGCTAAGGATGCGGGGTTTCGGAGATTCTATAGGTCTATCTGCTAAGTCATCAGCAGCCATTGCCTGGCCCTCCTTGGTACTAGCTTGGGGGGGGGGGGGAGAGGGGGCAAGGGCGCTGATTATATGTGTATATGGTCTCTAGGGCATTGATCTGCTCGATAGGCCAATGTCACTGTCCCTTGCCTCTGCCATTCACGAGAGGCATTTAAACCTTGAAGCGTCGTGGCAGATTGTGATTGACTTAAGCAAACTTATATTAGAAGTAATGAACAATTCAAATAAAATATTCTAAAAACATTAACAACAAGGATTTGATAAGAAGGTAATCATGAATAAATTTTTTTTTTTTTGGGGGGGGGGGGGGTAAAACTAAGTTTGAGAAGAAAAATGAGACTATTGTGATAAATAAATACTTTTAAAATTTTCATTAAATAATCGCCTTCATAGTTGGCTCCAATTACCATAAATAAATTTTAACCCTGTAACTTCAATCTACTCGTTTCTGTATTATTGGTCATTACCTCCTGAAACACGTATTTTACCTTGCGTATCTAGGAAGGCAATCTTAAGGACAGTGCCTATAGACAATTCTTTTTAGTGAAGCAGATTTGCACCGACTCGCAGGGGTGCCCTTTTAGCTCGGAAAAGTTTCCTGATCTCTGATTGGTTAGATTTATCTTGTCCACCCAATCAGCGATCAGGAAACTTTTCCGAGCTAAAAGGGCACCGCTGCGAGTTGATGCAAATCTGCCTCTCTAAAAAAAATTGACTATAGTTAGGCAAGACTCTTCGTCGGCAACGTCGTCATCTTCACCGTAATGTGCTAACATTACAAATTTCTGACAAGCCACATCATCTAATGGAGGTATTCCATCATCATTGTCAGTGACATCTTCACAATCATTCATTCAACTTCATCATCATTATTCGTTTCTGGCCAAGAGTCGCATCATAATCATCACCACCTTCATAGTTACAAACGTTGACTAACAACACCGTTATCATCGTCACCAACACCACCACATCAGTATCATCGTCTTCCCTACCCCCATCACTATTGTCACTATCATAACTCTACCCCCATCACTATTGTCACTATCATAACTGTCATCTTTTCTACCCCGATTCCCGTCATCACTGTCTTTAATTTCTTATTATCACAATAGTTTAATTTTTCTTCTCAAAATCTTAAAACAGTTTTACAAAAAAAAAAGTTTTCATCCATTCAATTCTTGTTAAATGTTTTTAGAATATTTTATTTGAATTGTTCATCACTTCTTATATCGTTTAATAATTTCCTTATTTACTTTCCTCGCTGGGCTATTTTTCCCTGTTGGAGACCTTCGGCTTATAGCATCTTGCTTTTCCAACTAGGGTTGTAGCTTAGCTTGTAGTAGTAGTAACAACAACAATAATAATAATAATAATAATAATAATAATAATAATAATAATAATAATAATAATAATAATAATCTTTCTTACTCTCACCCCTCCCCCTCCCCTAAACCTTTGATAGTCTTACTTCCCCAGCATCCAAATTTTTCTATCCTTCTTTCACATTCCCTTTGCCTCATCATTCATACTCTAATCTATTCGCATTTATCATCTTTCTACTTCACTTCACTCTCTCTATCGCCTTCTTATCTTCCATCTTAAGCCGTTCACTATTTCTCACTATCCTTTATCCTTCACCGCTTCTTATTTCCCCCATGTTCCTGTTCTTCCTCCTCTTCTTTTACGCTGTGCAGAAACAAGAAACCTGTCTGACAGGTGAGTTCGCCAAGTCCTTGAGTTAAGAAGAAGAAGAAGAGTAGGAAGAGCGTGTCATATCTCCGAGGATGAGATGAGGTCATCTGCCTTATATGGGGGAAGTCAGCATCTTCGCGAGCGAGGCTTAACATCTCTAAAGAGATTATACAAGAACGCCTCTCGAGAGATGACCCAGACGTAAACCTTTAAGGCTTTCTCAAATTCAACTTACAAATGACCGGAAGGCATAACTTTCTCGAACTTCGGACTTTCTCGTATGAAATTTAGAACTGAAACGTAGTCACACTTAAACTTATAGCCAACCCATACACTGGAAATCTTCCATTTAAACTTAGAGGAGTTAGTTTTAGTTTAAACATTCTCATATGTAAGTTGGAACTGGCCTATCCAGTTTTGAAATAATGAACTTGGAATTCTTTCAAATTCAAAACAGTTCCAAATACATGTTTTCTCAAATCTAATTAGAACTGTCCTATCAAACTTACAACTCCACAAACTAAGACTTTCTCGAATTTAAATTTAAATGGTTTTAAATAAACGCACTATCTCAAACCACCTTTTCTTATATTCAGCTTAGACGAATTCAAAATCAAAACTAGGTTTTGATTAATATAAACTTAACAGAATGGAAACTTTAATGTATCGTACTCAATGTTCAAATCTAATCTATCCTCACTGGTAGCCTATTCAAGTTATTTCATCCCCAACTTTGTAAAATTAAACTTGCTAGAGCTATAAACAAACTTGAACTCCGTAAATTTGCAAATTCCCGGTCTGTTATAAATCTTGAATTTCGAACTCTCCACAACTCAAACTATAGTATTGAAAACTAATCGTGTTTGGCCAGATACTACGATACAGAATGTCGGGAATTTCGACCCGATCAATCGAAATTCCCGCCATTTGACTCCGCCTACGACTACGTCAAATTGGAGGGAGAGGAGAAACTCGCGGGCGAATGAATGTAGTTCCAGACGTGAACGTTTAGAGCCAAAAAAGGAAACCACCTGGTAGGAAGGCGCTGAGACTAATAAAATCAATTGCTGGTAATTTAAGATTAGGAAAAATAAAGTCATTCTGTTGTAACATGTTAAAAAAATCCAATGTAGAAATTTAGGTTCAGGGCAAATTCCGCCAAAAAGGTGACGTCGGGGGTTGCAAGGATAGCTCGTCCTCTTTGATCCAACGTCCCCAACCGAAGTAAGTCCCCTCTAATTGTTATCTCTCCTCTCTACCTTGTGTACCAGGTTGGTTGTAGTAGAAGTTTGTGTGCAAGACGTTTAGTTTTTATATCGCAGTTTAGTGTAGAGATCCCTGTGATTGGGGATCTGAATCCTGAGTTAAATAAGAATAGGGATATTTGGTGTGTGATTCGTTGTGTATTGAATTCGAATTGGCACTATTTTCAGTTTGTTAATGAGTCCGGTGTGGACTTTGTGCTTGAAGAGCACATGCTATATTACCTAGGGTCAGTCTTGTTTTTTCAGTAAGTCTTGTGAATGCTTAAGAATGTTGTTTGTCTTTATCAGAGTTTATTTTTGTAATAAAATTGTAAATTTTATCGCCGTATTTTAATTAAATCCTGGAAGGTTTTGGGAATCGTGCCCTTAAGGCCTTGCGATCCGCCCAGTACATCGGGCAGATTTAATAAACTGGTGAAAATCACAACATTTGGTCCTTCGAACCGGATCGCAAGCGCTTCCCAGAGCCGGACAGGACTAATTTAAAATATGAGCTTTTGAGAGAGAGAGAGAGAGAGAGAGACGAACAATTAAGGTCCTCTTCGTCCCGATGTGCGATCGCCCACGTGGGTCAGTTCTTTGAGTCCCTTAACGTTAAATTATCCTTTTCTCCTTGCCTTGTCCAACCCCCCCAAACGTAAAGTAAAGTAATTAAGATGGCTGTATCCACGATCGTGCATATCGAGGCGTCGATGGGCCTACTGGAGGATTTGCTAAGCGAAACGCAAAGGGCACTGATAGAGACCTACTCCGAGTCCGTTTACCAGAATTTGGTAACGGAGTTGCAGGCAGAGGTCCGACAGCTTAAAGAGTTGTACAAAAACCAGAGAGTTAAATTAGAGTCTAGTATCGAAGCCCGAATTAGGCATATGTTAGGTGAAGCGACACGAGCTTCCACACTATTGTACAATAGAATAGATAAAGTGAAAGGCCCTTCAACGGGGAATGTTGCCCTCCCCAGGTTGAAGCCGCTGCCTCTCCCCACGTTTGAAGGGGAAGTGCAAGAGTACGCATCGTACCGTGAATTATTCACGATCCACGTGGATCGAAGAGCGGATTTAGACGAAGTGTCTAAATTCACGTATTTATTGGGGACGTTGGGCAAGGAGCCGCTCAGGATCATCAAATCCCTGAGTGTAACCGCCGCGAACTATAGAGTAGCATTAGATTTATTAGATAAGCAGTATGGCAACGTGCACCAAACGCTCGTGATTCTGCACCGCAAGTTAGCAAACATCTTTGTGCCGTCACTAAACCCAGTAGAATTGAAAAGGTTCCGTTTTGAGTTAACAATCATTATTGAGCAAATCAAAAGACTTAGTACCACTGACTTAGGCCAGGGCATGGTCATGAGCCTCATTAATCAAAAATTGTCAGAGGGAAAACTATACCGCAAGGTGGTAGAGCATTTGAGGAAATGCGACTATACGTTGGACGAGTTTTTTGAGGCAATAGATTTCATAGTAAGAATGTTAGAAGACGATGCATTGCAGAGAGGCGACAGTCTTGAGAGTGACAAAAGACCAGACAGTAGTGTAAGACCGAAAACCCATCCCATCCACCAAAATTCCTGCCCATTTTGTAGCGAACGGCACCCGCCTCACGGATGTCGCCAAGTGACAGACGTAGCTGCTAGACGTCGCATTTTACTAAAAAGGGGTCTTTGTTTCAATTGCACGAAATCAGGCCATCGTAGCGATAAATGTCCCGTATCAAATTCCTGTAGAAACTGTAATGCTAAGCACCACACTGCGATTTGCGACGCGGGTAGACCGCAATCAATCCCTAGTCATAGTAATAGTCAATCAACAACGTCCCGCCCCGTAGTAAATGCGACGCCTGCACAGAACCAAAATGCCCCCCGTCCGTCTAAGGTAAAAGTAGAATCTAAGCCGTGCACGAGCGCAAAGATCGCGCAGAGGTCTGATGTGGACCTCCCATGCACTATCTTGCCAACAGCCATGGCAGGTATTCAACAAAGGCAAGGTAGTAAGCGAGTCCGCCTATTTCTCGACTCAGGAAGCCAGAGGAGCTTCATCTCTGCAAAAATTGCCCGTCAATTAGGCCTACCGGTGGTAGGAAGAGTATCCTTGAATATAGCTCCGTTTGGTTCAGAGGAAATAAGCGGCCAATACGATGTAGTAAGTTGCAGGGTTGAAATGGGGAAAAGAATCGTGCGTATGAAATTGGTGGCACACGAACACGTGGACGTCCCGATACATAACGTGGGTTATGTTAAAGTCAGACAGCATCTGTTGACCAAGGGAGTCACGTTAGCCGATCCAGCAAACCAATCCGATACCATGAAGAACGTTCACATATTAGTTGGGGCTGATTATTTTAGCTATTTTGTCATAGGTGTAGAAAAAGTAGATGGGATAAATCTTTTCTTAACGCATAATGGTATGTCCCCGTACGGGAAGGTGCCACAGTGGCTGTTCCAAGGGGAAAGGGTCGAACAAGTAAGAACGTTGAGAGTGTGCAGAATCACGGACGAGCCATATCTGTATGATGTAGATGAGTGGTGGCGATTAGACCGTGTTGGTATCGCCCCATCTGAGCAATACACTGTTCGCGAGGCCGAGGCCGTGCGAAAGGTATCGCAAAGCGTTGTAAGAAAACCTGAAGGATATCAGGTTAGCCTACCATTTGGATCGGATGCTAGGCCAGAAACCAATTATCGTAACGCTATGGCGCAGTTGGAGTCGTTGCAGACAAAATTCAAAAAGGATAGGGAATATCTTGAACAATATCAGGGAGTGATAGATAAGTATCTCGAAGCAGGTTTTATATCAGAAGTGAAAAATCCCGTAGTGGAAGGTTATTACATGCCACACTTTGGTGTTAAGAAAGACAGCCGTACCACCCCCCTTAGAATCGTGTTCAATGCCTCTGCCAAGTCACAAGGTTGCAAGTCCTTGAATGAATGTCTTTTGCCTGGGCCCAATTTGGTAGAAGTAGCATATAGTTTAATTATAAGGTTTAGGTTGAATCGATATGCCATGTTAGCCGACATAAGTAAAGCATTCCATCGTGTTTTGTTAGATCCTCGTGATGCCAAATACACACGATTTCTGTGGCGCAAGGCAGCTGGTCGAGCGCTTACCTTCGCCTTTAGAGTCGTGGTGTTCGGCATCACAGCTAGTCCATTTTTGCTACAGCAAATATTAAACTGTCATTTTAAAGAGGAAGGGCGCCCAGATTTAGTAAAATTTTTTTATGTTGATAATTATCTGGCCACGTTTGAAGATATAGAACATATGAGGCAAGAGCATGAGTCTGTTCATAACATCTTAAAAAGGGCGGGTATGCCCTTAGAAGGGTGGGCCAGCAATCACTTGGCCTTCGATAGCGAGAGACAGTGGAATGAGCCTGTGAGTGTGAACGTGCTCGGGCTGCGATGGGCCCGGGACGTGGACAGATTGTGTGTGAAAGAAAGCAAAAGGATCTGTGAGTTGGGGGAGGGATGGGTGCCCACGAAGCGTAGGGTACTTTCCCTATTAGTCTCCATATATGATCCGATAGGTTTGATAAGCCCATTATTTGTAAGGGGAAAGCTTTTCCTTCAACAACTATGGGAGGATAATGGAGGTTGGAAGTGCTTAGGGGTGGAGTACGGGGACGGGATGGTCTCTCGTGCGTACAGACCGAGCGTTGCACAGAACCTGCCCCTCCCTCTTGTACTCCATTAAGTAACAGCCTGCATGTAGCAGCGCTATAGAAGTCTCGATTATTGTGAGTTGAGACAGACTGAATTTGAATTGTCATATGTATTTCTGCCATTTTTTTTTAATTGTCTTAGGCCCATTGCCTAATTGTCTTTGCACTTGAATTATTATGATTGTATTTCTGCCATTTTTTTGAATTGTCTTAGGCCCATTGCCTAATTGTCGTTGCACTTGAATTATTATGATTGTATTTCTGCCATTTTTTGAATTGTCTTAGGCCCATTGCCTAATTGTCGTTGCACTTGAATTATTATGATTGTATTTCTGCCATTTTTTGAATTGTCTTAGGCCCATTGCCTAATTGTCGTTGCACTTGACTTATTATGATTGCATTTCTACCATTTCTTGAATTGTCTTAGGCCCATTGCCTAATTGCTTGCCAATTGAATTGTAAAATGTGTACATATCACTTATTTCTGCTGTTCCTTATGTGTATTACACGAGTGCTTTAGAATTGCTAGGCCCATTGCCTATTTTGATCTGTTATATGACTGTATATTATTGATTGTGTTTATTACCCCGGGGTAACATTGCTGTAGTATATTGTGCGTACTCTGTTCGAGTCGTTGCGGAGCGCTACGCAGCGAGCCTAACAGAGTCTCGGAGTAAGCCACTCCCCTCACCCCGAGTCTAGCTCCATCCAATTGACCGACGTTTCATCGCTCCTTATTTTGGGGCGTGGAGGATGTCGGGAATTTCGACCCGATCAATCGAAATTCCCGCCATTTGACTCCGCCTACGACTACGTCAAATTGGAGGGAGAGGAGAAACTCGCGGGCGAATGAATGTAGTTCCAGACGTGAACGTTTAGAGCCAAAAAAGGAAACCACCTGGTAGGAAGGCGCTGAGACTAATAAAATCAATTGCTGGTAATTTAAGATTAGGAAAAATAAAGTCATTCTGTTGTAACATGTTAAAAAAATCCAATGTAGAAATTTAGGTTCAGGGCAAATTCCGCCAAAAAGGTGACGTCGGGGGTTGCAAGGATAGCTCGTCCTCTTTGATCCAACGTCCCCAACCGAAGTAAGTCCCCTCTAATTGTTATCTCTCCTCTCTACCTTGTGTACCAGGTTGGTTGTAGTAGAAGTTTGTGTGCAAGACGTTTAGTTTTTATATCGCAGTTTAGTGTAGAGATCCCTGTGATTGGGGATCTGAATCCTGAGTTAAATAAGAATAGGGATATTTGGTGTGTGATTCGTTGTGTATTGAATTCGAATTGGCACTATTTTCAGTTTGTTAATGAGTCCGGTGTGGACTTTGTGCTTGAAGAGCACATGCTATATTACCTAGGGTCAGTCTTGTTTTTTCAGTAAGTCTTGTGAATGCTTAAGAATGTTGTTTGTCTTTATCAGAGTTTATTTTTGTAATAAAATTGTAAATTTTATCGCCGTATTTTAATTAAATCCTGGAAGGTTTTGGGAATCGTGCCCTTAAGGCCTTGCGATCCGCCCAGTACATCGGGCAGATTTAATAAACTGGTGAAAATCACAACACAGAAGTTGAAGAAAACTGGGTTTTAGTGGAAATCATAAAGTGCAATGTAAATTGGACAAATTTATTCATGCAACATTTTTTATTAAAGCGAAGATTTCTTCACGTCCAAATTATACAGCAGCAATACCCTTAGCAACTCTAACAAAAACAAGTAGGCGGATATACTTTCCAATAAAATGCCATTATTATGACAATAACAGAAAGCCAATACTTTATTAGAGAAATTAACAATTCTGATATATATATATATATATATATATATATATATATATATATATAAATATATATGTATATATACAGTAAATATATATATATATATATATATATATATATATATATATATATATATATATATATATACAGTAAATATATATATATATATATATATATATATATATATATATATATATATATACAGTAAATATATATATATATATATATATATATATATATATATATATAGATATAGATATATATATAAATATATATATATATATATATTATATGTATATATATATACAGTAAATATATATATATATATATATATATATATATATATATGTGTGTGTGTGTGTGTGTGTGTGTGCGTATATCTATTCATTTACCAAGGCACTAGCCCCAATTCTGGGGGCTAGCCAACATCAGAAAAAAAGAACAAAAGGGGACTTGTCTCCTCTTAGCTCCTCCCAGCCTGATGAGGGATTCAGCAGAGTTTGGTTAGTACTGCTATGGTGTCACAGCCCACCCTCCCCCATTATCCACCACAAATGAAGCTTCAAATGCTGAATTCCCTACTGCTGCTACCTCAGCAGTCACCTAGGCGACTGAAGGAAGCAGCAGGGCCTACCAGAACTGCGTCACAATCGCTCGCCATTCATTCATCCTGTGGCCGTGGAGACATAACAACAATCAAAAGAGCGTTAACGTATCCCTGCTTGTCGTAAGAGGCAACTAAAAGGGACGGGACGAGGGGACTTGGAACCCCCTTTCCTGTAATTCTATTCCTGAGATATCATAGTATATAGTCCACAGCAGGACAAAGGCCTAAAACACATCCTTCTAGTCCTTTCTGTTTACAATACAGCATTGTCTTTCTATGTCAATATATACCAGCAAATAATCTTAAGTTCATCAATCCATCATCTTCTCTTCCTTCACCAGCTTTTTTTTCCCAATCTCTAGGGACACACTCTGTTATTTGCGGTTCATAAATAAAGTTTCGCTTACTCGCTATTAGTGCTGCTCCACACAGGCCGATGTTTTCAAACCACCCGACCTTCATGCCATTTCCCTTTGTCGCACAATACTTCTTTCTCAGACTTTGTCTCACTATTCCAGCTTCCATCATCACGAAAGCATTTCCCACAAGTGTTTATCAAACAAGTGATCTTCTCTTATCAACACCATGGCCACTAAGAGAGCTGCTTCATCTTCTCAAGGTAACGCTGAACGGCTGAAGAAGGTCATGACTCTGAAGTAGTTCTCAAGAAGTGCAAGGAAGGAATGTTGTATACAGACGTAGGACAACTTTTCAGGTTGAACAAGGGTACCTGCGGGGTAACCCTTTTGCCAAGAGCCCCCGCTCGGCTGTAAATGTCGAGCTGTATGAAAGAACGAACGGTACCATAAGATACATCAAGAAGAACGCAAAGAAGGTTATATTGAAGATGAGGGAAAAGGGCATGATCATCGGCAAAAAAGCAAAGTCTCTGATCCACCATTCCACATACGATGAACCTCAGCCGACCACCAGTCAAGACGTTACTGTATTTTTTTGACAGGTGTTGATTTACATACATGTGTTACATCAGGATTTTTACTGTACAGTCCATTACTGTACACTACTATATGTGTAATTGCTGTAGCATACTGTACACTTCACGTATCACTACACCTTCAGGATTGCATTAAGTGTCAAGATTTTACTATGTAGAATTTTTAAAATGATTATATACTCTTTTCCACTTGTGGCAGGATGAATATTCATATGTTCATTGAAAAAGAACCACTAATAGTGTATTTATAGTACTATACAGTATACAAAATACAGTACTGTACAATAGATACAGGCTACGGGTTAGGTGACGAGCTGGTAGGGTTGTGACCCAACCTCACCAACACAGCAATCTTTTGTGAGTAATGATGTCTCAGCTTAGCTAATTAAGCTTTACCGTAGTGATAGTACTATACATACATTACAGAAATATACTCTACAGTACAGTATCAGTGAGTGTTGTTCGATAGGAACAACAGTGTTTTGTGGTTACAGACGATGGTGTGGCAATGACTTTGGTATTAATACAGAAATGCACAATTACTTCTGAAAAGTAATATGAACTACAATACGGTGATAAAACCCATAGTCGACAGCGAGTAGGCAGTGGTCGGTGTTTTGTTGGGGGTTACGAGTTGACCCACCTTAGGCCACCTAGTATTCACAGATTTTCGCTCTCTGCTGGTGTCTGTCATCACTTATCCATATCGATAATGCCGTTACCATCTTCACAACTGCCTTGTTCCTTTGAGTTACAACTCGCTTTTCTGTTTTATTGTAGGGTATGGCACCAGTTCTCCTAATCTTAACCTCCCCTTTCTATATAGAACAAACTGTGGATTCGTTCACCCTGAAATGGCAATCGACGGCTGCATACGTTCTTCCTTCCTTAGGCATATCGACAAGTTTAATTTTACGTTGCTTCTTAGGCTTGCTGTCTGCCTTGGAGGTAAGAGGATGTTTAGGAGACATTACAAGGAATGTACACAAATAAAGTTCACAAAAATCACAATGAAATCACATACGGCGCAGATAAAGTGAAACACGCGATGCTGAATACCGGAGCAAAATGGAGGAAGCAAGGCTGGGAGGAATCTCTAGTGATTGCATCCACTCTTCCTGACGAGCCAATCACGTAACTGTTCACAAGTTGCGATGTTCTCATTGGCCATATCGTTCTCCACGAACCAATCACAGATCTCCTTACAAGTGACGCCAGTCTCTCTCGCATAGATGCTACGCTACACTTCTTGATGTGGCTAGCGAACCGAGAAACCAAGCGTATGGCAGCCGTGTTCCAGTAATTATTTTTTTAAGTGTATTTTTTAAATATAAGTTATTACACTTAAATAATCTTTTTTTTACATTTTATTCTTCCTATAATATGAATAATATTTATAATACACAATTTTTTATATTTTAATTATTTTTAATATTTAATTTTTGAATATTCAATTATCACGGTTTTTATGGATTTATGGTAGAAATCCGCGATATTAATATATTGAAAAACCCGTGAAGTAGCGAATCCATGATAATCGAACTGCAAAGTAGGGATTGGTTACTGTATAAATATATAAATATATATATATATATATATATATATATATATATATATATATATATATATATATATATATATATATATATATATATATATACATACGAGTGTTGACTGGAGGATTTTCTGTTCTGAGGTAACAATTTTACAATTTATTTTTGATAATCAAGAGGCTATTGTTTGTGATGGATTAACAACGGAGATCAACGAATCACACTTCGGTAAGGCGAAGTACGACCATGGCCGGCGTTTGAGTTCAATATGGGTGTTTGGGGAGATCGAACGAGTGTTAAAAAGGTTTTTTTATTTATAATTCCCTTACTTGAACCTTTAACTCAGAAAAGGGCTGCTGCTACCCTTATTCCATTGATACAAAAATATATTAAGGTAGGTAGTATCAGTATGAGTGACAAGTGGGGTCAACGTAGCTCGTTACAAGAGCTGGGCTACAAGCACAGGACCATTAATCACTTTGAACACTTTGTCAACCCCTCAGACCCAGTGAAGTGAAGGAGTGGATCGAAAGGCCTGGTAATAAATTGGAGTATTTCCATTAGTATTTTTCCAAGTTTTTATTCACTCATCATTATCCAAAGGCCTCATTGCTGCACCAATTCTTCATCACCGCCAGTTGCCTCTACCCTCCACAACAACACCAGGTGACAGGAGACCTCGAGGACCCCCAACCTTCCATGGCTGAATCATAATGTGAGATCGGTGACCTGGGAACTACTAGGTTAGGTTATGCGAGTTTGTTAGGTTTTGTGCCCATTTACAAACCTTGAAAGTGTTAAATAATCATGTTTTGTCCTGTTTTCGCACACCCAAAATCTCAGGTTCCCACCTGTGTCCGTTGGGAAGGGAGGGATCCATAATGGTAAAACGGCTTATTTCCAGTGGAAATAAAGGTCTAATTCGTTGAAAGCACATCATTTACAGTAATAAAAGTTTTTTATCTCTTAGAAATGTTGTCCCGTGTTTTTCTATAAATTTACCCAATGTTGAAATGGTCCTTCCAAACTTCATGAAGGGTGAGATTGGTGTTATTTGTGCCATCAAAGGATTTTTTAAACAAATACTTTGTGTACAGCTTCTTGAAATTTGAAATGACCTGTTGATCCATGGGCTGGAGGAGTGGCGTGGTATTGGGCGGGAGATAGAGGACCCTGACAAACTTGAACTCATCCAGAATGTCATCTTCAAGACCTGGAGGGTGACCAGGGGCATTGTCTAGGATGAGAAGACATTTCAACAGCAGGTTTTTCTTTAACTAATACTGTACATCTTGACTGCCGGACCAAAGCACAGATTCATCCATTCACTGAAAAAATGCCTCGTAACTCAAGCCTTTGAATTTGCAAGCCCCATGACTTGAAATTTTTCTTTCAAGATCTTGTGATTCTTGAAAGCACATGGGTTTTCGGAGTGGTATACCAGCAGTGGTTTGATCTTGCCGTCACCGCTGGCATTAGCACACAAGGCTACAGTCAATCTATCCTTCATGGGTTTATGGGCCAGCAGTTTCTTCTCTTCTGCTGCAGTGAATATCCTTCTGGGCATCTTCTTCCAGAAAAGGACTGTTTTATCGCAGTTGACGACTTGTTGGGCAATGTAACATTCTCCAGCAACAAGAGAGGCAAAGCGTTCAACATACTCCTCTAAGGTTTTCACGTTAGAACTCGAAGCTTCCCATTGCCTCACAACAGAGTGGATCCCAGTTTGCTTCTTAATATTACTGAACCAGCCATGACTGGCTTTGAACATCTCCACTGGCATTGATGTTCCCCCACTCCTAGCTGCTTCTCTTTGTTTCAAGTCTTCATAGATTGCGCTGGCCTTCTCACAAGATGATCGTCTCAGTCACGCTATCTCCTACCATCTGTTTTTCTTTGATCCACATTAGTCCGTAGCTTCGACAGGATGGTTAGGCCTTTGGAAGGCTTCATGCTCTTGATGGCATCCATCTGTTTGTTGATGGTACATATTGTCGATGTACTCCTCTCGTAATGGTGGGCCAACTCACTCAAGCGTACACCACTCCTGTTTTTCAATAATTTCATACTTCATCTCTATCAACATCATGCATTTTTTTCTATCTGCCCTGGTTTCCACTCGTTTGCTCTGGACCCATCACTTAAGTTAATTGTCTACCACTAAAAGTTAAAAACACGTAAATAATGCAAACAACAGGGGCGTTGCTCAGAGATTTGTTCAGTACAGTAGTCGGATATCACACGAAATGAACAAGCGATGCGGGCCTCAAGAGCAGCCCTCCAGCGCTCGGCCACCTAGCGTCAGCCTCTGTAAGCATACAGTACTTGTATCCCAAGTTTGTGCTCGTATCTCAATGCAAAAATTCGCTCGGTGGCTTGCTCGTATCTCAATTTGCTTGTATGTTGGGGCGCTCCTAAGTGAAGGTATTGCAGTATTGTATTTTACTATGTACTGTTTAATGACTCATGACATCAGGCTAGGTTTGGGGGTTGGGTAGATATAATCCCTAGTCAGATAAGGCCTTAAATTTGTTTGGGTTAAGTTAGGAAACATCTCTGTATTTTATTTTAAATTTAGTAGCCTCTAAGGTCAGGAATGGGCTATTGCACTATGTTGGGTTAGGTCAAGATGGATGGTCAGGGGGATGAAATAACCATTCAAGTAGGTTTAGGGCACACCTCTGCTTTTCACTCTTAAATTCAATAGCCCTCAAGGTCAAATTTACACAGTCAAGTAGGATCCATTGCCCTATGTTAGGATAGGTTATGTTATAGAAGGATAAGTTATAATGTAATCCAGCAATTACACTTTCCATATCTTCATGCTTTATAATTTGTTTGGTGATTAATTACAGATTTTATGCATGAATAATTTATTATTCTGAATTGTTATTAAATGATTTAAGACATTTATTTTCTATATTGCAAAGTATTAATTTTTACTTTTTCCAACATTGTTTCCAAATACTGTATTGTACTCAACTGAGAACAAAATAGCCTAATTCTTACTTAAAATACCAGGTAACCAGTTTTGCATTTTATATATATATATATATATATATATATATATATATATATATATATATATATGTATATATATATATATATATATATATATATATATATATATATATATATATATATATATATATATATATATATATATATATATATAGGCTACATATGCTCTAGGGCCATTTTTGTTCTCTTTGGTTTATTTTCATCAAATATTAGAGTAGCCTACTACAGAACCTGTATATACTGTATAAATACATTACATCCATATATATATATATATATATATATATATATATATATATATATATATATATATATATATAAACATACACACACACATATATATATATATATATATATATATATATACATATATATACATAAATATACACATACACACACACACACACACACACACACACATATATATATATATATATATATATATATATATATATATATATATATATACATACATACATACATACACACAGTACCAACCAGTTGTGCATAAAACATGTTTATTGCTTAGCTTTCTGAAAACCTTTTTCCATCATCTGAGCATAATAGACAAAAAATAAACCCTCTATAAATGTAAAGTAAAACATTCGCTTTATATTGATACATGATTAAAAATAACATTAACTATTTTATAAAAAAAAAAAATAAGACATGAAATTAAATAAATTCTAAAGAAAAAAAATTATTCCCA